>NC_139814.1:0-600000 GCF_963457635.1 Microchirus variegatus
TTTTTAAGTTTATATCATGTGGCAGAAGAAACGAATGGAAAAGCTCCAAATGAGCTTAACTCACTCTATTGCGTAAGTAAACATAGAAAAGCAGAATACAAGTCCAAACAATGAAATAATTGCAACATTTTACACTGAGTGTTCAGAAGTAACATTGTAAAGATGTTATGTTCACTTTTTTAAGTTTATATCATGTGGCAGGAGAAACAAATGGAAAATCTCCAAATGAGCTTAACTCACTCTAATGTACACATAAACATAGAAAAACAGAAAACAAGTCCAAACAATGAAATAATTGCAAAATTTTACACTGAGTGTCCAGAAGTAACATTGTAAAGATGTTATGTTCACTTTTTAAGGTTTATATCATGTGGCAGGAGAAAAAAATGGAAAATCTCCAAATGAGCTTAACTCACTCCACTGTACACATAAACATAGAGAAACAGAAAACAAGTCCAAACAATGAAAGAATTGCAAAATTTTACACTGAGTGTCCAGAAGTAACATTGTAAAGATGTTGTGTTCACTTTTTAAGGTTTATATCATGTGGCAGGAGAAAAAAATGGAAAATCTCCAAATGAGCTTAACTCACTCTAATGTACACATAAACATAGAGAAACAGAAAACAAGTCCAAACAATGAAATAATTGCAAAATTTTACACTGAGTGTCCAGAAGTAACATTGTAAAGATGTTATGTTCACTTTTTAAGGTTTATATCATGTGGCAGGAGAAAAAAATGGAAAATCTCCAAATGAGCTTAACTCACTCCAATGCGCAAGTAAACATAGAAAAACAGAAATAAGTCCAAACAATGAAATAATTGCAAAATTTTACACTGAGTGTCCAGAAGTAACATTGTAAAGATGTTATGTTCACTTTTTCAAGTTTATATCATGTGGCAGGAGAAAAAAATGGAAAAATCTCCAAATGAGCTTAACTCACTCTAATGTACACATAAACATAGAAAAACAGAAAACAAGTCCAAACAATGAAACAATTGCAAAATTTTACACTGAGTGTCCAGAAGTAACATTGTAAAGATGTTATGTTCACTTTTTAAGGTTTATATCATGTGGCAGGAGAAAAAAATGGAAAATCTCCAAATGAGCTTAACTCACTCCACTGTACACATAAACATAGAGAAACAGAAAACAAGTCCAAACAATGAAAGAATTGCAAAATTTTACACTGAGTGTCCAGAAGTAACATTGTAAAGATGTTATGTTCACTTTTTAAGGTTTATATCATGTGGCAGAAGAAAAAAATGGAAAATCTCCAAATGAGCTTAACTCACTCCAATGCGCAAGTAAACATAGAAAAACAGAAAACAAGTCCAAACAATGAAATAATTGCAAAATTTACACTGAGTGTCCAGAAGTAACATTGTAAAGATGTTATATTCACTTTTTAAGGTTTATATCATGTGGCAGGAGAAAAAAATGGAAAATCTCCAAATGAGCTTAACTCACTCTAATGCGCAATTAAACATAGAAAAACAGAAAACAAGTCCAAACAATGAAATAATTGCAAAATTTCACACTGAGTGTCCGGAAGTAACATTGTAAAGATGTTATGTTCACTTTTTAAGGTTTATATCATGTGGCAGGAGAAAAAAATGGAAAATCTCCAAATGAGCTTAACTCACTCTAATGCGCAATTAAACATAGAAAAACAGAAAACAAGTCCAAACAATGAAATAATTGCAAAATTTCACACTGAGTGTCCGGAAGTAACATTGTAAAGATGTTATGTTCACTTTTTAAGGTTTATATCATGTGGCAGGAGAAAAAAATGGAAAATCTCCAAATGAGCTTAACTCACTCTAATGTACACATAAACATAGAAAAACAGAAAACAAATCCATCAATGAAATAATTGCAAAATTTTACACTGAGTGTCCAGAAGTAACATTGTAAAGATGTTGTGTTCACTTTTTAAGGTTTATATCATGTGGAAGGAGAAAAAAATGGAAAATCTACAAATGAGCTTAACTGACGCAAGTAAACAAAGAAAAACAGAAAACAAGTCCAAACAATGAAATAATTGCAACATTTTACACTGAGTGTCCAGAAGTAACATTGTAAAGATGTTATGTTCATTTTTTTAAGTTTATATCATGTGGCAGGAGAAAAAAATGGAAAATCTCCAAATGAGCTTAACTCACTCTAATGTACACATAAACATAGAAAAGCAGAAAACAAGTCCAAACAATGAAATAATTGCACAATTTTACACTGAGAGTCCAGAAGTAACATTGTAAAGATGTTAAGTTCACTTTTTAAGGTTTATATCATGTGGCAGGAGAAAAAAATAGAAAATCTCCAAATGAGCTTATCTCACTCTAATGTACACATAAACATAGAAAAACAGAAAACAAGTCCAAACAATGAAACAATTGCAAAATTTTACACTGAGTGTCCAGAAGTAACATTGTAAAGATGTTATGTTCACTTTTTAAGGTTTATATCATGTGGCAGGAGAAAAAAATGGAAAATCTCCAAATGAGCTTAACTCACTCCACTGTACACATAAACATAGAGAAACAGAAAACAAGTCCAAACAATGAAAGAATTGCAAAATTTTACACTGAGTGTCCAGAAGTAACATTGTAAAGATGTTGTGTTCACTTTTTAAGGTTTATATCATGTGGCAGGAGAAAAAAATGGAAAATCTCCAAATGAGCTTAACTCACTCTAATGTACACATAAACATAGAGAAACAGAAAACAAGTCCAAACAATGAAATAATTGCAAAATTTTACACTGAGTGTCCAGAAGTAACATTGTAAAGATGTTATGTTCACTTTTTAAGGTTTATAACATTGTAAAGATGTTATGTTCACTTTTTAAGGTTTATATCATGTGGCAGGAGAAAAAAATGGAAAATCTCCAAATGAGCTTAACTCACTCCACTGTACACATAAACATAGAGAAACAGAAAACAAGTCCAAACAATGAAAGAATTGCAAAATTTTACACTGAGTGTCCAGAAGTAACATTGTAAAGATGTTATGTTCACTTTTTAAGGTTTATATCATGTGGCAGAAGAAAAAAATGGAAAATCTCCAAATGAGCTTAATTCACTCTACTGTACACATAAACATAGAGAAACAGAAAACAAGTCCAAACAATGAAATAATTGCAAAATTTTACACTGAGTGTCCAGAAGTAACATTGTAAAGATGTTATGTTCACTTTTTAAGGTTTATATCATGTGGCAGGAGAAAAAAATGGAAAATCTCCAAATGAGCTTAACTCACTCTAATGTACACATAAACATAGAGAAACAGAAAACAAGTCCAAACAATGAAATAATTTCAAAATTTTACACTGAGTGTCCAGAAGTAACATTGTAAAGATGTTATGTTCACTTTTTAAGGTTTATATCATGTGGCAGGAGAAAAAAATGGAAAATCTCCAAATGAGCTTAACTCACTCTAATGTACACATAAACATAGAAAAACAGAAAACAAATCCATCAATGAAATAATTGCAAAATTTTACACTGAGTGTCCAGAAGTAACATTGTAAAGATGTTGTGTTCACTTTTTAAGGTTTATATCATGTGGAAGGAGAAAAAAATGGAAAATCTACAAATGAGCTTAACTGACGCAAGTAAACAAAGAAAAACAGAAAACAAGTCCAAACAATGAAATAATTGCAACATTTTACACTGAGTGTCCAGAAGTAACATTGTAAAGATGTTATGTTCATTTTTTTAAGTTTATATCATGTGGCAGGAGAAAAAAATGGAAAATCTCCAAATGAGCTTAACTCACTCTAATGTACACATAAACATAGAAAAGCAGAAAACATGTCCAAACAATGAAATAATTGCAAAATTTTACACTGAGTGTTCAGAAGTAACATTGTAAAGATGTTGTGTTCACTTTTTAAGGTTTATATCATGTGGCAGGAGAAAAAAATGGAAAATCTCCAAATGAGCTTAACTCACTCTAATGTACACATAAACATAGAGAAACAGAAAACAAGTCCAAACAATGAAATAATTGCAAAATTTTACACTGAGTGTCCAGAAGTAACATTGTAAAGATGTTATGTTCACTTTTTAAGGTTTATATCATGTGGCAGGAGAAAAAAATGGAAAATCTCCAAATGAGCTTAACTCACTCTAATGTACACATAAACATAGAAAAGCAGAAAACAAGTCCAAACAATGAAATAATTGCAAAATTTTACACTGAGTGTTCAGAAGTAACATTGTAAAGATGTTGTGTTCACTTTTTAAGGTTTATATCATGTGGCAGGAGAAAAAAATGGAAAATCTCCAAATGAGCTTAACTCACTCTAATGCGCAAGTAAACATAGAAAAGCAGAAAACATGTCCAAACAATGAAATAATTGCTACATTTTACACTGAGTGTTCAAAAGTAACATTGTAAAGATGTTATGTTCACTTTCTAAGGTTTATATCATGTGGCAGGAGATTAAAATGGAAAATCTCCAAATGAGCTTAACTCACTCTAATGTACACATAAACATTGAAAAGCAGAAAACAAGTCCAAACAATGAAAGAATTGCAAAATGTTACACTGAGTGTCCAGAAGTAACATTGTAAAGATGTTATGTTCACTTTTTAAGGTTTATATCATGTGGCAGGAGAAAAAAATGGAAAATCTCCAAATGAGCTTAACTCACTCTAATGTACACATAAACATAGAGAAACAGAAAACAAGTCCAAACAATGAAATAATTGCAAAATTTTACACTGAGTGTCCAGAAGTAACATTGTAAAGATGTTATGTTCACTTTTTAAGGTTTATATCATGTGGCAGGAGAAAAAAACTGGAAAATCTCCAAATGAGCTTAACTCACTCCAATGCGCAAGTAAACATAGAAAAACAGAAATAAGTCCAAACAATGAAATAATTGCAAAATTTTACACTGAGTGTCCAGAAGTAACATTGTAAAGATGTTATGTTCACTTTTTCAAGTTTATATCATGTGGCAGGAGAAAAAAATGGAAAAATCTCCAAATGAGCTTAACTCACTCTAATGTACACATAAACATAGAAAAACAGAAAACAAGTCCAAATAATGAAACAATTGCAAAATTTTACACTGAGTGTCCAGAAGTAACATTGTAAAGATGTTATGTTCACTTTTTAAGGTTTATATCATGTGGCAGGAGAAAAAAATGGAAAATCTCCAAATGAGCTTAACTCACTCCACTGTACACATAAACATAGAGAAACAGAAAACAAGTCCAAACAATGAAAGAATTGCAAAATTTTACACTGAGTGTCCAGAAGTAACATTGTAAAGATGTTATGTTCACTTTTTAAGGTTTATATCATGTGGCAGAAGAAAAAAATGGAAAATCTCCAAATGAGCTTAACTCACTCTACTGTACACATAAACATAGAGAAACAGAAAACAAGTCCAAACAATGAAATAATTGCAAAATTTTACACTGAGTGTCCAGAAGTAACATTGTAAAGATGTTATGTTCACTTTTTAAGGTTTATATCATGTGGCAGGAGAAAAAAATGGAAAATCTCCAAATGAGCTTAACTCACTCCAATGCGCAAGTAAACATAGAAAAACAGAAAACAAGTCCAAACAATGAAATAATTGCAAAATTTTACACTGAGTGTCCAGAAGTAACATTGTAAAGATGTTATGTTCACTTTTTTAAGTTTATATCATGTGGCAGAAGAAACAAATGGAAAATCTCCAAATGAGCTTAACTCACTCTAATGTACAAATAAACATAGAAAAGCAGAAAACATGTCCAAACAATGAAATAATTGCTACATTTTACACTGAGTGTTCAAAAGTAACATTGTAAAGATGTTATGTTCACTTTTTAAGGTTTATATCATGTGGCAGGAGAAAAAAATGGAAAATCTCCAAATGAGCTTAACTCACTCTAATGTACACATAAACATAGAGAAATAGAAAACAAGTCCAAACAATGAAATAATTGCAAAATTTTACACTGAGTGTCCAGAAGTAACATTGTAAAGATGTTATGTTCACTTTTTAAGGTTTATATCATGTGGCAGGAGAAAAAAATGGAAAATCTCCAAATGAGCTTAACTCACTCCAATGCGCAAGTAAACATAGAAAAACAGAAATAAGTCCAAACAATGAAATAATTGCAAAATTTTACACTGAGTGTCCAGAAGTAACATTGTAAAGATGTTATGTTCACTTTTTTAAGTTTATATCATGTGGCAGGAGAAAAAAATGGAAAAATCTCCAAATGAGCTTAACTCACTCTAATGCACACATAAACATAGAAAAACAGAAAACAAGTCCAAACAATGAAACAATTGCAAAATTTTACACTGAGTGTCCAGAAGTAACATTGTAAAGATGTTATGTTCACTTTTTAAGGTTTATATCATGTGGCAGGAGAAAAAAATGGAAAATCTCCAAATGAGCTTAACTCACTCCAATGCGCAAGTAAACATAGAAAAACAGAAATAAGTCCAAACAATGAAATAATTGCAAAATTTTACACTGAGTGTCCAGAAGTAACATTGTAAAGATGTTATGTTCACTTTTTTAAGTTTATATCATGTGGCAGGAGAAAAAAATGGAAAAATCTCCAAATGAGCTTAACTCACTCTAATGTACACATAAACATAGAAAAACAGAAAACAAGTCCAAACAATGAAACAATTGCAAAATTTTACACTGAGTGTCCAGAAGTAACATTGTAAAGATGTTATGTTCACTTTTTAAGGTTTATATCATGTGGCAGGAGAAAAAAATGGAAAATCTCCAAATGAGCTTAACTCACTCTAATGCGCAAGTAAACATAGAAAAACAGAAAACAAGTCCAAACAATGAAATAATTGCAACATTTTACACTGAGTGTTCGGAAGTAACATTGTAAAGATGTTATGTTCACTTTTTAAGGTTTATATCATGTGGCAGGAGAAAAAAATGGAAAATCTCCAAATGAGCTTAACTCACTCTAATGTACACATAAACATAGACAAGCAGAAAACAAGTCCAAACAATGAAATAATTGCAAAATTTTACACTGAGTGTTCAGTAGTAACATTGTAAAGATGTTGTGTTCACTTTTTAAGGTTTATATCATGTGGCAGGAGAAAAAAATGGAAAATCTCGAAATGAGCTTAACTCACTCCAATGCGCAAGTAAACATAGAAAAACAGAAAACAAGTCCAAACAATGAAATAATTGCAAAATTTTACACTGAGTGTCCAGAAGTAACATTGTAAAGATGTTATGTTCACTTTTTTAAGTTTATATCATGTGGCAGAAGAAACAAATGGAAAAGCTCCAAATGAGCTTAACTCACTCTAATGTTCACATAAACATAGAAAAGCAGAAAACATGTCCAAACAATGAAATAATTGCTACATTTTACACTGAGTGTTCAAAAGTAACATTGTAAAGATGTTATGTTCACTTTTTAAGGTTTATATCATGTGGCAGGAGAAAAAAATGGAAAATCTCCAAATGAGCTTAACTCACTCTAATGTACACATAAACATTGAAAAGCAGAAAACAAGTCCAAGCAATGAAAGAATTGCAAAATTTTACACTGAGTGTCCAGAAGTAACATTGTAAAGATGTTATGTTCACTTTTTAAGGTTTATATCATGTGGCAGGAGAAAAAAATGGAAAATCTCCAAATGAGCTTAACTCACTCTAATGTACACATAAACATAGAAAAACAGAAAACAAGTCCAAACAATGAAACAATTGCAAAATTTTACACTGAGTGTCCAGAAGTAACATTGTAAAGATGTTATGTTCACTTTTTAAGGTTTATATCATGTGGCAGGAGAAAAAAATGGAAAATCTCTAAATGAGCTTAACTCACTCCAATGCGCAAGTAAACATAGAAAAACAGAAATAAGTCCAAACAATGAAATAATTGCAAAATTTTACACTGAGTGTCCAGAAGTAACATTGTAAAGATGTTATGTTCACTTTTTAAGGTTTATATCATGTGGCAGGAGAAAAAAATGGAAAATCTCCAAATGAGCTTAACTCACTCTAATGCGCAAGTAAACATAGAAAAACAGAAAACAAGTCCAAACAATGAAATAATTGCAACATTTTACACTGAGTGTTCGGAAGTAACATTGTAAAGATGTTATGTTCACTTTTTAAGGTTTATATCATGTGGCAGGAGAAAAAAATGGAAAATCTCCAAATGAGCTTAACTCACTCTAATGTACACATAAACATAGACAAGCAGAAAACAAGTCCAAACAATTAAATAATTGCAAAATTTTACACTGAGTGTTCAGTAGTAACATTGTAAAGATGTTGTGTTCACTTTTTAAGGTTTATATCATGTGGCAGGAGAAAAAAATGGAAAATCTCGAAATGAGCTTAACTCACTCCAATGCGCAAGTAAACATAGAAAAACAGAAAACAAGTCCAAACAATGAAATAATTGCAAAATTTTACACTGAGTGTCCAGAAGTAACATTGTAAAGATGTTATGTTCACTTTTTTAAGTTTATATCATGTGGCAGAAGAAACAAATGGAAAAGCTCCAAATGAGCTTAACTCACTCTAATGTTCACATAAACATAGAAAAGCAGAAAACATGTCCAAACAATGAAATAATTGCTACATTTTACACTGAGTGTTCAAAAGTAACATTGTAAAGATGTTATGTTCACTTTTTAAGGTTTATATCATGTGGCAGGAGAAAAAAATGGAAAATCTCCAAATGAGCTTAACTCACTCTAATGTACACATAAACATTGAAAAGCAGAAAACAAGTCCAAGCAATGAAAGAATTGCAAAATTTTACACTGAGTGTCCAGAAGTAACATTGTAAAGATGTTATGTTCACTTTTTAAGGTTTATATCATGTGGCAGGAGAAAAAAATGGAAAATCTCCAAATGAGCTTAACTCACTCCAATGCGCAAGTAAACATAGAAAAACAGAAATAAGTCCAAACAATGAAATAATTGCAAAATTTTACACTGAGTGTCCAGAAGTAACATTGTAAAGATGTTATGTTCACTTTTTAAGGTTTATATCATGTGGCAGGAGAAAAAAATGGAAAATCTCCAAATGAGCTTAACTCACTCTACTGTACACATTAACATAGAGAAACAGAAAACAAGTCCAAACAATGAAATAATTGCAAAATTTTACACTGAGTGTCCAGAAGTAACATTGTAAAGATGTTATGTTCACTTTTTAAGGTTTATATCATGTGGCAGGAGAAAAAAATGGAAAATCTCCAAATGAGCTTGACTCACTCCAATGCGCAAGTAAACATAGAAAAACAGAAATAAGTCCAAACAATGAAATAATTGCAAAATTTTACACTGAGTGTCCAGAAGTAACATTGTAAAGATGTTATGTTCACTTTTTTAAGTTTATATCATGTGTCAGGAGAAAAAAATGGAAAATCTCCAAATGAGCTTAACTCACTCCAATGCGCAAGTAAACATAGAAAAACAGAAATAAGTCCAAACAATGAAAGAATTGCAAAATTTTACACTGAGTGTCCAGAAGTAACATTGTAAAGATGTTATGTTCACTTTTTTAAGTTTATATCATGTGGCAGAAGAAACAAATGGAAAAGCTCCAAATGAGCTTAACTCACTCTAATGTACACATAAACATAGAAAAGCAGAAAACATGTCCAAACAATGAAATAATTCCTGCATTTTACACTGAGTGTTCAAAAGTAACATTGTAAAGATGTTATGTTCACTTTTTAAGGTTTATATCATGTGGCAGGAGAAAAAAATGGAAAATCTCCAAATGAGCTTAACTCACTCCAATGCGCAAGTAAACATAGAAAAACAGAAAACAAGTCCAAACAATGAAATAATTGCAAAATTTTACACTGAGTGTCCAGAAGTAACATTGTGAAGATGTTATGTTCACTTTTTTAAGTTTATATCATGTGGCAGAAGAAACAAATGGAAAAGCTCCAAATGAGCTTAACTCACTCTAATGTTCACATAAACATAGAAAAGCAGAAAACAAGTCCAAACAATGAAATAATTGCTACATTTTACACTGAGTGTTCAAAAGTAACATTGTAAAGATGTTATGTTCACTTTTTAAGGTTTATATCATGTGGCAGGAGAAAAAAATGGAAAAGCTCCAAATGAGCTTAACTCACTCTAATGTTCACATAAACATAGAAAAGCAGAAAACAAGTCCAAACAATTAAATAATTGCAAAATTTTACACTGAGTGTTCAGAAGTAACATTGTAAAGATGTTGTGTTCACTTTTTAAGGTTTATATCATGCGGCAGGAGAAAAAAATGGAAAATCTCCAAATGAGCTTAACTCACTCTAATGCGCAAGTAAACATAGAAAAACAGAAAACAAGTCCAAACAATGAAATAATTGCAACATTTTACACTGAGTGTTCAGAAGTAACATTGTAAAGATGTTATGGTCACTTTTTAAGGTTTATATTATGTGTCAGGAGAAAAAAATGGAAAATCTCCAAATCAGCTTAACTCACTCTAAAGCACACATAAACATAGAAAAACAGAAAACAAGTCCAAACAACGAAATAATTGCAACATTTTACACTGAGTGTTCGGAAGTAACATTGTAAAGATGTTATGTTCACTTTTTAAGGTTTATATCATGTGGCAGGAGAAAAAAATGGAAAATCTCCAAATGAGCTTAACTCACTCTAATGTACACATAAACATAGAAAAGCAGAAAACAAGTCCAAACAATTAAATAATTGCAAAATTTTACACTGAGTGTTCAGAAGTAACATTGTAAAGATGTTGTGTTCACTTTTTTAAGTTTATATCATGTGGCAGAAGAAACAAATGGAAAAGCTCCAAATGAGCTTAACTCACTCTAATGTACACATAAACATTGAAAAGCAGAAAACAAGTCCAAACAATGAAAGAATTGCAAAATTTTACACTGAGTGTCCAGAAGTAACATTGTAAAGATGTTATGTTCACTTTTTAAGGTTTATATCATGTGGCAGGAGAAAAAAATGGAAAATCTCCAAATGAGCTTAACTCACTCTAATGTACACATAAACATAGAGAAACAGAAAACAAGTCCAAACAATGAAATAATTGCAAAATTTTACACTGAGTGTCCAGAAGTAACATTGTAAAGATGTTTTGTTCACTTTTTAAGGTTTATATCATGTGGCAGGAGAAAAAAATGGAAAATCTCCAAATGAGCTTAACTCACTCTACTGTACACATAAACATAGAGAAACAGAAAACAAGTCCAAACAATGAAATAATTGCAAAATTTTACACTGAGTGTCAAGAAGTAACATTGTAAAGATGTTATGTTCACTTTTTAAGGTTTATATCATGTGGCAGGAGAAAAAAATGGAAAATCTCCAAATGAGCTTGACTCACTCCAATGCGCAAGTAAACATAGAAAAACAGAAATAAGTCCAAACAATGAAATAATTGCAAAATTTTACACTGAGTGTCCAGAAGTAACATTGTAAAGATGTTGTGTTCACTTTTTTAAGTTTATATCATGTGGCAGGAGAAAAAAATGGAAAATCTCCAAATGAGCTTGACTCACTCCAATGCGCAAGTAAACATAGAAAAACAGAAATAAGTCCAAACAATGAAATAATTGCAAAATTTTACACTGAGTGTCCAGAAGTAACATTGTAAAGATGTTATGTTCACTTTTTTAAGTTTATATCATGTGGCAGAAGAAACAAATGGAAAAGCTCCAAATGAGCTTAACTCACTCTAATGTACACATAAACATAGAAAAGCAGAAAACAAGTCCAAACAATGAAATAATTGCAACATTTTACACTGAGTGTTCAGAAGTAACTTTGTAAAGATGTTATGTTCACTTTTTTAAGTTTATATCATGTGGCAGGAGAAACAAATGGAAAATCTCCAAATGAGCTTAACTCACTCTAATGCGCAATTAAACATAGAAAAACAGAAAACAAGCCCAAACAATGAAATAATTGCAACATTTTACACTGAGTGTTCAGAAGTAACATTGTAAAGATGTTGTGTTCACTTTTTAAGGTTTATATCATGTGGCAGGAGAAAAAAATGGAAAATCTCCAAATGAGCTTAACTCACTCCAATGCGCAAGTAAACATAGAAAAACAGAAAACAAGTCCAAACAATGAAATAATTGCAACATTTTACACTGAGTGTTCAGAAGTAACATTGTAAAGATGTTATGTTCACTTTTTAAGGTTTATATCATGTGGCAGGAGAAAAAAATGGAAAATCTCCAAATGGGCTTAACTCACTCCAATGCGCAAGTAAACATAGAAAAACAGAAAACAAGTCCAAACAATGAAATAATTGCAACATTTTACACTGAGTGTTCAGAAGTAACATTGTAAAGATGTTGTGTTCACTTTTTAAGGTTTATATCATGTGGCAGGAGAAAAAAATGGAAAATCTCCAAATGAGCTTAACTCACTCCAATGCGCAAGTAAACATAGAAAAGCAGAAAACAAGTCCAAACAACGAAATAATTGCAAAATTTTACACTGAGTTTCCAGAAGTAACATTGTAAAGATTTTATGTTCACTTTTTTAAGTTTATATCATGTGGCAGAAGAAACAAATGGAAAAGCTCCAAATGAGCTTAACTCACTCTATTGCGCAAGTAAACATAGAAAAGCAGAATACAAGTCCAAACAATGAAATAATTGCAACATTTTACACTGAGTGTTCAAAAGTAACATTGTAAAGATGTTATGTTCACTTTTTTAAGTTTATATCATGTGGCAGGAGAAACAAATGGAAAATCTCCAAATGAGCTTAACTCACTGTAATGCGCAATTAAACATTGAAAAACAGAAAACAAGTCCAAACAATGAAATAATTGCAACATTTTACACTGAGTGTTCAGAAGTAACATTGTTAAGATGTTATGGTCACTTTTTAAGGTTTATATTATGTGGCAGGAGAAAAAAATGGAAAATCTCCAAATGAGCTTAACTCACTCTAATGCACACATAAACATAGAAAAACAGAAAACAAGTCCAAACAATGAAATAATTGCAAAATTTTACACTGAGTGTTCAGAAGTAACATTGTAAAGATGTTGTGTTCACTTTTTAAGGTTTATATCATGTGGCAGGAGAAACAAATGGAAAATCTCCAAATGAGCTTAACTCACTCCAATGCGCAAGTAAACATAGAAAAGCAGAAAACAAGTCCAAACAACGAAATAATTGCAAAGTTTTACACTGAGTGTCCAGAAGTAACATTGTAAAGATGTTGTGTTCACTTTTTAAGGTTTATATCATGTGGCAGGAGAAAAAAATGGAAAAATCTCCAAATGAGCTTAACTCACTCTAATGTACACATAAACATAGAAAAACAGAAAACAAGTCCAAACAATGAAACAATTGCAAAATTTTACACTGAGTGTCCAGAAGTAACATTGTAAAGATGTTATGTTCACTTTTTAAGGTTTATATCATGTGGCAGGAGAAAAAAATGGAAAATCTCCAAATGAGCTTAACTCACTCCACTGTACACATAAACATAGAGAAAAAGAAAACAAGTCCAAACAATGAAAGAATTGCAAAATTTTACACTGAGTGTCCAGAAGTAACATTGTAAAGATGTTATGTTCACTTTTTAAGGTTTATATCATGTGGCAAAAGAAAAAAATGGAAAATCTCCAAATGAGCTTAACTCACTCTACTGTACACATAAACATAGAGAAACAGAAAACAAGTCCAAACAATGAAATAATTGCAAAATTTTACACTGAGTGTCCAGAAGTAACATTGTAAAGATGTTATGTTCACTTTTTAAGGTTTATATCATGTGGCAGGAGAAAAAAATGGAAAATCTCCAAATGAGCTTAACTCACTCCATTGTGCAAGTAAACATAGAAAAACAGAAAACAAGTCCAAACAATGAAATAATTGCAAAATTTTACACTGAGTGTCCAGAAGTAACATTGTGAAGATGTTATTTTCACTTTTTTAAGTTTATATCATGTGGCAGAAGAAACAAATGGAAAATCTCCAAATGAGCTTAACTCACTCTAATGTACACATAAACATAGAAAAGCAGAAAACATGTCCAAACAATGAAATAATTGCTACATTTTACACTGAGTGTTCAAAAGTAACATTGTAAAGATGTTATGTTCACTTTTTAAGGTTTATATCATGTGGCAGGAGAAAAAAATGGAAAATCTCCAAATGAGCTTAACTCACTCTAATGTACACATAAACATAGAGAAACAGAAAACAAGTCCAAACAATGAAATAATTGCAAAATTTTACACTGAGTGTCCAGAAGTAACATTGTAAAGATGTTATGTTCACTTTTTAAGGTTTATATCATGTGGCAGGAGAAAAAAATGGAAAATCTCCAAATGAGCTTAACTCACTCCAATGCGCAAGTAAACATAGAAAAACAGAAATAAGTCCAAACAATGAAATAATTGCAAAATTTTACACTGTGTGTCCAGAAGTAACATTGTAAAGATGTTATGTTCACTTTTTTAAGTTTATATCATGTGGCAGGAGAAAAAAATGGAAAATCTCCAAATGAGCTTAACTCACTCTACTGTACACATAAACATAGAGAAACAGAAAACAAGTCCAAACAATGAAATAATTGCAAAATTTTACACTGAGTGTCCAGAAGTAACATTGTAAAGATGTTATGTAAACATAGAAAAACAGAAATAAGTCCAAACAATGAAATAATTGCAAAATTTTACACTGAGTGTCCAGAAGTAACATTGTAAAGATGTTATGTTCACTTTTTAAGGTTTATATCATGTGGCAGGAGAGAAAAATGGAAAATCTCCAAATGAGCTTAACTCACTCTAATGCGCAAGTAAACATAGAAAAACAGAAAACAAGTCCAAACAATGAAATAATTGCAACATTTTACACTGAGTGTTCAGAAGTAACATTGTAAAGATGTTATGGTCACTTTTTAAGGTTTATATTATGTGTCAGGAGAAAAAAATGGAAAATCTCCAAATCAGCTTAACTCACTCTAAAGCACACATAAACATAGAAAAACAGAAAACAAGTCCAAACAACGAAATAATTGCAACATTTTACACTGAGTGTTCGGAAGTAACATTGTAAAGATGTTATGTTCACTTTTTAAGGTTTATATCATGTGGCAGGAGAAAAAAATGGAAAATCTCCAAATGAGCTTAACTCACTCTAATGTACACATAAACATAGAAAAGCAGAAAACAAGTCCAAACAATGAAATAATTGCTACATTTTACACTGAGTGTTCAAAAGTAACATTGTAAAGATGTTATGTTCACTTTTTAAGGTTTATATCATGTGGCAGGAGAAAAAAATGGAAAATCTCCAAATGAGCTTAACTCACTCTAATGTACACATAAACATTGAAAAGCAGAAAACAAGTCCAAACAATGAAAGAATTGCAAAATTTTACACTGAGTGTCCAGAAGTAACATTGTAAAGATGTTATGTTCACTTTTTAAGGTTTATATCATGTGGCAGGAGAAAAAAATGGAAAAGCTCCAAATGAGCTTAACTCACTCTAATGTTCACATAAACATAGAAAAGCAGAAAACAAGTCCAAACAATTAAATAATTGCAAAATTTTACACTGAGTGTTCAGAAGTAACATTGTAAAGATGTTGTGTTCACTTTTTAAGGTTTATATCATGTGGCAGGAGAAAAAAATGGAAAATCTCCAAATGAGCTTAACTCACTCTAATGCGCAAGTAAACATAGAAAAACAGAAAACAAGTCCAAACAATGAAATAATTGCAACATTTTACACTGAGTGTTCAGAAGTAACATTGTAAAGATGTTATGGTCACTTTTTAAGGTTTATATTATGTGTCAGGAGAAAAAAATGGAAAATCTCCAAATCAGCTTAACTCACTCTAAAGCACACATAAACATAGACAAGCAGAAAACAAGTCCAAACAACGAAATAATTGCAACATTTTACAATGAGTGTTCGGAAGTAACATTGTAAAGATGTTATGTTCACTTTTTAAGGTTTATATCATGTGGCAGGAGAAAAAAATGGAAAATCTCCAAATGAGCTTAACTCACTCTAATGTACACATAAACATAGAAAAGCAGAAAACAAGTCCAAACAATGAAATAATTGCAACATTTTACACTGAGTGTTCAAAAGTAATATTGTAAAGATGTTATGTTCACTTTTTTAAGTTTATATCATGTGGCAGGAGAAACAAATGGAAAATCTCCAAATGAGCTTAACTCACTCTAATGCGCAATTAAACATAGAAAAACAGAAAACAAGTCCAAACAATGAAATAATTGCAACATTTTACACTGAGTGTTCAGAAGTAACATTGTTAAGATGTTATGGTCACTTTTTAAGGTTTATATTATGTGGCAGGAGAAAAAAATGGAAAATCTCCAAATGAGCTTAACTCACTCTAATGCACACATAAACATAGAAAAACAGAAAACAAGTCCAAACAATGAAATAATTGCAAAATTTTACACTGAGTTTCAATAAGTAACATTGTAAAGATGTTATGTTCACTTTTTAAGGTTTATATCATGTGGCAGGAGAAAAAAATGGAAAATCTCCAAATGAGCTTAACTCACTCTAATGTACACATAAACATAGAAAAACAGAAAACAAGTCCAAACAATGAAATAATTGCAAAATTTTACACTGAGTGCTCAGAAGTAACATTGTAAAGATGTTGTGTTCACTTTTTAAGGTTTATATCATGTGTCAGGAGAAAAAAATGGAAAATCTCCAAATGAGCTTAACTCACTCCAATGCGCAAGTAAACATAGAAAAGCAGAAAACAAGTCCAAACAATGAAAGAATTGCAAAATTTTACACTGAGTGTCCAGAAGTAACATTGTAAAGATGTTGTGTTCACTTTTTAAGGTTTATATCATGTGGCAGAAGAAAAAAATGGAAAATCTCCAAATGAGCTTAACTCACTCTAATGCACACATAAACATAGAAAAACAGAAAACAAGTCCAAACAATGAAATAATTGCAAAATTTTACACTGAGTTTCAATAAGTAACATTGTAAAGATGTTATGTTCACTTTTTAAGGTTTATATCATGTGGCAGGAGAAAAAAATTGAAAATCTCCAAATGAGCTTAACTCACTCTAATGTACACATAAACATAGAAAAGCAGAAAACAAGTCCAAACAATGAAATAATTGCAAAATTTTACACTGAGTGCTCAGAAGTAACATTGTAAAGATGTTGTGTTCACTTTTTAAGGTTTATATCATGTGGCAGGAGAAAAAAAGTGGAAAATCTCCAAATGAGCTTAACTCACTCCAATGCGCAAGTAACCATAGAAAAGCAGAAACAAGTCCAAACAATGAAATAATTGCAAAATTTTACACTGTGTGTCCAGAAGTAACATTGTAAAGATGTTATGTTCACTTTTTTAAGTTTATATCATGTGGCAGGAGAAAAAAATGGAAAATCTCCAAATGAGCTTAACTCACTCTACTGTACACATAAACATAGAGAAACAGAAAACAAGTCCAAACAATGAAATAATTGCAAAATTTTACACTGAGTGTCCAGAAGTAACATTGTAAAGATGTTATGTAAACATAGAAAAACAGAAATAAGTCCAAACAATGAAATAATTGCAAAATTTTACACTGAGTGTCCAGAAGTAACATTGTAAAGATGTTATGGTCACTTTTTAAGGTTTATATTATGTGTCAGGAGAAAAAAATGGAAAATCTCCAAATCAGCTTAACTCACTCTAAAGCACACATAAACATAGAAAAACAGAAAACAAGTCCAAACAACGAAATAATTGCAACATTTTACACTGAGTGTTCGGAAGTAACATTGTAAAGATGTTATGTTCACTTTTTAAGGTTTATATCATGTGGCAGGAGAAAAAAATGGAAAATCTCCAAATGAGCTTAACTCACTCTAATGTACACATAAACATAGAAAAGCAGAAAACAAGTCCAAACAATGAAATAATTGCTACATTTTACACTGAGTGTTCAAAAGTAACATTGTAAAGATGTTATGTTCACTTTTTAAGGTTTATATCATGTGGCAGGAGAAAAAAATGGAAAATCTCCAAATGAGCTTAACTCACTCTAATGTACACATAAACATTGAAAAGCAGAAAACAAGTCCAAACAATGAAAGAATTGCAAAATTTTACACTGAGTGTTCAGAAGTAACATTGTAAAGATGTTGTGTTCACTTTTTAAGGTTTATATCATGTGGCAGGAGAAAAAAATGGAAAATCTCCAAATGAGCTTAACTCACTCTAATGCGCAAGTAAACATAGAAAAACAGAAAACAAGTCCAAACAATGAAATAATTGCAACATTTTACACTGAGTGTTCAGAAGTAACATTGTAAAGATGTTATGGTCACTTTTTAAGGTTTATATTATGTGTCAGGAGAAAAAAATGGAAAATCTCCAAATCAGCTTAACTCACTCTAAAGCACACATAAACATAGACAAGCAGAAAACAAGTCCAAACAACGAAATAATTGCAACATTTTACAATGAGTGTTCGGAAGTAACATTGTAAAGATGTTATGTTCACTTTTTAAGGTTTATATCATGTGGCAGGAGAAAAAAATGGAAAATCTCCAAATGAGCTTAACTCACTCTAATGTACACATAAACATAGAAAAGCAGAAAACAAGTCCAAACAATGAAATAATTGCAACATTTTACACTGAGTGTTCAAAAGTAATATTGTAAAGATGTTATGTTCACTTTTTTAAGTTTATATCATGTGGCAGGAGAAACAAATGGAAAATCTCCAAATGAGCTTAACTCACTCTAATGCGCAATTAAACATAGAAAAACAGAAAACAAGTCCAAACAATGAAATAATTGCAACATTTTACACTGAGTGTTCAGAAGTAACATTGTTAAGATGTTATGGTCACTTTTTAAGGTTTATATTATGTGGCAGGAGAAAAAAATGGAAAATCTCCAAATGAGCTTAACTCACTCTAATGCACACATAAACATAGAAAAACAGAAAACAAGTCCAAACAATGAAATAATTGCAAAATTTTACACTGAGTTTCAATAAGTAACATTGTAAAGATGTTATGTTCACTTTTTAAGGTTTATATCATGTGGCAGGAGAAAAAAATGGAAAATCTCCAAATGAGCTTAACTCACGCTAATGTACACATAAACATAGAAAAACAGAAAACAAGTCCAAACAATGAAATAATTGCAAAATTTTACACTGAGTGCTCAGTAGTAACATTGTAAAGATGTTGTGTTCACTTTTTAAGGTTTATATCATGTGTCAGGAGAAAAAAATGGAAAATCTCCAAATGAGCTTAACTCACTCCAATGCGCAAGTAAACATAGAAAAGCAGAAAACAAGTCCAAACAATGAAAGAATTGCAAAATTTTACACTGAGTGTCCAGAAGTAACATTGTAAAGATGTTATGTTCACTTTTTAAGGTTTATATCATGTGGCAGAAGAAAAAAATGGAAAATCTCCAAATGAGCTTAACTCACTCTAATGCACACATAAACATAGAAAAACAGAAAACAAGTCCAAACAATGAAATAATTGCAAAATTTTACACTGAGTTTCAATAAGTAACATTGTAAAGATGTTATGTTCACTTTTTAAGGTTTATATCATGTGGCAGGAGAAAAAAATTGAAAATCTCCAAATGAGCTTAACTCACTCTAATGTACACATAAACATAGAAAAGCAGAAAACAAGTCCAAACAATGAAATAATTGCAAAATTTTACACTGAGTGCTCAGAAGTAACATTGTAAAGATGTTGTGTTCACTTTTTAAGGTTTATATCATGTGGCAGGAGAAAAAAAGTGGAAAATCTCCAAATGAGCTTAACTCACTCCAATGCGCAAGTAACCATAGAAAAGCAGAAACAAGTCCAAACAATGAAAGAATTGCAAAATTTTACACTGAGTGTCCAGAAGTAACATTGTAAAGATGTTATGTTCACTTTTTAAGGTTTATATCATGTGGCAGAAGAAAAAAATGGAAAATCTCCAAATGAGCTTAACTCACTCTACTGTACACATAAACATGGAGAAACAGAAAACAAGTCCAAACAATGAAATAATTGCAAAATTTTACACTGAGTGTCCAGAAGTAACATTGTAAAGATGTTATGTTCACTTTTTAAGGTTTATATCATGTGGCAGGAGAAAAAAATGTAAAATCTCCAAATGAGCTTGACTCACTCCAATGCGCAAGTAAACATAGAAAAACAGAAATAAGTCCAAACAATGAAATAATTGCAAAATTTTACACTGAGTGTCCAGAAGTAACATTGTAAAGATGTTATGTTAACTTTTTTAAGTTTATATCATGTGGCAGGAGAAAAAAATGGAAAATCTCCAAATGAGCTTGACTCACTCCAATGCGCAAGTAAACATAGAAAAGCAGAATACAAGTCCAAACAATGAAATAATTGCAACATTTTACACTGAGTGTTCAAAAGTAACATTGTAAAGATGTTATGTTCACTTTTTTAAGTTTATATCATGTGGCAGGAGAAACAAATGGAAAATCTCCAAATGAGCTTAACTCACTCTAATGCGCAATTAAACATAGAAAAACAGAAAACAAGTCCAAACAATGAAATAATTGCAACATTTTACACTGAGTGTTCAGAAGTAACATTGTTAAGATGTTATGGTCACTTTTTAAGGTTTATATTATGTGGCAGGAGAAAAAAATGGAAAATCTCCAAATGAGCTTAACTCACTCTAATGCACACATAAACATAGAAAAACAGAAAACAAGTCCAAACAATGAAATAATTGCAAAAGTTTACACTGAGTTTCAATAAGTAACATTGTAAAGATGTTATGTTCACTTTTTAAGGTTTATATCATGTGGCAGGAGAAAAAAATGGAAAATCTCCAAATGAGCTTAACTCACTCCAATGCGCAAGTAAACATAGAAAAAACAGAAAACAAGTCCAAACAACGAAATAATTGCAAAATTTTACACTGAGTGTCCAGAAGTAACATTGTAAAGATGTTATGTTCACTTTTTTAAGCTTATATCATGTGGCAGGAGAAACAAATGGAAAATCTCCAAATGAGCTTAACTCACTCTAATGCGCAAGTAAACAGAGAAAAACAGAAAACAAGTCCAAACAATGAAATAATTGCAAAATTTTACACTGAGTGTTCAGAAGTAACATTGTAAAGATGTTATGGTCACTTTTTAAGGTTTATATTATGTGGCAGAAGAAAAAAATGGAAAATCTCCAAATGAGCTTAACTCACTCTACTGTACACATAAACATAGAAAAGCAGAAAACAAGTCCAAACAATGAAATAATTGCAAAATTTTACACTGAGTGTCCAGAAGTAACATTGTAAAGATGTTATGTTCACTTTTTTAAGGTTTATATCATGTGGCAGGAGAAAAAAATGGAAAATCTCCAAATGAGCTTAACTCACTCCAATGCGCAAGTAAACATAGAAAAGCAGAAAACAAGTCCAAACAACGAAATAATTGCAAAATTTTACACTGAGTGTCCAGAAGTAACATTGTAAAGATGTTATGTTCACTTTTTTAAGGTTTATATCATGTGGCAGGAGAAAAAAATGGAAAATCTCCAAATGAGCTTAACTCACTCCAATGCGCAAGTAAACATAGAAAAACAGAAATAAGTCCAAACAATGAAATAATTGCAAAAATTTTACACTGAGTGTCCAGAAGTAACATTGTAAAGATATTGTGTTCACTTGTTTAAATTTATATCATGTGGCAGGAGAAACAAATGGAAAATCTCCAAATGAGCTTAACTCACTGTAATGCGCAAGTAAATATAGAAAAGCAGAATACAAGTCCAAACAATGAAATAATTGCAACATTTTACACTGAGTGTTCAGAAGTAACATTGTAAAGATGTTATGTTCACTTTTTAAGGTTTATATCATGTGGCAGGAGAAAAAAATGGAAAATCTCCAAATGAGCTTAACTCACTCCAATGCGCAAGTAAACATAGAAAAACAGAAAACAAGTCCAAACAATGAAATAATTGCAAAATTTACACTGAGTGTCCAGAAGTAACATTGTAAAGATGTTATATTCACTTTTTAAGGTTTATATCATGTGGCAGGAGAAAAAAATGGAAAATCTCCAAATGAGCTTAACTCACTCCAATGCGCAAGTAAACATAGAAAAAACAGAAAACAAGTCCAAACAACGAAATAATTGCAAAATTTTACACTGAGTGTCCAGAAGTAACATTGTAAAGATGTTATGTTCACTTTTTAAGGTTTATATCATGTGGCAGGAGAAAAAAATGGAAAATCTCCAAATGAGCTTAACTCACTCTAATGTACACATAAACATAGAAAAGCAGAAAACAAGTCCAAACAATGAAATAATTGCAAAATTTTACACTGAGTGCTCAGAAGTAACATTGTAAAGATGTTGTGTTCACTTTTTAAGGTTTATATCATGTGGCAGGAGAAAAAAATGGAAAATCTCCAAATGAGCTTAACTCACTCCAATGCGCAAGTAAACATAGAAAAGCAGAAACAAGTCCAAACAATGAAATAATTGCAAAATTTTACACTGAGTGTCCAGAAGTAACATTGTAAAGATGTTATGTTCACTTTTTAAGGTTTATATCATGTGGCAGGAGAAAAAAATGGAAAATCTCCAAATGAGCTTAACTCACTCTACTGTACACATAAACATAGAGAAACAGAAAACAAGTCCAAACAATGAAATAATTGCAAAATTTTACACTGAGTGTCCAGAAGTAACATTGTAAAGATGTTATGTTCACTTTTTAAGGTTTATATCATGTGGCAGGAGAAAAAAATGGAAAATCTCCAAATGAGCTTGACTCACTCCAATGCGCAAGTAAACATAGAAAAACAGAAATAAGTCCAAACAATGAAATAATTGCAAAATTTTACACTGAGTGTCCAGAAGTAACATTGTAAAGATGTTATGTTCACTTTTTTAAGTTTATATCATGTGGCAGGAGAAAAAAATGGAAAATCTCCAAATGAGCTTAACTCACTCCAATGCGCAAGTAAACATAGAAAAACAGAAATAAGTCGAAACAATGAAATAATTGCAAAAGTTTACACTGAGTGTCCAGAAGTTGCGTTTTAAAGATGTTATGTTCACTTTTTAATGTTTATATCATGTGGCAGGAGAAAAAAATGGAATATCTCCAAATGAGCTTAACTCACTCTACTGTACACATAAACATAGAAAAACAGAAAACAAGTCCAAACAATGAAATAATTGCAAAAATTTTACACTGAGTGTCCAGAAGTAACATTGTAAAGATATTATGTTCACTTGTTTAAATTTATATCATGTGGCAGGAGAAACAAATGGAAAATCTCCAAATGAGCTTAACTCACTGTAATGCGCAAGTAAATATAGAAAAGCAGAATACAAGTCCAAACAATGAAATAATTGCAACATTTTACACTGAGTGTTCAGAAGAAACATTGTAAAGATGTTATGTTCACTTTTTAAGGTTTATATCATGTGGCAGGAGAAAAAAATGGAAAATCTCCAAATGAGCTTAACTCACTCCAATGCGCAAGTAAACATAGAAAAACAGAAAACAAGTCCAAACAATGAAATAATTGCAAAATTTACACTGAGTGTCCAGAAGTAACATTGTAAAGATGTTATGTTCACTTTTTTAAGTTTATATCATGTGGCAGGAGAAACAAATGGAAAATCTCCAAATGAGCTTAACTCACTCCAATGCGCAAGTAAACATAGAAAAACAGAAAACAAGTCCAAACAATGAAATAATTGCAAAATTTACACTGAGTGTCCAGAAGTAACATTGTAAAGATGTTATATTCACTTTTTAAGGTTTATATCATGTGGCAGGAGAAAAAAATGGAAAATCTCCAAATGAGCTTAACTCACTCCAATGCGCAAGTAAACATAGAAAAAACAGAAAACAAGTCCAAACAACGAAATAATTGCAAAATTTTACACTGAGTGTCCAGAAGTAACATTGTAAAGATGTTATGTTCACTTTTTAAGGTTTATATCATGTGGCAGGAGAAAAAAATGGAAAATCTCCAAATGAGCTTAACTCACTCTAATGTACACATAAACATAGAAAAGCAGAAAACAAGTCCAAACAATGAAATAATTGCAAAATTTTACACTGAGTGCTCAGAAGTAACATTGTAAAGATGTTGTGTTCACTTTTTAAGGTTTATATCATGTGGCAGGAGAAAAAAATGGAAAATCTCCAAATGAGCTTAACTCACTCCAATGCGCAAGTAAACATAGAAAAGCAGAAACAAGTCCAAACAATGAAATAATTGCAAAATTTTACACTGAGTGTCCAGAAGTAACATTGTAAAGATGTTATGTTCACTTTTTAAGGTTTATATCATGTGGCAGAAGAAAAAAATGGAAAATCTCCAAATGAGCTTAACTCACTCTACTGTACACATAAACATAGAGAAACAGAAAACAAGTCCAAACAATGAAATAATTGCAAAATTTTACACTGAGTGTCCAGAAGTAACATTGTAAAGATGTTATGTTCACTTTTTAAGGTTTATATCATGTGGCAGGAGAAAAAAATGGAAAATCTCCAAATGAGCTTGACTCACTCCAATGCGCAAGTAAACATAGAAAAACAGAAATAAGTCCAAACAATGAAATAATTGCAAAATTTTACACTGAGTGTCCAGAAGTAACATTGTAAAGATGTTATGTTCACTTTTTTAAGTTTATATCATGTGGCAGGAGAAAAAAATGGAAAATCTCCAAATGAGCTTAACTCACTCCAATGCGCAAGTAAACATAGAAAAACAGAAATAAGTCCAAACAATGAAATAATTGCAAAAGTTTACACTGAGTGTCCAGAAGTTGCGTTTTAAAGATGTTATGTTCACTTTTTAATGTTTATATCATGTGGCAGGAGAAAAAAATGGAAAATCTCCAAATGAGCTTAACTCACTCTACTGTACACATAAACATAGAAAAACAGAAAACAAGTCCAAACAATGAAATAATTGCAAAAATTTTACACTGAGTGTCCAGAAGTAACATTGTAAAGATATTATGTTCACTTGTTTAAATTTATATCATGTGGCAGGAGAAACAAATGGAAAATCTCCAAATGAGCTTAACTCACTGTAATGCGCAAGTAAATATAGAAAAGCAGAATACAAGTCCAAACAATGAAATAATTGCAACATTTTACACTGAGTGTTCAGAAGTAACATTGTAAAGATGTTATGTTCACTTTTTAAGGTTTATATCATGTGGCAGGAGAAAAAAATGGAAAATCTCCAAATGAGCTTAACTCACTCCAATGCGCAAGTAAACATAGAAAAACAGAAAACAAGTCCAAACAATGAAATAATTGCAAAATTTACACTGAGTGTCCAGAAGTAACATTGTAAAGATGTTATGTTCACTTTTTTAAGTTTATATCATGTGGCAGGAGAAACAAATGGAAAATCTCCAAATGAGCTTAACTCACTCCAATGCGCAAGTAAACATAGAAAAACAGAAAACAAGTCCAAACAATGAAATAATTGCAAAATTTACACTGAGTGTCCAGAAGTAACATTGTAAAGATGTTATATTCACTTTTTAAGGTTTATATCATGTGGCAGGAGAAAAAAATGGAAAATCTCCAAATGAGCTTAACTCACTCCAATGCGCAAGTAAACATAGAAAAAACAGAAAACAAGTCCAAACAACGAAATAATTGCAAAATTTTACACTGAGTGTCCAGAAGTAACATTGTAAAGATGTTATGTTCACTTTTTAAGGTTTATATCATGTGGCAGGAGAAAAAAATGGAAAATCTCCAAATGAGCTTAACTCACTCTAATGTACACATAAACATAGAAAAGCAGAAAACAAGTCCAAACAATGAAATAATTGCAAAATTTTACACTGAGTGCTCAGAAGTAACATTGTAAAGATGTTGTGTTCACTTTTTAAGGTTTATATCATGTGGCAGGAGAAAAAAATGGAAAATCTCCAAATGAGCTTAACTCACTCCAATGCGCAAGTAAACATAGAAAAGCAGAAACAAGTCCAAACAATGAAAGAATTGCAAAATTTTACACTGAGTGTCCAGAAGTAACATTGTAAAGATGTTATGTTCACTTTTTAAGGTTTATATCATGTGGCAGAAGAAAAAAATGGAAAATCTCCAAATGAGCTTAACTCACTCTACTGTACACATAAACATAGAGAAACAGAAAACAAGTCCAAACAACGAAATAATTGCAAAATTTTACACTGAGTGTCCAGAAGTAACATTGTAAAGATGTTATGTTCACTTTTTAAGGTTTATATCATGTGGCAGGAGAAAAAAATGGAAAATCTCCAAATGAGCTTGACTCACTCCAATGCGCAAGTAAACATAGAAAAACAGAAATAAGTCCAAACAATGAAATAATTGCAAAAGTTTACACTGAGTGTCCAGAAGTTGCGTTTTAAAGATGTTATGTTCACTTTTTAATGTTTATATCATGTGGCAGGAGAAAAAAATGGAAAATCTCCAAATGAGCTTGACTCACTCCAATGCGCAAGTAAACATAGAAAAACAGAAAACAAGTCCAAACAATGAAATAATTGCAACATTTTACACTGAGTTTCAATAAGTAACATTGTAAAGATGTTATGTTCACTTTTTAAGGTTTATATCATGTGGCAGGAGAAAAAAATGGAAAATCTCCAAATGAGCTTAACTCACTCCAATGCGCAAGTAAACATAGAAAAAACAGAAAACAAGTCCAAACAACGAAATAATTGCAAAATTTTACACTGAGTGTCCAGAAGTAACATTGTAAAGATGTTATGTTCACTTTTTTAAGTTTATATCATGTGGCAGGAGAAACAAATGGAAAATCTCCAAATGAGCTTAACTCACTCTAATGCGCAAGTAAACAGAGAAAAACAGAAAACAAGTCCAAACAATGAAATAATTGCAAAATTTTACACTGAGTGTTCAGAAGTAACATTGTAAAGATGTTATGGTCACTTTTTAAGGTTTATATTATGTGGCAGAAGAAAAAAATGGAAAATCTCCAAATGAGCTTAACTCACTCTACTGTACACATAAACATAGAAAAGCAGAAAACAAGTCCAAACAATGAAATAATTGCAAAATTTTACACTGAGTGTCCAGAAGTAACATTGTAAAGATGTTATGTTCACTTTTTAAGGTTTATATCATGTGGCAGGAGAAAAAAATGGAAAATCTCCAAATGAGCTTGACTCACTCCAATGCGCAAGTAAACATAGAAAAACAGAAATAAGTCCAAACAATGAAATAATTGCAAAATTTTACACTGAGTGTCCAGAAGTAACATTGTAAAGATGTTATGTTCACTTTTTTAAGTTTATATCATGTGGCAGGAGAAAAAAATGGAAAATCTCCAAATGAGCTTAACTCACTGTAATGCGCAAGTAAATATAGAAAAGCAGAATACAAGTCCAAACAATGAAATAATTGCAACATTTTACACTGAGTGTTCAGAAGTAACATTGTAAAGATGTTATGTTCACTTTTTAAGGTTTATATCATGTGGCAGGAGAAAAAAATGGAAAATCTCCAAATGAGCTTGACTCACTCCAATGCGCAAGTAAACATAGAAAAACAGAAATAAGTCCAAACAATGAAATAATTGCAACATTTTACACTGAGTGTCCAGAAGTAACATTGTAAAGATGTTATGTTCACTTTTTTAAGTTTATATCATGTGGCAGGAGAAAAAAATGGAAAATCTCCAAATGAGCTTAACTCACTCCAATGCGCAAGTAAACATAGAAAAACAGAAATAAGTCCAAACAATGAAATAATTGCAAAATTTTACACTGAGTGTCCAGAAGTAACATTGTAAAGATGTTATGTTCACTTTTTTAAGTTTATATCATGTGGCAGAAGAAACAAATGGAAAAGCTCCAAATGAGCTTTAACTCACTCTAATGTACACATAAACATAGAAAAGCAGAAAACATGTCCAAACAATGAAATAATTGCTACATTTTACACTGAGTGTTCAAAAGTAACATTGTAAAGATGTTATGTTCACTTTTTAAGGTTTATATCATGTGTCAGGAGAAAAAAATGGAAAATCTCCAAATGAGCTTAACTCACTCCAATGCGCAAGTAAACATAGAAAAACAGAAATAAGTCCAAACAATGAAATAATTGCAAAATTTTACACTGAGTGTCCATAAGTAACATTGTAAAGATGTTATGTTCACTTTTTTAAGTTTATATCATGTGGCAGGAGAAAAAAATGGAAAATCTCCAAATGAGCTTAACTCACTCTAATGTACACATAAACATAGAAAAGCAGAAAACATGTCCAAACAATGAAATAATTGCTACATTTTACACTGAGTGTCCAGAAGTAACATTGTAAAGATGTTATGTTCACTTTTTAAGGTTTATATCATGTGGCAGGAGAAAAAAATGGAAAATCTCCAAATGAGCTTAACTCACTCTATTGTAGAGAAACAGAAAACAAGTCCAAACAATGAAATAATTGCAAAATTTTACACTGAGTGTCCAGAAGTAACATTGTAAAGATGTTATGTTCACTTTTTAAGGTTTATATCATGTGGCAGGAGAAACAAATGGAAAATCTCCAAATGAGCTGAACTCACTCCAATGAGCAAGTAAACATAGAAAAACAGAAAACAAGTCCAAACAACGAAATAATTGCAAAATTTTACACTGAGTGTCCAGAAGTCACATTGTAAAGATGTTATGCTCACTTTTTCAAGTTTATATAATGTGGCAGGAGAAAAAAATGGAAAAATCTCCAAATGAGCTTAACTCACTCTAATTTACACATAAACATAGAAAAACAGAAAACAAGTCCAAACAATAAAACAATTGCAAAATTTTACACTGAGTGTCCAGAAGTAACATTGTAAAGATGTTTTGTTCACTTTTTAAGGTTTATATCATGTGGCAGGAGAAACAAATGGAAAATCTCCAAATGAGCTGAACTCACTCCAATGAGCAAGTAAACATAGAAAAACAGAAAACAAGTCCAAACAACGAAATAATTGCAAAATTTTACACTGAGTGTCCAGAAGTAACATTGTAAAGATGTTATGTTCACTTTTTCAAGTTAATATCATGTGGCAGGAGAAAAAAATGGAAAAATCTCCAAATGAGCTTAACTCACTCTAATTTACACATAAACATAGAAAAACAGAAAACAAGTCCAAACAATAAAACAATTGCAAAATTTTACACTGAGTGTCCAGAAGTAACATTGTAAAGATGTTATGTTCACTTTTTAAGGTTTATATCATGTGGCAGGAGAAAAAAATGGAAAATCTCCAAATGAGCTTAACTCACTCTAATGTAGAGAAACAGAAAACAAGTCCAAACAATGAAATAATTGCAAAATTTTACACTGAGTGTCCAGAAGTAACATTGTAAAGATGTTATGTTCACTTTTTAAGGTTTATATCATGTGGCAGGAGAAAAAAATGGAAAATCTCCAAATGAGCTGAACTCACTCCAATGAGCAAGTAAACATAGAAAAACAGAAAACAAGTCCAAACAATGAAATAATTGCAAAATTTTACACTGAGTGTCCAGAAGTAACATTGTAAAGATGTTATGTTCACTTTTTCAAGTTTATATCATGTGGCAGGAGAAAAAAATGGAAAAATCTCCAAATGAGCTTAACTCACTCTAATGTAGAGAAACAGAAAACAAGTCCAAACAATGAAATAATTGCAAAATGTTACACTGAGTGTCCAGAAGTAACATTGTAAAGATGTTATGTTCACTTTTTAAGGTTTATATCATGTGGCAGGAGAAAAAAATGGAAAATCTCCAAATGAGCTGAACTCACTCCAATGAGCAAGTAAACATAGAAAAACAGAAAACAAGTCCAAACAACGAAATAATTGCAAAATTTTACACTGAGTGTCCAGAAGTAACATTGTAAAGATGTTATGTTCACTTTTTCAAGTTTATATCATGTGGCAGGAGAAAAAAATGGAAAAATCTCCAAAGCTTAACTCACTCTAATGTACACATAAACATAGAAAAACAGAAAACAAGTCCAAACAATGAAACAATTGCAAAATTTTACACTGAGTGTCCAGAAGTAACATTGTAAAGATGTTATGTTCACTTTTTAAGGTTTATATCATGTGGCAGGAGAAAAAAATGGAAAATCTCCAAATGAGCTTAACTCACTCTACTGTACACATAAACATAGAGAAACAGAAAACAAGTCCAAACAATGAAATAATTGCAAAATTTTACACTGAGTGTCCAGAAGTAACATTGTAAAGATGTTATGTTCACTTTTTTAAGGTTTATATCATGTGGCAGGAGAAAAAAATGGAAAATCTCCAAATGAGCTTAACACACTCTAATGTACACATAAACATAGAAAAGCAGAAAACAAGTCCAAACAATAAATTGATTTCAAAATTTTACACTGAGTGTTCAGAAGTAACATTGTAAAGATGTTGTGTTCACTTTTTAAGGTTTATATCATGTGGCAGGAGAAAAAAATGGAAAATCTCCAAATGAGCTTAACTCACTCCAATGCGCAAGTAAACATAGAAAAACAGAAATAAGTCCAAACAATGAAATAATTGCAAAAATTTTACACTGAGTGTCCAGAAGTAACATTGTAAAGATATTATGTTCACTTGTTTAAATTTATATCATGTGGCAGGAGAAACAAATGGAAAATCTCCAAATGAGCTTAACTCACTGTAATGCGCAAGTAAATATAGAAAAGCAGAATACAAGTCCAAACAATGAAATAATTGCAACATTTTACACTGAGTGTTCAGAAGTAACATTGTAAAGATGTTATGTTCACTTTTTAAGGTTTATATCATGTGGCAGGAGAAAAAAATGGAAAATCTCCAAATGAGCTTAACTCACTCCAATGCGCAAGTAAACATAGAAAAACAGAAAACAAGTCCAAACAATGAAATAATTGCAAAATTTACACTGAGTGTCCAGAAGTAACATTGTAAAGATGTTATGTTCACTTTTTAAGGTTTATATCATGTGGCAGGAGAAAAAAATGGAAAATCTCCAAATGAGCTTAACTCACTCTAATGTACACATAAACATAGAAAAGCAGAAAACAAGTCCAAACAATGAAATAATTGCAAAATTTTACACTGAGTGCTCAGAAGTAACATTGTAAAGATGTTGTGTTCACTTTTTAAGGTTTATATCATGTGGCAGGAGAAAAAAATGGAAAATCTCCAAATGAGCTTAACTCACTCCAATGCGCAAGTAAACATAGAAAAGCAGAAACAAGTCCAAACAATGAAAGAATTGCAAAATTTTACACTGAGTGTCCAGAAGTAACATTGTAAAGATGTTATGTTCACTTTTTAAGGTTTATATCATGTGGCAGAAGAAAAAAATGGAAAATCTCCAAATGAGCTTAACTCACTCTACTGTACACATAAACATAGAGAAACAGAAAACAAGTCCAAACAATGAAATAATTGCAAAATTTTACACTGAGTGTCCAGAAGTAACATTGTAAAGATGTTATGTTCACTTTTTAAGGTTTATATCATGTGGCAGGAGAAAAAAATGGAAAATCTCCAAATGAGCTTGACTCACTCCAATGCGCAAGTAAACATAGAAAAACAGAAAAAAGTCCAAACAATGAAATAATTGCCAAATTTTACACTGAGTGTCCAGAAGTAACATTGTAAAGATGTTATGTTCACTTTTTTAAGTTTATATCATGTGGCAGGAGAATAAAATGGAAAATCTCCAAATGAGCTTGACTCACTCCAATGCGCAAGTAAACATAGAAAAACAGAAATAAGTCCAAACAATGAAATAATTGCTACATTTTACACTGAGTGTCCAGAAGTAACATTGTAAAGATGTTATGTTCACTTTTTTAAGTTTATATCATGTGGCAGAAGAAACAAATGGAAAAGCTCCAAATGAGCTTAACTCACTCTATTGCGCAAGTAAACATAGAAAAGCAGAATACAAGTCCAAACAATGAAATAATTGCAACATTTTACACTGAGTGTTCAAAAGTAACATTGTTAAGATGTTATGGTCACTTTTTAAGGTTTATATTATGTGGCAGGAGAAAAAAATGGAAAATCTCCAAATGAGCTTAACTCACTCTAATGCACACATAAACATAGAAAAACAGAAAACAAGTCCAAACAATGAAATAATTGCAACATTTTACACTGAGTTTCAATAAGTAACATTGTAAAGATGTTTTGTTCACTTTTTAAGGTTTATATCATGTGGCAGGAGAAAAAAATGGAAAATCTCCAAATGAACTTAACTCACTCCAATGCGCAAGTAAACATAGAAAAAACAGAAAACAAGTCCAAACAACGAAATAATTGCAAAATTTTACACTGAGTGTCCAGAAGTAACATTGTAAAGATGTTATGTTCACTTTTTTAAGTTTATATCATGTGGCAGGAGAAACAAATGGAAAATCTCCAAATGAGCTTAACTCACTCTAATGCGCAAGTAAACAGAGAAAAACAGAAAACAAGTCCAAACAATGAAATAATTGCAAAATTTTACACTGAGTGTTCAGAAGTAACATTGTAAAGATGTTATGGTCACTTTTTAAGGTTTATATTATGTGGCAGAAGAAAAAAATGGAAAATCTCCAAATGAGCTTAACTCACTCTACTGTACACATAAACATAGAAAAGCAGAAAACAAGTCCAAACAATGAAATAATTGCAAAATTTTACACTGAGTGTCCAGAAGTAACATTGTAAAGATGTTATGTTCACTTTTAAAGGTTTATATCATGTGGCAGGAGAAAAAAATGGAAAATCTCCAAATGAGCTTGACTCACTCCAATGCGCAAGTAAACATAGAAAAACAGAAATAAGTCCAAACAATGAAATAATTGCAACATTTTACACTGAGTGTCCAGAAGTAACATTGTAAAGATGTTATGTTCACTTTTTTAAGTTTATATCATGTGGCAGGAGAAAAAAATGGAAAATCTCCAAATGAGCTTAACTCACTCCAATGCGCAAGTAAACATAGAAAAACAGAAATAAGTCCAAACAATGAAATAATTGCAAAATTTTACACTGAGTGTCCAGAAGTAACATTGTAAAGATGTTATGTTCACTTTTTTAAGTTTATATCATGTGGCAGAAGAAACAAATGGAAAAGCTCCAAATGAGCTTTAACTCACTCTAATGTACACATAAACATAGAAAAGCAGAAAACATGTCCAAACAATGAAATAATTGCTACATTTTACACTGAGTGTTCAAAAGTAACATTGTAAAGATGTTATGTTCACTTTTTAAGGTTTATATCATGTGTCAGGAGAAAAAAATGGAAAATCTCCAAATGAGCTTAACTCACTCCAATGCGCAAGTAAACATAGAAAAACAGAAATAAGTCCAAACAATGAAATAATTGCAAAATTTTACACTGAGTGTCCAGAAGTAACATTGTAAAGATGTTATGTTCACTTTTTTAAGTTTATATCATGTGGCAGGAGAAAAAAATGGAAAATCTCCAAATGAGCTTAACTCACTCCAATGCGCAAGTAAACATAGAAAAACAGAAATAAGTCCAAACAATGAAATAATTGCAAAATTTTACACTGAGTGTCCAGAAGTAACATTGTAAAGATGTTATGTTCACTTTTTTTAAGTTTATATCATGTGGCAGAAGAAACAAATGGAAAAGCTCCAAATGAGCTTAACTCACTCTAATGTACACATAAACATAGAAAAGCAGAAAACATGTCCAAACAATGAAATAATTGCTACATTTTACACTGAGTGTCCAGAAGTAACATTGTAAAGATGTTATGTTCACTTTTTAAGGTTTATATCATGTGGCAGGAGAAAAAAATGGAAAATCTCCAAATGAGCTTAACTCACTCTATTGTAGAGAAACAGAAAACAAGTCCAAACAATGAAATAATTGCAAAATTTTACACTGAGTGTCCAGAAGTAACATTGTAAAGATGTTATGTTCACTTTTTAAGGTTTATATCATGTGGCAGGAGAAAAAAATGGAAAATCTCCAAATGAGCTGAACTCACTCCAATGAGCAAGTAAACATAGAAAAACAGAAAACAAGTCCAAACAACGAAATAATTGCAAAATTTTACACTGAGTGTCCAGAAGTAACATTGTAAAGATGTTATGTTCACTTTTTCAAGTTTATATCATGTGGCAGGAGAAAAAAATGGAAAAATCTCCAAATGAGCTTAACTCACTCTAATGTACACATAAACATAGAAAAACAGAAAACAAGTCCAAACAATGAAACAATTGCAAAATTTTACACTGAGTGTCCAGAAGTAACATTGTAAAGATGTTATGTTCACTTTTTAAGGTTTATATCATGTGGCAGGAGAAAAAAATGGAAAATCTCCAAATGAGCTTAACTCACTCTACTGTACACATAAACATAGAGAAACAGAAAACAAGTCCAAACAATGAAAGAATTGCAAAATTTTACACTGAGTGTCCAGAAGTAACATTGTAAAGATGTTATGTTCACTTTTTAAGGTTTATATCATGTGGCAGGAGAAAAAAATGGAAAATCTCCAAATGAGCTTGACTCACTCCAATGCGCAAGTAAACATAGAAAAACAGAAATAAGTCCAAACAATGAAATAATTGCAAAATTTTACACTGAGTGTCCAGAAGTAACATTGTAAAGATGTTATGTTCACTTTTTTAAGTTTATATCATGTGGCAGAAGAAACAAATGGAAAACTCCAAATGAGCTTAACTCACTCTAATGTACACATAAACATAGAAAAGCAGAAAACATGTCCAAACAATGAAATAATTGCTACATTTTACACTGAGTGTCCAGAAGTAACATTGTAAAGATGTTATGTTCACTTTTTAAGGTTTATATCATGTGTCAGGAGAAAAAAATGGAAAATCTCCAAATGAGCTTAACTCACTCCAATGCGCAAGTAAACATAGAAAAACAGAAATAAGTCCAAACAATGAAATAATTGCAAAATTTTACACTGAGTGTCCAGAAGTAACATTGTAAAGATGTTATGTTCACTTTTTAAGGTTTATATCATGTGGCAGGAGAAAAAAATGGAAAATCTCCAAATGAGCTTAACTCACTCTAATGTACACATAAACATTGAAAAGCAGAAAACAAGTCCAAACAATGAAAGAATTGCAAAATTTTACACTGAGTGTCCAGAAGTAACATTGTAAAGATGTTATGTTCACTTTTTAAGGTTTATATCATGTGGCAGGAGAAAAAAATGGAAAAGCTCCAAATGAGCTTCACTCACTCTAATGTTCACATAAACATAGAAAAACAGAAATAAGTCCAAACAATGAAATAATTGCAAAATTTTACACTGAGTGTCCAGAAGTAACATTGTAAAGATGTTATGTTCACTTTTTTAAGTTTATATCATGTGGCAGAAGAAACAAATGGAAAATCTCCAAATGAGCTTAACTCACTCTAATGTACACATAAACATAGAAAAGCAGAAAACATGTCCAAACAATGAAATAATTGCTACATTTTACACTGAGTGTCCAGAAGTAACATTGTAAAGATGTTATGTTCACTTTTTAAGGTTTATATCATGTGGCAGGAGAAAAAAATGGAAAATCTCCAAATGAGCTTAACTCACTCTAATGTAGAGAAACAGAAAACAAGTCCAAACAATGAAATAATTGCAAAATTTTACACTGAGTGTCCAGAAGTAACATTGTAAAGATGTTATGTTCACTTTTTAAGGTTTATATCATGTGGCAGGAGAAAAAAATGGAAAATCTCCAAATGAGCTGAACTCACTCCAATGAGCAAGTAAACATAGAAAAACAGAAAACAAGTCCAAACAAGGAAATAATTGCAAAATTTTACACTGAGTGTCCAGAAGTAACATTGTAAAGATGTTATGTTCACTTTTTCAAGTTTATATCATGTGGCAGGAGAAAAAAATGGAAAAATCTCCAAATGAGCTTAACTCACTCTAATGTACACATAAACATAGAAAAACAGAAAACAAGTCCAAACAATGAAACAATTGCAAAATTTTACACTGAGTGTCCAGAAGTAACATTGTAAAGATGTTATGTTCACTTTTTAAGGTTTATATCATGTGGCAGAAGAAAAAAAGTGGAAAATCTCCAAATGAGCTTAACTCACTCTACTGTACACATAAACATAGAGAAACAGAAAACAAGTCCAAACAATGAAATAATTGCAAAATTTTACACTGAGTGTCCAGAAGTAACATTGTAAAGATGTTATGTTCACTTTTTAAGGTTTATATCATGTGGCAGGAGAAAAAAATGGAAAATCTCCAAATGAGCTTAACTCACTCTAATGTAGAGAAACAGAAAACAAGTCCAAACAATGAAATAATTGCAAAATTTTACACTGAGTGTCCAGAAGTAACATTGTAAAGATGTTATGTTCACTTTTTAAGGTTTATATCATGTGGCAGGAGAAAAAAATGGAAAATCTCCAAATGAGCTGAACTCACTCCAATGAGCAAGTAAACATAGAAAAACAGAAAACAAGTCCAAACAACGAAATAATTGCAAAATTTTACACTGAGTGTCCAGAAGTAACATTGTAAAGATGTTATGTTCACTTTTCCAAGTTTATATCATGTGGCAGGAGAAAAAAATGGAAAAATCTCCAAATGAGCTTAACTCACTCTACTGTACACATAAACATAGAGAAACAGTAAACAAGTCCAAACAATGAAATAATTGCAAAATTTTACACTGAGTGTCCAGAAGTAACATTGTAAAGATGTTATGTTCACTTTTTAAGGTTTATATCATGTGGCAGGAGAAAAAAATGGAAAATCTCCAAATGAGCTTGACTCACTCCAATGCGCAAGTAAACATAGAAAAACAGAAATAAGTCCAAACAATGAAATAATTGCAAAATTTTACACTGAGTGTCCAGAAGTAACATTGTAAAGATGTTATGTTCACTTTTTTAAGTTTATATCATGTGGCAGGAGAAAAAAATGGAAAATCTCCAAATGAGCTTAACTCACTCCAATGCGCAAGTAAACATAGAAAAACAGAAATAAGTCCAAACAATGAAATAATTGCAAAATTTTACACTGAGTGTCCAGAAGTAACATTGTAAAGATGTTATGTTCACTTTTTTAAGTTTATATCATGTGGCAGAAGAAACAAATGGAAAAGCTCCAAATGAGCTTAACTCACTCTAATGTACACATAAACATAGAAAAGCAGAAAACATGTCCAAACAATGAAATAATTGCTACATTTTACACTGAGTGTTCAAAAGTAACATTGTAAAGATGTTATGTTCACTTTTTAAGGTTTATATCATGTGGCAGGAGAAAAAAATGGAAAATCTCCAAATGAGCTTAACTCACTCTAATGCACACATAAACATAGAAAAACAGAAAACAAGTCCAAACAACGAAATAATTGCAACATTTTACACTGAGTGTTCGGAAGTAACATTGTAAAGATGTTTTGTTCACTTTTTAAGGTTTATATCATGTGGCAGGAGAAAAAAATGGAAAATCTCCAAATGAGCTTAACTCACTCTAATGTACACATAAACATAGAGAAACAGAAAACAAGTCCAAACAATGAAATAATTGCAAAATTTTACACTGAGTGTCCAGAAGTAACATTGTAAAGATGTTATGTTCCCTTCTTAAGGTTTATATCATGTGTCAGGAGAAAAAAATGGAAAATCTCCAAATGAGCTTAACTCACTCTAATGTACACATAAACATAGAAAAGCAGAAAACAAGTCCAAACAACGAAATAATTGCAAAATTTTACACTGAGTGTCCAGAAGTAACATTGTAAAGATGTTATGTTCACTTGTTTAAGTTTATATCATGTGGCTGGAGAAACAAATGGAAAATCTCCAAATGAGCTTAACTCACTCTAATGCGCAAGTAAACATAGAAAAACAGAAAACAAGTCCAAACAATGAAATAATTGCAAAATTTTACACTGAGTGTCCAGAAGTAACATTGTAAAGATGTTATGTTCACTTTTTAAGGTTTATATCATGTGGCAGAAGAAAAAAATGGAAAATCTCCAAATGAGCTTAACTCACTCTACTGTACACATAAACATGGAGAAACAGAAAACAAGTCCAAACAATGAAATAATTGCAAAATTTTACACTGAGTGTCCAGAAGTAACATTGTAAAGATGTTATGTTCACTTTTTAAGGTTTATATCATGTGGCAGGAGAAAAAAATGGAAAATCTCCAAATGAGCTTGACTCACTCCAATGCGCAAGTAAACATAGAAAAACAGAAATAAGTCCAAACAATGAAATAATTGCAAAATTTTACACTGAGTGTCCAGAAGTAACATTGTAAAGATGTTATGTTCACTTTTTTAAGTTTATATCATGTGGCAGGAGAAAAAAATGGAAAATCTCCAAATGAGCTTAACTCACTCCAATGCGCAAGTAAACATAGAAAAACAGAAAACAAGTCCAAACAACGAAATAATTGCAAAATTTTACACTGAGTGTCCAGAAGTAACATTGTAAAGATGTTATGTTCACTTTTCCAAGTTTATATCATGTGGCAGGAGAAAAAAATGGAAAAATCTCCAAATGAGCTTAACTCACTCTACTGTACACATAAACATAGAGAAACAGTAAACAAGTCCAAACAATGAAATAATTGCAAAATTTTACACTGAGTGTCCAGAAGTAACATTGTAAAGATGTTATGTTCACTTTTTAAGGTTTATATCATGTGGCAGGAGAAAAAAATGGAAAATCTCCAAATGAGCTTGACTCACTCCAATGCGCAAGTAAACATAGAAAAACAGAAATAAGTCCAAACAATGAAATAATTGCAAAATTTTACACTGAGTGTCCAGAAGTAACATTGTAAAGATGTTATGTTCACTTTTTTAAGTTTATATCATGTGGCAGGAGAAAAAAATGGAAAATCTCCAAATGAGCTTAACTCACTCCAATGCGCAAGTAAACATAGAAAAACAGAAATAAGTCCAAACAATGAAATAATTGCAAAATTTTACACTGAGTGTCCAGAAGTAACATTGTAAAGATGTTATGTTCACTTTTTTAAGTTTATATCATGTGGCAGAAGAAACAAATGGAAAAGCTCCAAATGAGCTTAACTCACTCTAATGTACACATAAACATAGAAAAGCAGAAAACATGTCCAAACAATGAAATAATTGCTACATTTTACACTGAGTGTTCAAAAGTAACATTGTAAAGATGTTATGTTCACTTTTTAAGGTTTATATCATGTGGCAGGAGAAAAAAATGGAAAATCTCCAAATGAGCTTAACTCACTCTAATGCACACATAAACATAGAAAAACAGAAAACAAGTCCAAACAACGAAATAATTGCAACATTTTACACTGAGTGTTCGGAAGTAACATTGTAAAGATGTTTTGTTCACTTTTTAAGGTTTATATCATGTGGCAGGAGAAAAAAATGGAAAATCTCCAAATGAGCTTAACTCACTCTAATGTACACATAAACATAGAGAAACAGAAAACAAGTCCAAACAATGAAATAATTGCAAAATTTTACACTGAGTGTCCAGAAGTAACATTGTAAAGATGTTATGTTCCCTTCTTAAGGTTTATATCATGTGTCAGGAGAAAAAAATGGAAAATCTCCAAATGAGCTTAACTCACTCTAATGTACACATAAACATAGAAAAGCAGAAAACAAGTCCAAACAACGAAATAATTGCAAAATTTTACACTGAGTGTCCAGAAGTAACATTGTAAAGATGTTATGTTCACTTGTTTAAGTTTATATCATGTGGCTGGAGAAACAAATGGAAAATCTCCAAATGAGCTTAACTCACTCTAATGCGCAAGTAAACATAGAAAAACAGAAAACAAGTCCAAACAATGAAATAATTGCAAAATTTTACACTGAGTGTCCAGAAGTAACATTGTAAAGATGTTATGTTCACTTTTTAAGGTTTATATCATGTGGCAGAAGAAAAAAATGGAAAATCTCCAAATGAGCTTAACTCACTCTACTGTACACATAAACATGGAGAAACAGAAAACAAGTCCAAACAATGAAATAATTGCAAAATTTTACACTGAGTGTCCAGAAGTAACATTGTAAAGATGTTATGTTCACTTTTTAAGGTTTATATCATGTGGCAGGAGAAAAAAATGGAAAATCTCCAAATGAGCTTGACTCACTCCAATGCGCAAGTAAACATAGAAAAACAGAAATAAGTCCAAACAATGAAATAATTGCAAAATTTTACACTGAGTGTCCAGAAGTAACATTGTAAAGATGTTATGTTCACTTTTTTAAGTTTATATCATGTGGCAGGAGAAAAAAATGGAAAATCTCCAAATGAGCTTAACTCACTCCAATGCGCAAGTAAACATAGAAAAACAGAAATAAGTCCAAACAATGAAATAATTGCAAAATTTTACACTGAGTGTCCAGAAGTAACATTGTAAAGATGTTATGTTCACTTTTTTAAGTTTATATCATGTGGCAGAACAAACAAATGGAAAAGCTCCAAATGAGCTTAACTCACTCTAATGTACACATAAACATAGAAAAGCAGAAAACATGTCCAAACAATGAAATAATTGCTACATTTTACACTGAGTGTTCAAAAGTAACATTGTAAAGATGTTATGTTCACTTTTTAAGGTTTATATCATGTGGCAGGAGAAAAAAATGGAAAATCTCCAAATGAGCTTAACTCACTCTAATGCACACATAAACATAGAAAAACAGAAAACAAGTCCAAACAACGAAATAATTGCAACATTTTACACTGAGTGTTCGGAAGTAACATTGTAAAGATGTTTTGTTCACTTTTTAAGGTTTATATCATGTGGCAGGAGAAAAAAATGGAAAATCTCCAAATGAGCTTAACTCACTCTAATGTACACATAAACATAGAGAAACAGAAAACAAGTCCAAACAATGAAATAATTGCAAAATTTTACACTGAGTGTCCAGAAGTAACATTGTAAAGATGTTATGTTCCCTTCTTAAGGTTTATATCATGTGTCAGGAGAAAAAAATGGAAAATCTCCAAATGAGCTTAACTCACTCTAATGTACACATAAACATAGAAAAGCAGAAAACAAGTCCAAACAACGAAATAATTGCAAAATTTTACACTGAGTGTCCAGAAGTAACATTGTAAAGATGTTATGTTCACTTGTTTAAGTTTATATCATGTGGCTGGAGAAACAAATGGAAAATCTCCAAATGAGCTTAACTCACTCTAATGCGCAAGTAAACATAGAAAAACAGAAAACAAGTCCAAACAATGAAATAATTGCAAAATTTTACACTGAGTGTCCAGAAGTAACATTGTAAAGATGTTATGTTCACTTTTTAAGGTTTATATCATGTGGCAGAAGAAAAAAATGGAAAATCTCCAAATGAGCTTAACTCACTCTACTGTACACATAAACATGGAGAAACAGAAAACAAGTCCAAACAATGAAATAATTGCAAAATTTTACACTGAGTGTCCAGAAGTAACATTGTAAAGATGTTATGTTCACTTTTTAAGGTTTATATCATGTGGCAGGAGAAAAAAATGGAAAATCTCCAAATGAGCTTGACTCACTCCAATGCGCAAGTAAACATAGAAAAACAGAAATAAGTCCAAACAATGAAATAATTGCAAAATTTTACACTGAGTGTCCAGAAGTAACATTGTAAAGATGTTATGTTCACTTTATTAAGTTTATATCATGTGGCAGGAGAAAAAAATGGAAAATCTCCAAATGAGCTTAACTCACTCCAATGCGCAAGTAAACATAGAAAAACAGAAATAAGTCCAAACAATGAAATAATTGCAAAATTTTACACTGAGTGTCCAGAAGTAACATTGTAAAGATGTTATGTTCACTTTTTTAAGTTTATATCATGTGGCAGAAGAAACAAATGGAAAAGCTCCAAATGAGCTTAACTCACTCTAATGTACACATAAACATAGAAAAGCAGAAAACATGTCCAAACAATGAAATAATTGCTACATTTTACACTGAGTGTTCAAAAGTAACATTGTAAAGATGTTATGTTCACTTTTTAAGGTTTATATCATGTGGCAGGAGAAAAAAATGGAAAATCTCCAAATGAGCTTAACTCACTCTAATGCACACATAAACATAGAAAAACAGAAAACAAGTCCAAACAACGAAATAATTGCAACATTTTACACTGAGTGTTCGGAAGTAACATTGTAAAGATGTTTTGTTCACTTTTTAAGGTTTATATCATGTGGCAGGAGAAAAAAATGGAAAATCTCCAAATGAGCTTAACTCACTCTAATGTACACATAAACATAGAGAAACAGAAAACAAGTCCAAACAATGAAATAATTGCAAAATTTTACACTGAGTGTCCAGAAGTAACATTGTAAAGATGTTATGTTCCCTTCTTAAGGTTTATATCATGTGTCAGGAGAAAAAAATGGAAAATCTCCAAATGAGCTTAACTCACTCTAATGTACACATAAACATAGAAAAGCAGAAAACAAGTCCAAACAACGAAATAATTGCAAAATTTTACACTGAGTGTCCAGAAGTAACATTGTAAAGATGTTATGTTCACTTGTTTAAGTTTATATCATGTGGCTGGAGAAACAAATGGAAAATCTCCAAATGAGCTTAACTCACTCTAATGCGCAAGTAAACATAGAAAAACAGAAAACAAGTCCAAACAATGAAATAATTGCAAAATTTTACACTGAGTGTCCAGAAGTAACATTGTAAAGATGTTATGTTCACTTTTTAAGGTTTATATCATGTGGCAGAAGAAAAAAATGGAAAATCTCCAAATGAGCTTAACTCACTCTACTGTACACATAAACATGGAGAAACAGAAAACAAGTCCAAACAATGAAATAATTGCAAAATTTTACACTGAGTGTCCAGAAGTAACATTGTAAAGATGTTATGTTCACTTTTTAAGGTTTATATCATGTGGCAGGAGAAAAAAATGGAAAATCTCCAAATGAGCTTGACTCACTCCAATGCGCAAGTAAACATAGAAAAACAGAAATAAGTCCAAACAATGAAATAATTGCAAAATTTTACACTGAGTGTCCAGAAGTAACATTGTAAAGATGTTATGTTCACTTTTTTAAGTTTATATCATGTGGCAGGAGAAAAAAATGGAAAATCTCCAAATGAGCTTAACTCACTCCAATGCGCAAGTAAACATAGAAAAACAGAAATAAGTCCAAACAATGAAATAATTGCAAAATTTTACACTGAGTGTCCAGAAGTAACATTGTAAAGATGTTATGTTCACTTTTTTAAGTTTATATCATGTGGCAGAAGAAACAAATGGAAAAGCTCCAAATGAGCTTAACTCACTCTAATGTACACATAAACATAGAAAAGCAGAAAACATGTCCAAACAATGAAATAATTGCTACATTTTACACTGAGTGTTCAAAAGTAACATTGTAAAGATGTTATGTTCACTTTTTAAGGTTTATATCATGTGGCAGGAGAAAAAAATGGAAAATCTCCAAATGAGCTTAACTCACTCTAATGCACACATAAACATAGAAAAACAGAAAACAAGTCCAAACAACGAAATAATTGCAACATTTTACACTGAGTGTTCGGAAGTAACATTGTAAAGATGTTTTGTTCACTTTTTAAGGTTTATATCATGTGGCAGGAGAAAAAAATGGAAAATCTCCAAATGAGCTTAACTCACTCTAATGTACACATAAACATAGAGAAACAGAAAACAAGTCCAAACAATGAAATAATTGCAAAATTTTACACTGAGTGTCCAGAAGTAACATTGTAAAGATGTTATGTTCCCTTCTTAAGGTTTATATCATGTGTCAGGAGAAAAAAATGGAAAATCTCCAAATGAGCTTAACTCACTCTAATGTACACATAAACATAGAAAAGCAGAAAACAAGTCCAAACAACGAAATAATTGCAAAATTTTACACTGAGTGTCCAGAAGTAACATTGTAAAGATGTTATGTTCACTTGTTTAAGTTTATATCATGTGGCTGGAGAAACAAATGGAAAATCTCCAAATGAGCTTAACTCACTCTAATGCGCAAGTAAACATAGAAAAACAGAAAACAAGTCCAAACAATGAAATAATTGCAAAATTTTACACTGAGTGTCCAGAAGTAACATTGTAAAGATGTTATGTTCACTTTTTAAGGTTTATATCATGTGGCAGAAGAAAAAAATGGAAAATCTCCAAATGAGCTTAACTCACTCTACTGTACACATAAACATGGAGAAACAGAAAACAAGTCCAAACAATGAAATAATTGCAAAATTTTACACTGAGTGTCCAGAAGTAACATTGTAAAGATGTTATGTTCACTTTTTAAGGTTTATATCATGTGGCAGGAGAAAAAAATGGAAAATCTCCAAATGAGCTTGACTCACTCCAATGCGCAAGTAAACATAGAAAAACAGAAATAAGTCCAAACAATGAAATAATTGCAAAATTTTACACTGAGTGTCCAGAAGTAACATTGTAAAGATGTTATGTTCACTTTATTAAGTTTATATCATGTGGCAGGAGAAAAAAATGGAAAATCTCCAAATGAGCTTAACTCACTCCAATGCGCAAGTAAACATAGAAAAACAGAAATAAGTCCAAACAATGAAATAATTGCAAAATTTTACACTGAGTGTCCAGAAGTAACATTGTAAAGATGTTATGTTCACTTTTTTAAGTTTATATCATGTGGCAGAAGAAACAAATGGAAAAGCTCCAAATGAGCTTAACTCACTCTAATGTACACATAAACATAGAAAAGCAGAAAACATGTCCAAACAATGAAATAATTGCTACATTTTACACTGAGTGTTCAAAAGTAACATTGTAAAGATGTTATGTTCACTTTTTAAGGTTTATATCATGTGGCAGGAGAAAAAAATGGAAAATCTCCAAATGAGCTTAACTCACTCTAATGCACACATAAACATAGAAAAACAGAAAACAAGTCCAAACAACGAAATAATTGCAACATTTTACACTGAGTGTTCGGAAGTAACATTGTAAAGATGTTTTGTTCACTTTTTAAGGTTTATATCATGTGGCAGGAGAAAAAAATGGAAAATCTCCAAATGAGCTTAACTCACTCTAATGTACACATAAACATAGAGAAACAGAAAACAAGTCCAAACAATGAAATAATTGCAAAATTTTACACTGAGTGTCCAGAAGTAACATTGTAAAGATGTTATGTTCCCTTCTTAAGGTTTATATCATGTGTCAGGAGAAAAAAATGGAAAATCTCCAAATGAGCTTAACTCACTCTAATGTACACATAAACATAGAAAAGCAGAAAACAAGTCCAAACAACGAAATAATTGCAAAATTTTACACTGAGTGTCCAGAAGTAACATTGTAAAGATGTTATGTTCACTTTTTTAAGTTTATATCATGTGGCTGGAGAAACAAATGGAAAATCTCCAAATGAGCTTAACTCACTCTAATGCGCAAGTAAACATAGAAAAACAGAAAACAAGTCCAAACAATGAAATAATTGCAAAATTTTACACTGAGTGTCCAGAAGTAACATTGTAAAGATGTTATGTTTACTTTTTTAAGTTTATATCATGTGGCAGGAGAAAAAAATGGAAAATCTCCAAATGAGCTTAACTCACTCGAATGTACACATAAACATAGAAAAACAGAAAACAAGTCCAAACAATGAAATAATTGCAAAATTTTACACTGAGTGTCCAGAAGTAACATTGTAAAGATGTTATGTTCACTTTTTTAAGTTTATATCATGTGGCAGGAGAAACAAATGGAAAATCTCCAAATGAGCTTAACTCACTCCAATGCGCAAGTAAACATAGAAAAACAGAAAACAAGTCCAAACAATGAAATAATTGCAAAATTTACACTGAGTGTCCAGAAGTAACATTGTAAAGATGTTATATTCACTTTTTAAGGTTTATATCATGTGGCAGGAGAAAAAAATGGAAAATCTCCAAATGAGCTTAACTCACTCCAATGCGCAAGTAAACATAGAAAAAACAGAAAACAAGTCCAAACAACGAAATAATTGCAAAATTTTACACTGAGTGTCCAGAAGTAACATTGTAAAGATGTTATGTTCACTTTTTTAAGTTTATATCATGTGGCTGGAGAAACAAATGGAAAATCTCCAAATGAGCTTAACTCACTCTAATGCGCAAGTAAACATAGAAAAACAGAAAAAAAAGACCAAACAATGAAATAATTGCAAAATTTTACACTGAGTGTTCAGAAGTAACATTGTAAAGATGTTATGTTCACTTTTTAAGGTTTATATTATGTGTCGGGAGAAAAAAATGGAAAATCTCCAAATGAGCTTAACTCACTCTAATGTACACATAAACATAGAAAAGCAGAAAACAAGTCCAAACAATGAAATAATTGCAAAATTTTACACTGAGTGCTCAGAAGTAACATTGTAAAGATGTTATGTTCACTTTTTTAAGGTTTATATCATGTGGCAGGAGAAAAAAATGGAAAATCTCCAAATGAGCTTAACACACTCTAATGTACACATAAACATAGAAAAGCAGAAAACAAGTCCAAACAATAAATTGATTGCAAAATTTTACACTGAGTGTTCAGAAGTAACATTGTAAAGATGTTGTGTTCACTTTTTAAGGTTTATATCATGTGGCAGGAGAAAAAAATGGAAAATCTCCAAATGAGCTTAACTCACTCTACTGTACACATAAACATAGAGAAACAGAAAACAAGTCCAAACAATGAAAGAATTGCAAAATTTTACACTGAGTGTCCAGAAGTAACATTGTAAAGATGTTATGTTCACTTTTTAAGGTTTATATCATGTGGCAGAAGAAAAAAATGGAAAATCTCCAAATGAGCTTAACTCACTCTACTGTACACATAAACATAGAGAAACAGAAAACAAGTCCAAACAATGAAATAATTGCAAAATTTTACACTGAGTGTCCAGAAGTAACATTGTAAAGATGTTATGTTCACTTTTTAAGGTTTATATCATGTGGCAGGAGAAAAAAATGGAAAATCTCCAAATGAGCTTGGCTCACTCCAATGCGCAAGTAAACATAGAAAAACAGAAATAAGTCCAAACAATGAAATAATTGCAAAATTTTACACTGAGTGTCCAGAAGTAACATTGTAAAGATGTTATGTTCACTTTTTTAAGTTTATATCATGTGGCAGGAGAAAAAAATGGAAAATCTCCAAATGAGCTTAACTCACTCCAATGCGCAAGTAAACATAGAAAAACAGAAATAAGTCCAAACAATGAAATAATTGCAAAATTTTACACTGAGTGTCCAGAAGTAACATTGTAAAGATGTTATGTTCACTTTTTTAAGTTTATATCATGTGGCAGAAGAAACAAATGGAAAAGCTCCAAATGAGCTTAACTCACTCTAATGTACACATAAACATAGAAAAGCAGAAAACATGTCCAAACAATGAAATAATTGCTACATTTTACACTGAGTGTTCAAAAGTAACATTGTAAAGATGTTATGTTCACTTTTTAAGGTTTATATCATGTGGCAGGAGAAAAAAATGGAAAATCTCCAAATGAGCTTAACTCAATACAATGTACACATAAACATAGAAAAACAGAAAACAAGTCCAAACAATGAAACAATTGCAAAATTTTACACTGAGTGTCCAGAAGTAACATTGTAAAGATGTTATGTTCACTTTTTAAGGTTTATATCATGTGGCAGGAGAAAAAAATGGAAAATCTCCAAATGAGCTTAACTCACTCTACTGTACACATAAACATAGAGAAACAGAAAACAAGTCCAAACAATGAAAGAATTGCAAAATTTTACACTGAGTGTCCAGAAGTAACATTGTAAAGATGTTATGTTCACTTTTTAAGGTTTATATCATGTGGCAGAAGAAAAAAATGGAAAATCTCCAAATGAGCTTAACTCACTCTACTGTACACATAAACATAGAGAAACAGAAAACAAGTCCAAACAATGAAATAATTGCAAAATTTTACACTGAGTGTCCAGAAGTAACATTGTAAAGATGTTATGTTCACTTTTTAAGGTTTATATCATGTGGCAGGAGAAAAAAATGGAAAATCTCCAAATGAGCTTGACTCACTCCAATGCGCAAGTAAACATAGAAAAACAGAAATAAGTCCAAACAATGAAATAATTGCAAAATTTTACACTGAGTGTCCAGAAGTAACATTGTAAAGATGTTATGTTCACTTTTTTAAGTTTATATCATGTGGCAGGAGAAAAAAATGGAAAATCTCCAAATGAGCTTAACTCACTCCAATGCGCAAGTAAACATAGAAAAACAGAAATAAGTCCAAACAATGAAATAATTGCAAAATTTTACACTGAGTGTCCAGAAGTAACATTGTAAAGATGTTATGTTCACTTTTTTAAGTTTATATCATGTGGCAGAAGAAACAAATGGAAAATCTCCAAATGAGCTTAACTCACTCTAATGTAGAGAAACAGAAAACAAGTCCAAACAATGAAATAATTGCAAAATTTTACACTGAGTGTCCAGAAGTAACATTGTAAAGATGTTATGTTCACTTTTTAAGGTTTATATCATGTGGCAGGAGAAAAAAATGGAAAATCTCCAAATGAGCTTAACTCACTCTAATGTAGAGAAACAGAAAACAAGTCCAAACAATGAAATAATTGCAAAATTTTACACTGAGTGTCCAGAAGTAACATTGTAAAGATGTTATGTTCACTTTTTAAGGTTTATATCATGTGGCAGGAGAAAAAAATGGAAAATCTCCAAATGAGCTGAACTCACTCCAATGAGCAAGTAAACATAGAAAAACAGAAAACAAGTCCAAACAACGAAATAATTGCAAAATTTTACACTGAGTGTCCAGAAGTAACATTGTAAAGATGTTATGTTCACTTTTTCAAGTTTATATCATGTGGCAGGAGAAAAAAATGGAAAAATCTCCAAATGAGCTTAACTCACTCTAATGTACACATAAACATAGAAAAACAGAAAACAAGTCCAAACAATGTAACAATTGCAAAATTTTACACTGAGTGTCCAGAAGTAACATTGTAAAGATGTTATGTTCACTTTTTAAGGTTTATATCATGTGGCAGAAGAAAAAAATGGAAAATCTCCAAATGAGCTTAACTCACTCTAATGTAGAGAAACAGAAAACAAGTCCAAACAATGAAATAATTGCAAAATTTTACACTGAGTGTCCAGAAGTAACATTGTAAAGATGTTATGTTCACTTTTTAAGGTTTATATCATGTGGCAGGAGAAAAAAATGGAAAATCTCCAAATGAGCTGAACTCACTCCAATGAGCAAGTAAACATAGAAAAACAGAAAACAAGTCCAAACAACGAAATAATTGCAAAATTTTACACTGAGTGTCCAGAAGTAACATTGTAAAGATGTTATGTTCACTTTTTCAAGTTTATATCATGTGGCAGGAGAAAAAAATGGAAAAATCTCCAAATGAGCTTAACTCACTCTAATGTACACATAAACATAGAAAAACAGAAAACAAGTCCAAACAATGAAATAATTGCAAAATTTTACACTGAGTGTCCAGAAGTAACATTGTAAAGATGTTATGTTCACTTTTTAAGGTTTATATCATGTGGCAGGAGAAAAAAATGGAAAAATCTCCAAATGAGCTTAACTCACTCTAATGTACACATAAACATAGAAAAACAGAAAACAAGTCCAAACAATGAAACAATTGCAAAATTTTACACTGAGTGTCCAGAAGTAACATTGTAAAGATGTTATGTTCACTTTTTTAAGGTTTATATCATGTGGCAGGAGAAAAAAATGGAAAATCTCCAAATGAGCTTAACACACTCTAATGTACACATAAACATAGAAAAGCAGAAAACAAGTCCAAACAATAAATTGATTGCAAAATTTTACACTGAGTGTTCAGAAGTAACATTGTAAAGATGTTGTGTTCACTTTTTAAGGTTTATATCATGTGGCAGGAGAAAAAAATGGAAAATCTCCAAATGAGCTTAACTCACTCCAATGCGCAAGTAAACATAGAAAAACAGAAATAAGTCCAAACAATGAAATAATTGCAAAAATTTTACACTGAGTGTCCAGAAGTAACATTGTAAAGATATTATGTTCACTTGTTTAAATTTATATCATGTGGCAGGAGAAACAAATGGAAAATCTCCAAATGAGCTTAACTCACTGTAATGCGCAAGTAAATATAGAAAAGCAGAATACAAGTCCAAACAATGAAATAATTGCAACATTTTACACTGAGTGTTCAGAAGTAACATTGTAAAGATGTTATGTTCACTTTTTAAGGTTTATATCATGTGGCAGGAGAAAAAAATGGAAAATCTCCAAATGAGCTTAACTCACTCCAATGCGCAAGTAAACATAGAAAAACAGAAAACAAGTCCAAACAATGAAATAATTGCAAAATTTTACACTGAGTGCTCAGAAGTAACATTGTAAAGATGTTGTGTTCACTTTTTAAGGTTTATATCATGTGGCAGGAGAAAAAAATGGAAAATCTCCAAATGAGCTTAACTCACTCCAATGCGCAAGTAAACATAGAAAAGCAGAAACAAGTCCAAACAATGAAAGAATTGCAAAATTTTACACTGAGTGTCCAGAAGTAACATTGTAAAGATGTTATGTTCACTTTTTAAGGTTTATATCATGTGGCAGAAGAAAAAAATGGAAAATCTCCAAATGAGCTTAACTCACTCTACTGTACACATAAACATAGAGAAACAGAAAACAAGTCCAAACAATGAAATAATTGCAAAATTTTACACTGAGTGTCCAGAAGTAACATTGTAAAGATGTTATGTTCACTTTTTAAGGTTTATATCATGTGGCAGGAGAAAAAAATGGAAAATCTCCAAATGAGCTTGACTCACTCCAATGCGCAAGTAAACATAGAAAAACAGAAAAAAGTCCAAACAATGAAATAATTGCCAAATTTTACACTGAGTGTCCAGAAGTAACATTGTAAAGATGTTATGTTCACTTTTTTAAGTTTATATCATGTGGCAGGAGAAAAAAATGGAAAATCTCCAAATGAGCTTGACTCACTCCAATGCGCAAGTAAACATAGAAAAACAGAAATAAGTCCAAACAATGAAATAATTGCTACATTTTACACTGAGTGTCCAGAAGTAACATTGTAAAGATGTTATGTTCACTTTTTTAAGTTTATATCATGTGGCAGAAGAAACAAATGGAAAAGCTCCAAATGAGCTTAACTCACTCTATTGCGCAAGTAAACATAGAAAAGCAGAATACAAGTCCAAACAATGAAATAATTGCAACATTTTACACTGAGTGTTCAAAAGTAACATTGTTAAGATGTTATGGTCACTTTTTAAGGTTTATATTATGTGGCAGGAGAAAAAAATGGAAAATCTCCAAATGAGCTTAACTCACTCTAATGCACACATAAACATAGAAAAACAGAAAACAAGTCCAAACAATGAAATAATTGCAACATTTTACACTGAGTTTCAATAAGTAACATTGTAAAGATGTTTTGTTCACTTTTTAAGGTTTATATCATGTGGCAGGAGAAAAAAATGGAAAATCTCCAAATGAGCTTAACTCACTCCAATGCGCAAGTAAACATAGAAAAAACAGAAAACAAGTCCAAACAACGAAATAATTGCAAAATTTTACACTGAGTGTCCAGAAGTAACATTGTAAAGATGTTATGTTCACTTTTTTAAGTTTATATCATGTGGCAGGAGAAACAAATGGAAAATCTCCAAATGAGCTTAACTCACTCTAATGCGCAAGTAAACAGAGAAAAACAGAAAACAAGTCCAAACAATGAAATAATTGCAAAATTTTACACTGAGTGTTCAGAAGTAACATTGTAAAGATGTTATGGTCACTTTTTAAGGTTTATATTATGTGGCAGAAGAAAAAAATGGAAAATCTCCAAATGAGCTTAACTCACTCTACTGTACACATAAACATAGAAAAGCAGAAAACAAGTCCAAACAATGAAATAATTGCAAAATTTTACACTGAGTGTCCAGAAGTAACATTGTAAAGATGTTATGTTCACTTTTTAAGGTTTATATCATGTGGCAGGAGAAAAAAATGGAAAATCTCCAAATGAGCTTGACTCACTCCAATGCGCAAGTAAACATAGACAAACAGAAATAAGTCCAAACAATGAAATAATTGCAACATTTTACACTGAGTGTCCAGAAGTAACATTGTAAAGATGTTATGTTCACTTTTTTAAGTTTATATCATGTGGCAGGAGAAAAAAATGGAAAATCTCCAAATGAGCTTAACTCACTCCAATGCGCAAGTAAACATAGAAAAACAGAAATAAGTCCAAACAATGAAATAATTGCAAAATTTTACACTGAGTGTCCAGAAGTAACATTGTAAAGATGTTATGTTCACTTTTTTAAGTTTATATCATGTGGCAGAAGAAACAAATGGAAAAGCTCCAAATGAGCTTTAACTCACTCTAATGTACACATAAACATAGAAAAGCAGAAAACATGTCCAAACAATGAAATAATTGCTACATTTTACACTGAGTGTTCAAAAGTAACATTGTAAAGATGTTATGTTCACTTTTTAAGGTTTATATCATGTGTCAGGAGAAAAAAATGGAAAATCTCCAAATGAGCTTAACTCACTCCAATGCGCAAGTAAACATAGAAAAACAGAAACAAGTCCAAACAATGAAATAATTGCAAAATTTTACACTGAGTGTCCAGAAGTAACATTGTAAAGATGTTATGTTCACTTTTTTAAGTTTATATCATGTGGCAGGAGAAAAAAATGGAAAATCTCCAAATGAGCTTAACTCACTCCAATGCGCAAGTAAACATAGAAAAACAGAAATAAGTCCAAACAATGAAATAATTGCAAAATTTTGCACTGAGTGTCCAGAAGTAACATTGTAAAGATGTTATGTTCACTTTTTTAAGTTTATATCATGTGGCAGAAGAAACAAATGGAAAAGCTCCAAATGAGCTTAACTCACTCTAATGTACACATAAACATAGAAAAGCAGAAAACATGTCCAAACAATGAAATAATTGCTACATTTTACACTGAGTGTCCAGAAGTAACATTGTAAAGATGTTATGTTCACTTTTTAAGGTTTATATCATGTGGCAGGAGAAAAAAATGGAAAATCTCCAAATGAGCTTAACTCACTCTATTGTAGAGAAACAGAAAACAAGTCCAAACAATGAAATAATTGCAAAATTTTACACTGTCCAGAAGTAACATTGTAAAGATGTTATGTTCACTTTTTAAGGTTTATATCATGTGGCAGGAGAAAAAAATGGAAAATCTCCAAATGAGCTGAACTCACTCCAATGAGCAAGTAAACATAGAAAAACAGAAAACAAGTCCAAACAACGAAATAATTGCAACATTTTACACTGAGTGTCCAGAAGTAACATTGTAAAGATGTTATGTTCACTTTTTCAAGTTTATATCATGTGGCAGGAGAAAAAAATGGAAAAATCTCCAAATGAGCTTAACTCACTCTAATGTACACATAAACATAGAAAAACAGAAAACAAGTCCAAACAATGAAACAATTGCAAAATTTTACACTGAGTGTCCAGAAGTAACATTGTAAAGATGTTATGTTCACTTTTTAAGGTTTATATCATGTGGCAGGAGAAAAAAATGTAAAATCTCCAAATGAGCTTAACTCACTCTACTGTACACATAAACATAGAGAAACAGAAAACAAGTCCAAACAATGAAAGAATTGCAAAATTTTACACTGAGTGTCCAGAAGTAACATTGTAAAGATGTTATGTTCACTTTTTAAGGTTTATATCATGTGGCAGGAGAAAAAAATGGAAAATCTCCAAATGAGCTTGACTCACTCCAATGCGCAAGTAAACATAGAAAAACAGAAATAAGTCCAAACAATGAAATAATTGCAAAATTTTACACTGAGTGTCCAGAAGTAACATTGTAAAGATGTTATGTTCACTTTTTTAAGTTTATATCATGTGGCAGAAGAAACAAATGGAAAACTCCAAATGAGCTTAACTCACTCTAATGTACACATAAACATAGAAAAGCAGAAAACATGTCCAAACAATGAAATAATTGCTACATTTTACACTGAGTGTCCAGAAGTAACATTGTAAAGATGTTATGTTCACTTTTTAAGGTTTATATCATGTGGCAGGAGAAAAAAATGGAAAATCTCCAAATGAGCTTAACTCACTCTAATGTAGAGAAACAGAAAACAAGTCCAAACAATGAAATAATTGCAAAATTTTACACTGAGTGTCCAGAAGTAACATTGTAAAGATGTTATGTTCACTTTTTAAGGTTTATATCATGTGGCAGGAGAAAAAAATGGAAAATCTCCAAATGAGCTGAACTCACTCCAATGAGCAAGTAAACATAGAAAAACAGAAAACAAGTCCAAACAAGGAAATAATTGCAAAATTTTACACTGAGTGTCCAGAAGAAACATTGTAAAGATGTTATGTTCACTTTTTCAAGTTTATATCATGTGGCAGGAGAAAAAAATGGAAAAATCTCCAAATGAGCTTAACTCACTCTAATGTACACATAAACATAGAAAAACAGAAAACAAGTCCAAACAATGAAACAATTGCAAAATTTTACACTGAGTGTCCAGAAGTAACATTGTAAAGATGTTATGTTCACTTTTTAAGGTTTATATCATGTGGCAGAAGAAAAAAATGGAAAATCTCCAAATGAGCTTAACTCACTCTACTGTACACATAAACATAGAGAAACAGAAAACAAGTCCAAACAATGAAATAATTGCAAAATTTTACACTGAGTGTCCAGAAGTAACATTGTAAAGATGTTATGTTCACTTTTTAAGGTTTATATCATGTGGCAGGAGAAAAAAATGGAAAATCTCCAAATGAGCTTAACTCACTCTAATGTAGAGAAACAGAAAACAAGTCCAAACAATGAAATAATTGCAAAATTTTACACTGAGTGTCCAGAAGTAACATTGTAAAGATGTTATGTTCACTTTTTAAGGTTTATATCATGTGGCAGGAGAAAAAAATGGAAAATCTCCAAATGAGCTTAACTCACTCTAATGTACACATAAACATAGAAAAGCAGAAAACAAGTTCAAACAATGAAATAATTGCAAAATTTTACACTGAGTGCTCAGAAGTAACATTGTAAATATGTTGTGTTCACTTTTTAAGGTTTATATCATGTGGCAGGAGAAAAAAATGGAAAATCTCCAAATGAGCTTAACTCACTCCAATGCGCAAGTAAACATAGAAAAGCAGAAACAAGTCCAAACAACGAAATAATTGCAAAATTTTACACTGAGTGTCCAGAAGTAACATTGTAAAGATGTTATGTTCACTTTTTCAAGTTTATATCATGTGGCAGGAGAAAAAAATGGAAAAATCTCCAAATGAGCTTAACTCACTCTAATGTACACATAAACATAGAAAAACAGAAAACAAGTCCAAACAATGAAACAATTGCAAAATTTTACACTGAGTGTCCAGAAGTAACATTGTAAAGATGTTATGTTCACTTTTTAAGGTTTATATCATGTGGCAGGAGAAAAAAATGGAAAATCTCCAAATGAGCTTAACTCACTCTACTGTACACATAAACATAGAGAAACAGAAAACAAGTCCAAACAATGAAAGAATTGCAAAATTTTACACTGAGTGTCCAGAAGTAACATTGTAAAGATGTTATGTTCACTTTTTAAGGTTTATATCATGTGGCAGGAGAAAAAAATGGAAAATCTCCAAATGAGCTTGACTCACTCCAATGCGCAAGTAAACATAGAAAAACAGAAATAAGTCCAAACAATGAAATAATTGCAAAATTTTACACTGAGTGTCCAGAAGTAACATTGTAAAGATGTTATGTTCACTTTTTTAAGTTTATATCATGTGGCAGAAGAAACAAATGGAAAACTCCAAATGAGCTTAACTCACTCTAATGTACACATAAACATAGAAAAGCAGAAAACATGTCCAAACAATGAAATAATTGCTACATTTTACACTGAGTGTCCAGAAGTAACATTGTAAAGATGTTATGTTCACTTTTTAAGGTTTATATCATGTGGCAGGAGAAAAAAATGGAAAATCTCCAAATGAGCTTAACTCACTCTAATGTAGAGAAACAGAAAACAAGTCCAAACAATGAAATAATTGCAAAATTTTACACTGAGTGTCCAGAAGTAACATTGTAAAGATGTTATGTTCACTTTTTAAGGTTTATATCATGTGGCAGGAGAAAAAAATGGAAAATCTCCAAATGAGCTGAACTCACTCCAATGAGCAAGTAAACATAGAAAAACAGAAAACAAGTCCAAACAAGGAAATAATTGCAAAATTTTACACTGAGTGTCCAGAAGAAACATTGTAAAGATGTTATGTTCACTTTTTCAAGTTTATATCATGTGGCAGGAGAAAAAAATGGAAAAATCTCCAAATGAGCTTAACTCACTCTAATGTACACATAAACATAGAAAAACAGAAAACAAGTCCAAACAATGAAACAATTGCAAAATTTTACACTGAGTGTCCAGAAGTAACATTGTAAAGATGTTATGTTCACTTTTTAAGGTTTATATCATGTGGCAGAAGAAAAAAATGGAAAATCTCCAAATGAGCTTAACTCACTCTACTGTACACATAAACATAGAGAAACAGAAAACAAGTCCAAACAATGAAATAATTGCAAAATTTTACACTGAGTGTCCAGAAGTAACATTGTAAAGATGTTATGTTCACTTTTTAAGGTTTATATCATGTGGCAGGAGAAAAAAATGGAAAATCTCCAAATGAGCTTAACTCACTCTAATGTAGAGAAACAGAAAACAAGTCCAAACAATGAAATAATTGCAAAATTTTACACTGAGTGTCCAGAAGTAACATTGTAAAGATGTTATGTTCACTTTTTAAGGTTTATATCATGTGGCAGGAGAAAAAAATGGAAAATCTCCAAATGAGCTGAACTCACTCCAATGAGCAAGTAAACATAGAAAAACAGAAAACAAGTCCAAACAAGGAAATAATTGCAAAATTTTACACTGAGTGTCCAGAAGTAACATTGTAAAGATGTTATGTTCACTTTTTCAAGTTTATATCATGTGGCAGGAGAAAAAAATGGAAAAATCTCCAAATGAGCTTAACTCACTCTAATGTACACATAAACATAGAAAAACAGAAAACAAGTCCAAACAATGAAACAATTGCAAAATTTTACACTGAGTGTCCAGAAGTAACATTGTAAAGATGTTATGTTCACTTTTTAAGGTTTATATCATGTGGCAGAAGAAAAAAATGGAAAATCTCCAAATGAGCTTAACTCATTCTACTGTACACATAAACATAGAGAAACAGAAAACAAGTCCAAACAATGAAATAATTGCAAAATTTTACACTGAGTGTCCAGAAGTAACATTGTAAAGATGTTATGTTCACTTTTTAAGGTTTATATCATGTGGCAGGAGAAAAAAATGGAAAATCTCCAAATGAGCTTAACTCACTCTAATGTAGAGAAACAGAAAACAAGTCCAAACAATGAAATAATTGCAAAATTTTACACTGAGTGTCCAGAAGTAACATTGTAAAGATGTTATGTTCACTTTTTAAGGTTTATATCATGTGGCAGGAGAAAAAAATGGAAAATCTCCAAATGAGCTGAACTCACTCCAATGAGCAAGTAAACATAGAAAAACAGAAAACAAGTCCAAACAACGAAATAATTGCAAAATTTTACACTGAGTGTCCAGAAGTAACATTGTAAAGATGTTATGTTCACTTTTTCAAGTTTATATCATGTGGCAGGAGAAAAAAATGGAAAAATCTCCAAATGAGCTTAACTCACTCTAATGTACACATAAACATAGAAAAACAGAAAACAAGTCCAAACAATGAAACAATTGCAAAATTTTACACTGAGTGTCCAGAAGTAACATTGTAAAGATGTTATGTTCACTTTTTAAGGTTTATATCATGTGGCAGGAGAAAAAAATGGAAAATCTCCAAATGAGCTTAACTCACTCTACTGTACACATAAACATAGAGAAACAGAAAACAAGTCCAAACAATGAAAGAATTGCAAAATTTTACACTGAGTGTCCAGAAGTAACATTGTAAAGATGTTATGTTCACTTTTTAAGGTTTATATCATGTGGCAGGAGAAAAAAATGGAAAATCTCCAAATGAGCTTGACTCACTCCAATGCGCAAGTAAACATAGAAAAACAGAAATAAGTCCAAACAATGAAATAATTGCAAAATTTTACACTGAGTGTCCAGAAGTAACATTGTAAAGATGTTATGTTCACTTTTTTAAGTTTATATCATGTGGCAGAAGAAACAAATGGAAAACTCCAAATGAGCTTAACTCACTCTAATGTACACATAAACATAGAAAAGCAGAAAACATGTCCAAACAATGAAATAATTGCTACATTTTACACTGAGTGTCCAGAAGTAACATTGTAAAGATGTTATGTTCACTTTTTAAGGTTTATATCATGTGGCAGGAGAAAAAAATGGAAAATCTCCAAATGAGCTTAACTCACTCTAATGTAGAGAAACAGAAAACAAGTCCAAACAATGAAATAATTGCAAAATTTTACACTGAGTGTCCAGAAGTAACATTGTAAAGATGTTATGTTCACTTTTTAAGGTTTATATCATGTGGCAGGAGAAAAAAATGGAAAATCTCCAAATGAGCTGAACTCACTCCAATGAGCAAGTAAACATAGAAAAACAGAAAACAAGTCCAAACAAGGAAATAATTGCAAAATTTTACACTGAGTGTCCAGAAGAAACATTGTAAAGATGTTATGTTCACTTTTTCAAGTTTATATCATGTGGCAGGAGAAAAAAATGGAAAAATCTCCAAATGAGCTTAACTCACTCTAATGTACACATAAACATAGAAAAACAGAAAACAAGTCCAAACAATGAAACAATTGCAAAATTTTACACTGAGTGTCCAGAAGTAACATTGTAAAGATGTTATGTTCACTTTTTAAGGTTTATATCATGTGGCAGAAGAAAAAAATGGAAAATCTCCAAATGAGCTTAACTCACTCTACTGTACACATAAACATAGAGAAACAGAAAACAAGTCCAAACAATGAAATAATTGCAAAATTTTACACTGAGTGTCCAGAAGTAACATTGTAAAGATGTTATGTTCACTTTTTAAGGTTTATATCATGTGGCAGGAGAAAAAAATGGAAAATCTCCAAATGAGCTTAACTCACTCTAATGTAGAGAAACAGAAAACAAGTCCAAACAATGAAATAATTGCAAAATTTTACACTGAGTGTCCAGAAGTAACATTGTAAAGATGTTATGTTCACTTTTTAAGGTTTATATCATGTGGCAGGAGAAAAAAATGGAAAATCTCCAAATGAGCTGAACTCACTCCAATGAGCAAGTAAACATAGAAAAACAGAAAACAAGTCCAAACAACGAAATAATTGCAAAATTTTACACTGAGTGTCCAGAAGTAACATTGTAAAGATGTTATGTTCACTTTTTCAAGTTTATATCATGTGGCAGGAGAAAAAAATGGAAAAATCTCCAAATGAGCTTAACTCACTCTAATGTACACATAAACATAGAAAAACAGAAAACAAGTCCAAACAATGAAACAATTGCAAAATTTTACACTGAGTGTCCAGAAGTAACATTGTAAAGATGTTATGTTCACTTTTTAAGGTTTATATCATGTGGCAGAAGAAAAAAATGGAAAATCTCCAAATGAGCTTAACTCACTCTACTGTACACATAAACATAGAGAAACAGAAAACAAGTCCAAACAATGAAATAATTGCTACATTTTACACTGAGTGTCCAGAAGTAACATTGTAAAGATGTTATGTTCACTTTTTAAGGTTTATATCATGTGGCAGGAGAAAAAAATGGAAAATCTCCAAATGAGCTTAACTCACTCTAATGTAGAGAAACAGAAAACAAGTCCAAACAATGAAATAATTGCAAAATTTTACACTGAGTGTCCAGAAGTAACATTGTAAAGATGTTATGTTCACTTTTTAAGGTTTATATCATGTGGCAGGAGAAAAAAATGGAAAATCTCCAAATGAGCTGAACTCACTCCAATGAGCAAGTAAACATAGAAAAACAGAAAACAAGTCCAAACAACGAAATAATTGCAAAATTTTACACTGAGTGTCCAGAAGTAACATTGTAAAGATGTTATGTTCACTTTTTCAAGTTTATATCATGTGGCAGGAGAAAAAAATGGAAAAATCTCCAAATGAGCTTAACTCACTCTACTGTACACATAAACATAGAGAAACAGAAAACAAGTCCAAACAATGAAAGAATTGCAAAATTTTACACTGAGTGTCCAGAAGTAACATTGTAAAGATGTTATGTTCACTTTTTAAGGTTTATATCATGTGGCAGAAGAAAAAAATGGAAAATCTCCAAATGAGCTTAACTCACTCTACTGTACACATAAACATAGAGAAACAGAAAACAAGTCCAAACAATGAAATAATTGCAAAATTTTACACTGAGTGTCCAGAAGTAACATTGTAAAGATGTTATGTTCACTTTTTAAGGTTTATATCATGTGGCAGGAGAAAAAAATGGAAAATCTCCAAATGAGCTTAACTCACTCTAATGTAGAGAAACAGAAAACAAGTCCAAACAATGAAATAATTGCAAAATTTTACACTGAGTGTCCAGAAGTAACATTGTAAAGATGTTATGTTCACTTTTTAAGGTTTATATCATGTGGCAGGAGAAAAAAATGGAAAATCTCCAAATGAGCTGAACTCACTCCAATGAGCAAGTAAACATAGAAAAACAGAAAACAAGTCCAAACAACGAAATAATTGCAAAATTTTACACTGAGTGTCCAGAAGTAACATTGTAAAGATGTTATGTTCACTTTTTCAAGTTTATATCATGTGGCAGGAGAAAAAAATGGAAAAATCTCCAAATGAGCTTAACTCACTCTAATGTACACATAAACATAGAAAAACAGAAAACAAGTCCAAACAATGAAACAATTGCAAAATTTTACACTGAGTGTCCAGAAGTAACATTGTAAAGATGTTATGTTCACTTTTTAAGGTTTATATCATGTGGCAGAAGAAAAAAATGGAAAATCTCCAAATGAGCTTAACTCACTCTACTGTACACATAAACATAGAGAAACAGAAAACAAGTCCAAACAATGAAATAATTGCTACATTTTACACTGAGTGTCCAGAAGTAACATTGTAAAGATGTTATGTTCACTTTTTAAGGTTTATATCATGTGGCAGGAGAAAAAAATGGAAAATCTCCAAATGAGCTTAACTCACTCTAATGTAGAGAAACAGAAAACAAGTCCAAACAATGAAATAATTGCAAAATTTTACACTGAGTGTCCAGAAGTAACATTGTAAAGATGTTATGTTCACTTTTTAAGGTTTATATCATGTGGCAGGAGAAAAAAATGGAAAATCTCCAAATGAGCTGAACTCACTCCAATGAGCAAGTAAACATAGAAAAACAGAAAACAAGTCCAAACAACGAAATAATTGCAAAATTTTACACTGAGTGTCCAGAAGTAACATTGTAAAGATGTTATGTTCACTTTTTCAAGTTTATATCATGTGGCAGGAGAAAAAAATGGAAAAATCTCCAAATGAGCTTAACTCACTCTACTGTACACATAAACATAGAGAAACAGAAAACAAGTCCAAACAATGAAAGAATTGCAAAATTTTACACTGAGTGTCCAGAAGTAACATTGTAAAGATGTTATGTTCACTTTTTAAGGTTTATATCATGTGGCAGAAGAAAAAAATGGAAAATCTCCAAATGAGCTTAACTCACTCTACTGTACACATAAACATAGAGAAACAGAAAACAAGTCCAAACAATGAAATAATTGCAAAATTTTACACTGAGTGTCCAGAAGTAACATTGTAAAGATGTTATGTTCACTTTTTAAGGTTTATATCATGTGGCAGGAGAAAAAAATGGAAAATCTCCAAATGAGCTTGACTCACTCCAATGCGCAAGTAAACATAGAAAAACAGAAATAAGTCCAAACAATGAAATAATTGCAAAATTTTACACTGAGTGTCCAGAAGTAACATTGTAAAGATGTTATGTTCACTTTTTTAAGTTTATATCATGTGGCAGGAGAAAAAAATGGAAAATCTCCAAATGAGCTTAACTCACTCCAATGCGCAAGTTAACATAGAAAAACAGAAATAAGTCCAAACAATGAAATAATTGCAAAATTTTACACTGAGTGTCCAGAAGTAACATTGTAAAGATGTTATGTTCACTTTTTTAAGTTTATATCATGTGGCAGAAGAAACAAATGGAAAAGCTCCAAATGAGCTTAACTCACTCTAATGTACACATAAACATAGAAAAGCAGAAAACATGTCCAAACAATGAAATAATTGCTACATTTTACACTGAGTGTTCGGAAGTAACATTGTAAAGATGTTTTGTTCACTTTTTAAGGTTTATATCATGTGGCAGGAGAAAAAAATGGAAAATCTCCAAATGAGCTTAACTCACTCTAATGTACACATAAACATAGAGAAACAGAAAACAAGTCCAAACAATGAAATAATTGCAAAATTTTACACTGAGTGTCCAGAAGTAACATTGTAAAGATGTTATGTTCCCTTCTTAAGGTTTATATCATGTGTCAGGAGAAAAAAATGGAAAATCTCCAAATGAGCTTAACTCACTCTAATGTACACATAAACATAGAAAAGCAGAAAACAAGTCCAAACAACGAAATAATTGCAAAATTTTACACTGAGTGTCCAGAAGTAACATTGTAAAGATGTTATGTTCACTTTTTTAAGTTTATATCATGTGGCTGGAGAAACAAATGGAAAATCTCCAAATGAGCTTAACTCACTCTAATGCGCAAGTAAACATAGAAAAACAGAAAACAAGTCCAAACAATGAAATAATTGCAAAATTTTACACTGAGTGTCCAGAAGTAACATTGTAAAGATGTTATGTTCACTTTTTAAGGTTTATATCATGTGGCAGAAGAAAAAAATGGAAAATCTCCAAATGAGCTTAACTCACTCTACTGTACACATAAACATAGAGAAACAGAAAACAAGTCCAAACAATGAAATAATTGCTACATTTTACACTGAGTGTCCAGAAGTAACATTGTAAAGATGTTATGTTCACTTTTTAAGGTTTATATCATGTGGCAGGAGAAAAAAATGGAAAATCTCCAAATGAGCTTAACTCACTCTAATGTAGAGAAACAGAAAACAAGTCCAAACAATGAAATAATTGCAAAATTTTACACTGAGTGTCCAGAAGTAACATTGTAAAGATGTTATGTTCACTTTTTAAGGTTTATATCATGTGGCAGGAGAAAAAAATGGAAAATCTCCAAATGAGCTGAACTCACTCCAATGAGCAAGTAAACATAGAAAAACAGAAAACAAGTCCAAACAACGAAATAATTGCAAAATTTTACACTGAGTGTCCAGAAGTAACATTGTAAAGATGTTATGTTCACTTTTTCAAGTTTATATCATGTGGCAGGAGAAAAAAATGGAAAAATCTCCAAATGAGCTTAACTCACTCTACTGTACACATAAACATAGAGAAACAGAAAACAAGTCCAAACAATGAAAGAATTGCAAAATTTTACACTGAGTGTCCAGAAGTAACATTGTAAAGATGTTATGTTCACTTTTTAAGGTTTATATCATGTGGCAGAAGAAAAAAATGGAAAATCTCCAAATGAGCTTAACTCACTCTACTGTACACATAAACATAGAGAAACAGAAAACAAGTCCAAACAATGAAATAATTGCAAAATTTTACACTGAGTGTCCAGAAGTAACATTGTAAAGATGTTATGTTCACTTTTTCAAGTTTATATCATGTGGCAGGAGAAAAAAATGGAAAAATCTCCAAATGAGCTTAACTCACTCTAATGTACACATAAACATAGAAAAACAGAAAACAAGTCCAAACAATGAAACAATTGCAAAATTTTACACTGAGTGTCCAGAAGTAACATTGTAAAGATGTTATGTTCACTTTTTAAGGTTTATATCATGTGGCAGGAGAAAAAAATGGAAAATCTCCAAATGAGCTTAACTCACTCTACTGTACACATAAACATAGAGAAACAGAAAACAAGTCCAAACAATGAAAGAATTGCAAAATTTTACACTGAGTGTCCAGAAGTAACATTGTAAAGATGTTATGTTCACTTTTTAAGGTTTATATCATGTGGCAGAAGAAAAAAATGGAAAATCTCCAAATGAGCTTAACTCACTCTACTGTACACATAAACATAGAGAAACAGAAATCAAGTCCAAACAATGAAATAATTGCAAAATTTTACACTGAGTGTCCAGAAGTAACATTGTAAAGATGTTATGTTCACTTTTTAAGGTTTATATCATGTGGCAGGAGAAAAAAATGGAAAATCTCCAAATGAGCTTGACTCACTCCAATGCGCAAGTAAACATAGAAAAACAGAAATAAGTCCAAACAATGAAATAATTGCAAAATTTTACACTGAGTGTCCAGAAGTAACATTGTAAAGATGTTATGTTCACTTTTTTAAGTTTATATCATGTGGCAGGAGAAAAAAATGGAAAATCTCCAAATGAGCTTAACTCACTCCAATGCGCAAGTTAACATAGAAAAACAGAAATAAGTCCAAACAATGAAATAATTGCAAAATTTTACACTGAGTGTCCAGAAGTAACATTGTAAAGATGTTATGTTCACTTTTTTAAGTTTATATCATGTGGCAGAAGAAACAAATGGAAAAGCTCCAAATGAGCTTAACTCACTCTAATGTACACATAAACATAGAAAAGCAGAAAACATGTCCAAACAATGAAATAATTGCTACATTTTACACTGAGTGTTCGGAAGTAACATTGTAAAGATGTTTTGTTCACTTTTTAAGGTTTATATCATGTGGCAGGAGAAAAAAATGGAAAATCTCCAAATGAGCTTAACTCACTCTAATGTACACATAAACATAGAGAAACAGAAAACAAGTCCAAACAATGAAATAATTGCAAAATTTTACACTGAGTGTCCAGAAGTAACATTGTAAAGATGTTATGTTCCCTTCTTAAGGTTTATATCATGTGTCAGGAGAAAAAAATGGAAAATCTCCAAATGAGCTTAACTCACTCTAATGTACACATAAACATAGAAAAGCAGAAAACAAGTCCAAACAACGAAATAATTGCAAAATTTTACACTGAGTGTCCAGAAGTAACATTGTAAAGATGTTATGTTCACTTTTTTAAGTTTATATCATGTGGCTGGAGAAACAAATGGAAAATCTCCAAATGAGCTTAACTCACTCTAATGCGCAAGTAAACATAGAAAAACAGAAAACAAGTCCAAACAATGAAATAATTGCAAAATTTTACACTGAGTGTCCAGAAGTAACATTGTAAAGATGTTATGTTCACTTTTTAAGGTTTATATCATGTGGCAGAAGAAAAAAATGGAAAATCTCCAAATGAGCTTAACTCACTCTACTGTACACATAAACATAGAGAAACAGAAAACAAGTCCAAACAATGAAATAATTGCAAAATTTTACACTGAGTGTCCAGAAGTAACATTGTAAAGATGTTATGTTCACTTTTTAAGGTTTATATCATGTGGCAGGAGAAAAAAATGGAAAATCTCCAAATGAGCTTGACTCACTCCAATGCGCAAGTAAACATAGAAAAACAGAAATAAGTCCAAACAATGAAATAATTGCAAAATTTTACACTGAGTGTCCAGAAGTAACATTGTAAAGATGTTATGTTCACTTTTTTAAGTTTATATCATGTGGCAGGAGAAAAAAATGGAAAATCTCCAAATGAGCTTAACTCACTCCAATGCGCAAGTAAACATAGAAAAACAGAAATAAGTCCAAACAATGAAATAATTGCAAAATTTTACACTGAGTGTCCAGAAGTAACATTGTAAAGATGTTATGTTCACTTTTTTAAGTTTATATCATGTGGCAGAAGAAACAAATGGAAAAGCTCCAAATGAGCTTAACTCACTCTAATGTACACATAAACATAGAAAAGCAGAAAACATGTCCAAACAATGAAATAATTGCTACATTTTACACTGAGTGTTCAAAAGTAACATTGTAAAGATGTTATGTTCACTTTTTAAGGTTTATATCATGTGGCAGGAGAAAAAAATGGAAAATCTCCAAATGAGCTTAACTCACTCTAATGTACACATAAACATAGAGAAACAGAAAACAAGTCCAAACAATGAAATAATTGCAAAATTTTACACTGAGTGTCCAGAAGTAACATTGTAAAGATGTTATGTTCCCTTCTTAAGGTTTATATCATGTGTCAGGAGAAAAAAATGGAAAATCTCCAAATGAGCTTAACTCACTCTAATGTACACATAAACATAGAAAAGCAGAAAACAAGTCCAAACAACGAAATAATTGCAAAATTTTACACTGAGTGTCCAGTAGTAACATTGTAAAGATGTTATGTTCACTTTTTTAAGTTTATATCATGTGGCTGGAGAAACAAATGGAAAATCTCCAAATGAGCTTAACTCACTCTAATGCGCAAGTAAACATAGAAAAACAGAAAACAAGTCCAAACAATGAAATAATTGCAAAATTTTACACTGAGTGTCCAGAAGTAACATTGTAAAGATGTTATGTTCACTTTTTAAGGTTTATATCATGTGGCAGGAGAAAAAAATGGAAAATCTCCAAATGAGCTTGACTCACTCCAATGCGCAAGTAAACATAGAAAAACAGAAATAAGTCCAAACAATGAAATAATTGCAAAATTTTACACTGAGTGTCCAGAAGTAACATTGTAAAGATGTTATGTTCACTTTTTAAGGTTTATATCATGTGGAAGGAGAAAAAAATAGAAAATCTCCAAATGAGCTTAACTCACTCCAATGCGCAAGTAAACATAGAAAAACAGAAATAAGTCCAAACAATGAAATAATTGCTACATTTTACACTGAGTGTTCAAAAGTAACATTGTAAAGATGTTATGTTCACTTTTTAAGGTTTATATCATGTGGCAGGAGAAAAAAATGGAAAATCTCCAAATGAGCTTAACTCACTCTAATGTACACATAAACATAGAGAAACAGAAAACAAGTCCAAACAATGAAATAATTGCAAAATTTTACACTGAGTGTCCAGAAGTAACATTGTAAAGATGTTATGTTCCCTTCTTAAGGTTTATATCATGTGTCAGGAGAAAAAAATGGAAAATCTCCAAATGAGCTTAACTCACTCTAATGTACACATAAACATAGAAAAGCAGAAAACAAGTCCAAACAACGAAATAATTGCAAAATTTTACACTGAGTGTCCAGAAGTAACATTGTAAAGATGTTATGTTCACTTTTTTAAGTTTATATCATGTGGCTGGAGAAACAAATGGAAAATCTCCAAATGAGCTTAACTCACTCTAATGCGCAAGTAAACATAGAAAAACAGAAAACAAGTCCAAACAATGAAATAATTGCAAAATTTTACACTGAGTGTCCAGAAGTAACATTGTAAAGATGTTATGTTCACTTTTTAAGGTTTATATCATGTGGCAGAAGAAAAAAATGGAAAATCTCCAAATGAGCTTAACTCACTCTACTGTACACATAAACATAGAGAAACAGAAAACAAGTCCAAACAATGAAATAATTGCAAAATTTTACACTGAGTGTCCAGAAGTAACATTGTAAAGATGTTATGTTCACTTTTTAAGGTTTATATCATGTGGCAGGAGAAAAAAATGGAAAATCTCCAAATGAGCTTGACTCACTCCAATGCGCAAGTAAACATAGAAAAACAGAAATAAGTCCAAACAATGAAATAATTGCAAAATTTTACACTGAGTGTCCAGAAGTAACATTGTAAAGATGTTATGTTCACTTTTTTAAGTTTATATCATGTGGCAGGAGAAAAAAATGGAAAATCTCCAAATGAGCTTAACTCACTCCAATGCGCAAGTAAACATAGAAAAACAGAAATAAGTCCAAACAATGAAATAATTGCAAAATTTTACACTGAGTGTCCAGAAGTAACATTGTAAAGATGTTATGTTCACTTTTTTAAGTTTATATCATGTGGCAGAAGAAACAAATGGAAAAGCTCCAAATGAGCTTAACTCACTCTAATGTACACATAAACATAGAAAAGCAGAAAACATGTCCAAACAATGAAATAATTGCTACATTTTACACTGAGTGTTCAAAAGTAACATTGTAAAGATGTTATGTTCACTTTTTAAGGTTTATATCATGTGGCAGGAGAAAAAAATGGAAAATCTCCAAATGAGCTTAACTCACTCTAATGTACACATAAACATAGAGAAACAGAAAACAAGTCCAAACAATGAAATAATTGCAAAATTTTACACTGAGTGTCCAGAAGTAACATTGTAAAGATGTTATGTTCCCTTCTTAAGGTTTATATCATGTGTCAGGAGAAAAAAATGGAAAATCTCCAAATGAGCTTAACTCACTCTAATGTACACATAAACATAGAAAAGCAGAAAACAAGTCCAAACAACGAAATAATTGCAAAATTTTACACTGAGTGTCCAGAAGTAACATTGTAAAGATGTTATGTTCACTTTTTTAAGTTTATATCATGTGGCTGGAGAAACAAATGGAAAATCTCCAAATGAGCTTAACTCACTCTAATGCGCAAGTAAACATAGAAAAACAGAAAACAAGTCCAAACAATGAAATAATTGCAAAATTTTACACTGAGTGTCCAGAAGTAACATTGTAAAGATGTTATGTTCACTTTTTAAGGTTTATATCATGTGGCAGGAGAAAAAAATGGAAAATCTCCAAATGAGCTTGACTCACTCCAATGCGCAAGTAAACATAGAAAAACAGAAATAAGTCCAAACAATGAAATAATTGCAAAATTTTACACTGAGTGTCCAGAAGTAACATTGTAAAGATGTTATGTTCACTTTTTAAGGTTTATATCATGTGGAAGGAGAAAAAAATAGAAAATCTCCAAATGAGCTTAACTCACTCCAATGCGCAAGTAAACATAGAAAAACAGAAATAAGTCCAAACAATGAAATAATTGCTACATTTTACACTGAGTGTTCAAAAGTAACATTGTAAAGATGTTATGTTCACTTTTTAAGGTTTATATCATGTGGCAGGAGAAAAAAATGGAAAATCTCCAAATGAGCTTAACTCACTCTAATGTACACATAAACATAGAGAAACAGAAAACAAGTCCAAACAATGAAATAATTGCAAAATTTTACACTGAGTGTCCAGAAGTAACATTGTAAAGATGTTATGTTCCCTTCTTAAGGTTTATATCATGTGTCAGGAGAAAAAAATGGAAAATCTCCAAATGAGCTGAACTCACTCTAATGTACACATAAACATAGAAAAGCAGAAAACAAGTCCAAACAACGAAATAATTGCACAATTTTACACTGAGTGTCCAGAAGTAACATTGTAAAGATGTGATGTTCACTTTTTTAAGTTTATATCATGTGGCTGGAGAAACAAATGGAAAATCTCCAAATGAGCTTAACTCACTCTAATGCGCAAGTAAACATAGAAAAACAGAAAACAAGTCCAAACAATGAAATAATTGCAAAATTTTACACTGAGTGTCCAGAAGTAACATTGTAAAGATGTTATGTTTACTTTTTTAAGTTTATATCATGTGGCAGTAGAAAAAAATGGAAAATCTCCAAATGAGCTTAACTCACTCGAATGTACACATAAACATAGAAAAACAGAAAACAAGTCCAAACAATGAAATAATTGCAAAATTTTACACTGAGTGTCCAGAAGTAACATTGTTAAGATGTTATGTTCACTTTTTTAAGTTTATATCATGTGGCAGGAGAAACAAATGGAAAATCTCCAAATGAGCTTAACTCACTCCAATGCGCAAGTAAACATAGAAAAACAGAAAACAAGTCCAAACAATGAAATAATTGCAAAATTTACACTGAGTGTCCAGAAGTAACATTGTAAAGATGTTATATTCACTTTTTAAGGTTTATATCATGTGGCAGGAGAAAAAAATGGAAAATCTCCAAATGAGCTTAACTCACTCCAATGCGCAAGTAAACATAGAAAAAACAGAAAACAAGTCCAAACAACGAAATAATTGCAAAATTTTACACTGAGTGTCCAGAAGTAACATTGTAAAGATGTTATGTTCACTTTTTTAAGTTTATATCATGTGGCTGGAGAAACAAATGGAAAATCTCCAAATGAGCTTAACTCACTCTAATGCGCAAGTAAACATAGAAAAACAGAAAAAAAAGACCAAACAATGAAATAATTGCAAAATTTTACACTGAGTGTTCAGAAGTAACATTGTTAAGATGTTATGTTGACTTTTTAAGGTTTATATTATGTTTTCGGGAGAAAAAAATGGAAAATCTCCAAATGAGCTTAACTCACTCTAATGTACACATAAACATAGAAAAGCAGAAAACAAGTCCAAACAATGAAATAATTGCAAAATTTTACACTGAGTACTCAGAAGTAACATTGTAAAGATGTTATGTTCACTTTTTTAAGGTTTATATCATGTGGCAGGAGAAAAAAATGGAAAATCTCCAAATGAGCTTAACACACTCTAATGTACACATAAACATAGAAAAGCAGAAAACAAGTCCAAACAATAAATTGATTGCAAAATTTTACACTGAGTGTTCAGAAGTAACATTGTAAAGATGTTGTGTTCACTTTTTAAGGTTTATATCATGTGGCAGGAGAAAAAAATAGAAAATCTCCAAATGAGCTTAACTCACTCTACTGTACACATAAACATAGAGAAACAGAAAACAAGTCCAAACAATGAAATAATTGCACAATTTTACACTGAGAGTCCAGAAGTAACATTGTAAAGATGTTAAGTTCACTTTTTAAGGTTTATATCATGTGGCAGGAGAAAAAAATGGAAAATCTCCAAATGAGCTTAACTCACTCCAATGCGCAATTTAACATAGAAAAACAGAAAACAAGTCCAAACAATGAAATAATTGCTACATTTTACACTGATAGTTCAGAAGTAACATTGTAAAGCTGTTATGTTCACTTTTTAAGGTTTATATCATGTGGCAGGAGAAAGGAATAGAAAATCTCCAAATGAGCTTATCTCACTCTAATGTACACATAAACATAGAAAAACAGAAAACAAGTCCAAACAACGAAATAATTGCACAATTTTACACTGAGTGTCCAGAAGTAACATTGTAAAGATGTTATGTTCACTTTTTAAGGTTTATATCATGTGGAAGGAGAAAAAAATAGAAAATCTCCAAATGAGCTTATCTCACTCTAATGTACACATAAACATAGAAAAACAGAAAACAAGTCCAAACAATGAAATAATTGCACAATTTTACACTGAGAGTCCAGAAGTAACATTGTAAAGATGTTAAGTTCACTTTTTAAGGTTTATATCATGTGGCAGGAGAAAAAAATAGAAAATCTCCAAATGAGCTTATCTCACTGTGATGTACACATAAATATAGAAAAACAGAAAACAAGTCCAAACAATGAAATAATTGCTACATTTTACACTGAGTGTCCAGAAGTAACATTGTAAAGCTGTTATGTTCACTTTTTAAGGTTTATATCATGTGGCAGGAGAAAAAAATAGAAAATCTCCAAATGAGCTTATCTCACTGTGATGTACACATAAATATAGAAAAACAGAAAACAAGTCCAAACAATGAAATAATTGCTACATTTTACACTGAGTGTCCAGAAGTAACATTGTAAAGCTGTTATGTTCACTTTTTAAGGTTTATATCATGTGGAAGGAGAAAAAAATAGAAAATCTCCAAATGAGCTTAACTCACTCCAATGCGCAAGTTAACATAGAAAAACAGAAAACAAGTCCAAACAATGAAATAATTGCACAATTTTACACTGAGAGTCCAGAAGTAACATTGTAAAATTGTTAAGTTCACTTTTTAAGGTTTATATCATGTGGCAAGAGAAAAAAATAGAAAATCTCCAAATGAGCTTATCTCACTGTGATGTACACATAAATATAGAAAAACAGAAAACAAGTCCAAACAATGAAATAATTGCACAATTTTACACTGAGAGTCCAGAAGTAACATTGTAAAGATGTTAAGTTCACTTTTTAAGGTTTATATCATGTGGCAGGAGAAAAAAATAGATAATCTCCAAATGAGCTTAACTCAATCCAATGTGCAAGTTAACATAGAAAAACAGAAAACAAGTCCAAACAATGAAATAATTGCACAATTTTACACTGAGTGTCCAGAAGTAACATTGTAAAGATGTTATGTTCACTTTTTAAGGTTTATATCATGTGGCAGGAGAAAGGAATAGAAAATCTCCAAATGAGCTTATCTCACTCTAATGTACACATAAACATAGAAAAACAGAAAACAAGTCCAAACAATGAAATAATTGCACAATTTTACACTGATAGTCCAGAAGTAACATTGTAAAGATGGTATGTTCACTTTTTAAGGTTTATATCATGTGGCAGGAGAAAAAAATAGAAAATCTCCAAATGAGCTTATCTCACTCTAATGTACACATAAACATAGAAAAACAGAAAACAAGTCCAAACAATGAAATAATTGCTACATTGTACACTGATAGTCCAGAAGTAACATTGTAAAGATGTTATGTTCACTTTTTAAGGTTTATATCATGTGGCAGGAGAAAAAAATAGATAATCTCCAAATGAGCTTAACTCAATCCAATGCGCAAGTTAACATAGAAAAACAGAAAACAAGTCCAAACAATGAAATAATTGCACAATTTTACACTGAGTGTCCAGAAGTAACATTGTAAAGATGTTATGTTCACTTTTTAAGGTTTATATCATGTGGCAGGAGAAAGGAATAGAAAATCTCCAAATGAGCTTATCTCACTCTAATGTACACATAAACATAGAAAAACAGAAAACAAGTCCAAACAATGAAATAATTGCACAATTTTACACTGAGTGTCCAGAAGTAACATTGTAAAGATGTTATGTTCACTTTTTAAGGTTTATATCATGTGGAAGGAGAAAAAAATAGAAAATCTCCAAATGAGCTTAACTCACTCCAATGCGCAAGTTAACATAGAAAAACAGAAAACAAGTCCAAACAATGAAATAATTGCAAAATTTTACACTGAGAGTCCAGAAGTAACATTGTAAAGATGTTATGTTCACTTTTTAAGGTTTATATCATGTGGCAAGAGAAAAAAATGGAAAATCTCCAAATGAGCTTAACTCACTCTGATGTACACATAAACATAGAAAAACAGAAAACAAGTCCAAACAATGAAATAATTGCTACATTTTACACTGATAGTTCAGAAGTAACATTGTAAAGCTGTTATGTTCACTTTTTAAGGTTTATATCATGTGGCAGGAGAAAAAAATGGAAAATCTCCAAATGAGCTTAACTCAATCGAATGCGCAAGTTAACATAGAAAAACAGAAAACAAGTCCAAACAATGAAATAATTGCTACATTTTACACTGATAGTTCAGAAGTAACATTGTAAAGCTGTTATCTTCACTTTTTAAGGTTTATATCATGTGGCAGGAGAAAAAAATAGAAAATCTCCAAATGAGCTTATCTCACTCTAATGTACACATAAACATAGAAAAACAGAAAACAAGTCCAAACAATGAAATAATTGCACAATTTTACACTGAGAGTCCAGAAGTAACATTGTAAAGATGTTAAGTTCACTTTTTAAGCTTTATATCATGTGGCAGGAGAAAAAAATGGAAAATCTCCAAATGAGCTTAACTCAATCCAATGCGCAATTTAACATAGAAAAACAGAAAACAAGTCCAAACAATGAAATAATTGCTACATTTTACACTGATAGTTCAGAAGTAACATTGTAAAGCTGTTATGTTCACTTTTTAAGGTTTATATCATGTGGAAGGAGAAAAAAATAGAAAATCTCCAAATGAGCTTATCTCACTGTGATGTACACATAAACATAGAAAAACAGAAAACAAGTCCAAACAATGAAATAATTGCACAATTTTACACTGAGTGTCCAGAAGTAACATTGTAAAGATGTTATGTTCACTTTTTAAGGTTTATATCATGTGGAAGGAGAAAAAAATAGAAAATCTCCAAATGAGCTTATCTCACTCTTATGTACACATAAACATAGAAAAACAGAAAACAAGTCCAAACAATGAAATAATTGCACAATTTTACACTGATAGTCCAGAAGTAACATTGTAAAGATGTTATGTTCACTTTTTAAGGTTTATATCATGTGGCAGGAGAAAAATATAGATAATCTCCAAATGAGCTTAACTCAATCCAATGCGCAAGTTAACATAGAAAAACAGAAAACAAGTCCAAACAATGAAATAATTACACAATTTTACACTGAGTGTCCAGAAGTAACATTGTAAAGATGTAATGTCCACTTTTTGAGGTTTATATCATGTGGCAGGAGAAAGGAATAGAAAATCTCCAAATGAGCTTATCTCACTATAATGTACACATAAACATAGAAAAACAGAAAACAAGTCCAAACAATGAAATAATTGCACAATTTTACACTGAGTGTCCAGAAGTAACATTGTAAAGATGTTATGTTCACTTTTTAAGGTTTATATCATGTGGAAGGAGAAAAAAATAGAAAATCTCCAAATGAGCTTAACTCACTCCAATGCGCAAGTTAACATAGAAAAACAGAAAACAAGTCCAAACAATGAAATAATTGCAAAATTTTACACTGAGAGTCCAGAAGTAACATTGTAAAGATGTTATGTTCACTTTTTAAGGTTTATATCATGTGGCAAGAGAAAAAAATGGAAAATCTCCAAATGAGCTTAACTGACTCCAATGCGCAATTTAACATAGAAAAACAGAAAACAAGTCCAAACAATGAAATAATTGCTACATTTTAAACTGATAGTTCAGAAGTAACATTGTAAAGCTGTTATGTTCACTTTTTAAGGTTTATATCATGTGGCAGGAGAAAGGAATAGAAAATCTCCAAATGAGCTTATCTCACTCTAATGTACACATAAACATGGAAAAACAGAAAACAAGTCCAAACAATGAAATAATTGCACAATTTTACACTGATAGTCCAGAAGTAACATTGTAAAGATGTTATGTTCACTTTTTAAGGTTTATATCATGTGGAAGGAGAAAAAAATAGAAAATCTCCAAATGAGCTTATTTCACTGTGATGTACACATTAATATAGAAAAACAGAAAACAAGTCCAAACAATGAAATAATTGCACAATTTTACACTGAGAGTCCAGAAGTAACATTGTAAAGATGTTAAGTTCACTTTTTAAGGTTTATATCATGTGGCAAGAGAAAAAAATAGAAAATCTCCAAATGAGCTTATCTCACTGTGATGTACACATAAATATAGAAAAACAGAAAACAAGTCCAAACAATGAAATAATTGCTACATTTTACACTGATAGTTCAGAAGTAACATTGTAAAGATGTTATGTTCACTTTTTAAGGTTTATATCATGTGGCAGGAGAAAGGAATAGAAAATCTCCAAATGAGCTTATCTCACTCTAATGTACACATAAACATAGAAAAACAGAAAACAAGTCCAAACAATGAAATAATTGCACAATTTTACACTGATAGTCCAGAAGTAACATTGTAAAGATGTTATGTTCACTTTTTAAGGTTTATATCATGTGGCAGGAGAAAAAAATAGAAAATCTCCAAATGAGCTTATCTCACTCTAATGTGCACATAAACATAGAAAAACAGAAAACAAGTCCAAACAATGAAATAATTGCTACATTTTACACTGAGTGTCCAGAAGTAACATTGTAAAGCTGTTATGTTCACTTTTTAAGGTTTAGATCATGTGGCAGGAGAAAAAAATAGAAAATCTCCAAATGAGCTTATCTCACTCTAATGTACACATAAACATAGAAAAACAGAAAACAAGTCCAAACAATGAAATAATTGCACAATTTTACACTGAGAGTCCAGAAGTAACATTGTAAAGATGTTAAGTTCACTTTTTAAGGTTTATATCATGTGGCAAGAGAAAAAAATAGAAAATCTCCAAATGAGCTTATCTCACTGTGATGTACACATAAATATAGAAAAACAGAAAACAAGTCCAAACAATGAAATAATTGCTACATTGTACACTGATAGTCCAGAAGTAACATTGTAAAGATGTTATGTTCACTTTTTAAGGTTTATATCATGTGGCAGGAGAAAAAAATAGATAATCTCCAAATGAGCTTAACTCAATCCAATGCGCAAGTTAACATAGAAAAACAGAAAACAAGTCCAAACAATGAAATAATTGCACAATTTTACACTGAGTGTCCAGAAGTAACATTGTAAAGATGTTATGTTCACTTTTTAAGGTTTATATCATGTGGCAGGAGAAAGGAATAGAAAATCTCCAAATGAGCTTATCTCACTCTAATGTACACATAAACATAGAAAAACAGAAAACAAGTCCAAACAATGAAATAATTGCAAAATTTTACACTGAGTGTCCAGAAGAAACATTGTAAAGATGTTATGTTCACTTTTTAAGGTTTATATCATGTGGAAGGAGAAAAAAATAGAAAATCTCCAAATGAGCTTAACTCACTCCAATGCGCAAGTTAACATAGAAAAACAGAAAACAAGTCCAAACAATGAAATAATTGCAAAATTTTACACTGAGAGTCCAGAAGTAACATTGTAAAGATGTTATGTTCACTTTTTAAGGTTTATATCATGTGGCAAGAGAAAAAAATGGAAAATCTCCAAATGAGCTTAACTCACTCTGATGTACACATAAACATAGAAAAACAGAAAACAAGTCCAAACAATGAAATAATTGCTACATTTTACACTGATAGTTCAGAAGTAACATTGTAAAGCTGTTATGTTTACTTTTTAAGGTTTATATCATGTGGCAGGAGAAAAAAATGGAAAATCTCCAAATGAGCTTAACTCAATCGAATGCGCAAGTTAACATAGAAAAACAGAAAACAAGTCCAAACAATGAAATAATTGCTACATTTTACACTGATAGTTCAGAAGTAACATTGTAAAGCTGTTATGTTCACTTTTTAAGGTTTATATCATGTGGCAGGAGAAAAAAATAGAAAATCTCCAAATGAGCTTATCTCACTCTAATGTACACATAAACATAGAAAAACAGAAAACAAGTCCAAACAATGAAATAATTGCTACATTTTACACTGATAGTCCAGAAGTAACATTGTAAAGATGTTATGTTCACTTTTTAAGGTTTATATCATGTGGCAGGAGAAAAAAATAGATAATCTCCAAATGAGCTTAACTCAATCCAATGCGCAAGTTAACATAGAAAAACAGAAAACAAGTCCAAACAATGAAATAATTGCACAATTTTACACTGAGTGTCCAGAAGTAACATTGTAAAGATGTTATGTTCACTTTTTAAGGTTTATATCATGTGGCAGGAGAAAGGAATAGAAAATCTCTAAATGAGCTTATCTCACTCTAATGTACACATAAACATAGAAAAACAGAAAACAAGTCCAAACAATGAAATAATTGCACAATTTTACACTGAGTGTCCAGAAGTAACATTGTAAAGATGTTATGTTCACTTTTTAAGGTTTATATCATGTGGAAGGAGAAAAAAATAGAAAATCTCCAAATGAGCTTAACTCACTCCAATGCGCAAGTTAACATAGAAAAACAGAAAACAAGTCCAAACAATGAAATAATTGCAAAATTTTACACTGAGAGTCCAGAAGTAACATTGTAAAGATGTTATGTTCACTTTTTAAGGTTTATATCATGTGGCAAGAGAAAAAAATGGAAAATCTCCAAATGAGCTTAACTCACTCTGATGTACACATAAACATAGAAAAACAGAAAACAAGTCCAAACAATGAAATAATTGCTACATTTTAAACTGATAGTTCAGAAGTAACATTGTAAAGCTGTTATGTTCACTTTTTAAGGTTTATATGATGTGGCAGGAGAAAAAAATGGAAAATCTCCAAATGAGCTTAACTCAATCCAATGCGCAAGTTAACATAGAAAAACAGAAAACAAGTCCAAACAATGAAATAATTGCTACATTTTACACTGATAGTTCAGAAGTAACATTGTAAAGCTGTTATGTTCACTTTTTAAGGTTTATATCATGTGGCAGGAGAAAAAAATAGAAAATCTCCAAATGAGCTTTTCTATTTCTACTCACTCCAATGCGCAAGTTAACATAGAAAAACAGAAAACAAGTCCAAACAATGAAATAATTGCTAAATTTTACACTGATAGTCCAGAAGTAACATTGTAAAGCTGTTATGTTCACTTTTTAAGGTTTATATCATGTGGCAGGAGAAAAAAATAGATAATCTCCAAATGAGCTTATCTTACTCTGAATTACACATAAACATAGAAAAACAGAAAACAAGGCCAAACAATGAAATAATTGCAAAATTTTACACTGAAAGTCCAGAAGTAACATTGTAAAGATGTTATGTTCACTTTTTAAGGTTTATATCATGTGGCAAGAGAAAAAAATGGAAAATCTCCAAATGAGCTTAACTCACTCTGATGTACACATAAACATAGAAAAACAGAAAACAAGTCCAAACAATGAAATAATTGCTACATTTTACACTGATAGTCCAGAAGTAACATTGTAAAGCTGTTATGTTCACTTTTTAAGGTTTATATCATGTGGCAGGAGAAAAAAATAGAATATCTCCAAATGAGCTTAACTCACTCCAATGCGCAAGTTAACATAGAAAAACAGAAAACAAGTCCAAACAATGAAATAATTGCAAAATTTTACACTGAGTGGCCAGAAGTAACATTGTAAAGATGTAATTGTTCACATTTCAAGGTTTATATCATGTGGCAGGAGAAAAAAATTAAAAATCTCCAAATGAGCTTAACTCACTCCAATGCGCAAGTTAACATAGAAAAACAGAAAACAAGTCCAAACAATGAAATAATTGCACAATTTTACACTGAGAGTCCAGAAGTAACATTGTAAAGATGTTATGTTCACTTTTTAAGGTTTATATCATGTGGCAGGAGAAAAAAATAGATAATCTCCAAATGAGCTTAACTCAATCCAATGCGCAAGTTAACATAGAAAAACAGAAAACAAGTCCAAACAATGAAATAATTGCACAATTTTACACTGAGTGTCCAGAAGTAACATTGTAAAGATGTTATGTTCACTTTTTAAGGTTTATATCATGTGGCAGGAGAAAGGAATAGAAAATCTCCAAATGAGCTTATCTCACTCTAATGTACACATAAACATAGAAAAACAGAAAACAAGTCCAAACAATGAAATAATTGCAAAATTTTACACTGAGTGTCCAGAAGTAACATTGTAAAGATGTTATGTTCACTTTTTAAGGTTTATATCATGTGGAAGGAGAAAAAAATAGAAAATCTCCAAATGAGCTTAACTCACTCTGATGTACACATAAACATAGAAAAACAGAAAACAAGTCCAAACAATGAAATAATTGCTACATTTTACACTGATAGTTCAGAAGTAACATTGTAAAGCTGTTATGTTCACTTTTTAAGGTTTATATCATGTGGCAGGAGAAAAAAATGGAAAATCTCCAAATGAGCTTAACTCAATCGAATGTGCAAGTTAACATAGAAAAACAGAAAACAAGTCCAAACAATGAAATAATTGCTACATTTTACACTGATAGTTCAGAAGTAACATTGTAAAGCTGTTATGTTCACTTTTTAAGGTTTATATCATGTGGCAGGAGAAAAAAATAGAAAATCTCCAAATGAGCTTATCTCACTCTAATGTACACATAAACATAGAAAAACAGAAAACAAGTCCAAACAATGAAATAATTGCACAATTTTACACTGAGAGTTCAGAAGTAACATTGTAAAGATGTTAAGTTCACTTTTTAAGCTTTATATCATGTGGCAGGAGAAAAAAATGGAAAATCTCCAAATGAGCTTAACTCAATCCAATGCGCAATTTAACATAGAAAAACAGAAAACAAGTCCAAACAATGAAATAATTGCTACATTTTACACTGATAGTTCAGAAGTAACATTGTAAAGCTGTTATGTTCACTTTTTAAGGTTTATATCATGTGGCAGGAGAAAGGAATAGAAAATCTTCAAATGAGCTTATCTCACTCTAATGTACACATAAACATAGAAAAACAGAAAACAAGTCCAAACAATGAAATAATTGCACAATTTTACACTGAGTGTCCAGAAGTAACATTGTAAAGATGTTATGTTCACTTTTTAAGGTTTATATCATGTGGAAGGAGAAAAAAATAGAAAATCTCCAAATGAGCTTATCTCACTCTTATGTACACATTAACATAGAAAAACAGAAAACAAGTCCAAACAATGAAATAATTGCACAATTTTACACTGAGAGTCCAGAAGTAACATTGTAAAGATGTTAAGTTCACTTTTTAAGGTTTATATCATGTGGCAGGAGAAAAAAATAGAAAATCTCCAAATGAGCTTATCTCACTGTGATGTACACATAAATATAGAAAAACAGAAAACAAGTCCAAACAATGAAATAATTGCTACATTTTACACTGATAGTTCAGAAGTAACATTGTAAAGATGTTATGTTCACTTTTTAAGGTTTATATCATGTGGCAGGAGAAAGGAATAGAAAATCTCCAAATGAGCTTATCTCACTATAATGTACACATAAACATAGAAAAACAGAAAACAAGTCCAAACAATGAAATAATTGCACAATTTTACACTGAGTGTCCAGAAGTAACATTGTAAAGATGTTATGTTCACTTTTTAAGGTTTATATCATGTGGAAGGAGAAAAAAATAGAAAATCTCCAAATGAGCTTAACTCACTCTGATGTACACATAAACATAGAAAAACAGAAAACAAGTCCAAACAATGAAATAATTGCTACATTGTACACTGATAGTCCATAAGTAACATTGTAAAGATGTTATGTTCACTTTTTAAGGTTTATATCATGTGGCAGGAGAAAAAAATAGATAATCTCCAAATGAGCTTAACTCAATCCAATGCGCAAGTTAACATAGAAAAACAGAAAACAAGTCCAAACAATGAAATAATTGCACAATTTTACACTGAGTGTCCAGAAGTAACATTGTAAAGATGTTATGTTCACTTTTTAAGGTTTGTATCATGTGGCAGGAGAAAGGAATAGAAAATCTCCAAATGAGCTTATCTCACTCTAATGTACACATAAACATAGAAAAACAGAAAACAAGTCCAAACAATGAAATAATTGCACAATTTTACACTGATAGTCCAGAAGTAACATTGTAAAGATGTTATGTTCACTTTTTAAGGTTTATATCATGTGGAAGGAGAAAAAAATAGAAAATCTCCAAATGAGCTTATTTCACTGTGATGTACACATTAATATAGAAAAACAGAAAACAAGTCCAAACAATGAAATAATTGCACAATTTTACACTGAGAGTCCAGAAGTAACATTGTAAAGATGTTAAGTTCACTTTTTTAAGGTTTATATCATGTGGCAAAAGAAAAAAATAGAAAATCTCCAAATGAGCTTATCTCACTGTGATGTACACATAAATATAGAAAAACAGAAAACAAGTCCAAACAATGAAATAATTGCTACATTGTACACTGATAGTCCAGAAGTAACATTGTAAAGATGTTATGTTCACTTTTTAAGGTTTATATCATGTGGCAGGAGAAAAAAATAGATAATCTCCAAATGAGCTTAACTCAATCCAATGCGCAAGTTAACATAGAAAAACAGAAAACAAGTCCAAACAATGAAATAATTGCACAATTTTACACTGAGTGTCCAGAAGTAACATTGTAAAGATGTTTTGTTCACTTTTTAAGGTTTATATCATGTGGCAGGAGAAAAAAATAGAAAATCTCCAAATGAGCTTATCTCACTCTAATGTACACATAAACATAGAAAAACAGAAAACAAGTCCAAACAATGAAATAATTGCACAATTTTACACTGAGAGTCCAGAAGTAACATTGTAAAGATGTTAAGTTCACTTTTTAAGGTTTATATCATGTGGCAGGAGAAAAAAATGGAAAATCTCCAAATGAGCTTAACTCAATCCAATGCGCAATTTAACATAGAAAAACAGAAAACAAGTCCAAACAATGAAAAAATTGCTACATTTTACACTGATAGTTCAGAAGTAACATTGTAAAGCTGTTATGTTCACTTTTTAAGGTTTATATCATGTGGCAGGAGAAAGGAATAGAAAATCTCCAAATGAGCTTATCTCACTCTAATGTACACATAAACATAGAAAAACAGAAAACAAGTCCAAACAATGAAATAATTGCACAATTTTACACTGAGTGTCCAGAAGTAACATTGTAAAGATGTTATGTTCACTTTTTAAGGTTTATATCATGTGGAAGGAGAAAAAAATAGAAAATCTCCAAATGAGCTTATCTCACTCTAATGTACACATAAACATAGAAAAACAGAAAACAAGTCCAAACAATGAAATAATTGCACAATTTTACACTGAGAGTCCAGAAGTAACATTGTAAAGATGTTAAGTTCACTTTTTAAGGTTTATATCATGTGGCAGGAGAAAAAAATAGAAAATCTCCAAATGAGCTTATCTCACTGTGATGTACACATAAATATAGAAAAACAGAAAACAAGTCCAAACAATGAAATAATTGCTACATTTTACACTGAGTGTCCAGAAGTAACATTGTAAAGCTGTTATGTTCACTTTTTAAGGTGTATATCATGTGGCAGGAGAAAAAAATAGAAAATCTCCCAATGAGCTTATCTCACTGTGATGTACACATAAATATAGAAAAACAGAAAACAAGTCCAAACAATGAAATAATTGCTAAATTTTACACTGATAGTCCAGAAGTAACATTGTAAAGATGTTATGTTCACTTTTTAAGGTTTATATCATGTGGCAGGAGAAAAAAATAGATAATCTCCAAATGAGCTTAACTCAATCCAATGCGCAAGTTAACATAGAAAAACAGAAAACAAGTCCAAACATTGAAATAATTACACAATTTTACACTGAGTGTCCAGAAGTAACATTGTAAAGATGTTATGTTCACTTTTTAAGGTTTATATCATGTGGCAGGAGAAAGGAATAGAAAATCTCCAAATGAGCTTATCTCACTATAATGTACACATAAACATAGAAAAACAGAAAACAAGTCCAAACAATGAAATAATTGCACAATTTTACACTGAGTGTCCAGAAGTAACATTGTAAAGATGTTATGTTCACTTTTTAAGGTTTATATCATGTGGAAGGAGAAAAAAATAGAAAATCTCCAAATGAGCTTAACTCACTCCAATGCGCAAGTTAACATAGAAAAACAGAAACAAGTCCAAACAATGAAATAATTGCAAAATTTTACACTGAGAGTCCAGAAGTAACATTGTAAAGATGTTATGTTCACTTTTTAAGGTTTATATCATGTGGCAAGAGAAAAAAATGGAAAATCTCCAAATGAGCTTATCTCACTGTGATGTACACATAAACATAGAAAAACAGAAAACAAGTCCAAACAATGAAATAATTGCTACATTGTACACTGATAGTCCAGAAGTAACATTGTAAAGATGTTATGTTCACTTTTTAAGGTTTATATCATGTGGCAGGAGAAAAAAATAGATAATCTCCAAATGAGCTTAACTCAATCCAATGCGCAAGTTAACATAGAAAAACAGAAAATAAGTCCAAACAATGAAATAATTGCTACATTGTACACTGATAGTCCAGAAGTAACATTGTAAAGATGTTAAGTTCACTTTTTAAGGTTTATATCATGTGGCAAGAGAAAAAAATGGAAAATCTCCAAATGAGCTTAACTGACTCCAATGCGCAATTTAACATAGAAAAACAGAAAACAAGTCCAAACAATGAAATAATTGCTACATTTTAAACTGATAGTTCAGAAGTAACATTGTAAAGCTGTTATGTTCACTTTTTAAGGTTTATATCATGTGGCAGGAGAAAGGAATAGAAAATCTCCAAATGAGCTTATCTCACTCTAATGTACACATAAACATAGAAAAACAGAAAACAAGTCCAAACAATGAAATAATTGCACAATTTTACACTGATAGTCCAGAAGTAACATTGTTAAGATGTTAAGTTCACTTTTTAAGGTTTATATCATGTGGCAGGAGAAAAAAATAGATAATCTCCAAATGAGCTTAACTCAATCCAATGTGCAAGTTAACATAGAAAAACAGAAAACAAGTCCAAACAATGAAATAATTGCAAAATTTTACACTGAGAGTCCAGAAGTAACATTGTTAAGATGTTATGTTCACTTTTTAAGGTTTATATCATGTGGCAAGAGAAAAAAATGGAAAATCTCCAAATGAGCTTAACTCACTCTGATGTACACATAAACATAGAAAAACAGAAAACAAGTCCAAACAATGAAATAATTGCACAATTTTACACTGAGAGTCCAGAAGTAACATTGTTAAGATGTTAAGTTCACTTTTTAAGGTTTATATCATGTGACAAGAGAAAAAAATAGAAAATCTCCAAATGAGCTTATCTCACTGTGATGTACACATAAATATAGAAAAACAGAAAACAAGTCCAAACAATGAAATAATTGCTACATTTTACACTGATAGTTCAGAAGTAACATTGTAAAGATGTTATGTTCACTTTTTAAGGTTTATATCATGTGGCAGGAGAAAGGAATAGAAAATCTCCAAATGAGCTTATCTCACTCTAATGTACACATAAACATAGAAAAACAGAAAACAAGTCCAAACAATGAAATAATTGCACAATTTTACACTGAGAGTCCAGAAGTAACATTGTAAAGATGTTAAGTTCACTTTTTAAGGTTTATATCATGTGGCAGGAGAAAAAAATAGATAATCTCCAAATGAGCTTAACTCAATCCAATGTGCAAGTTAACATAGAAAAACAGAAAACAAGTCCAAACAATGAAATAATTGCACAATTTTACACTGAGTGTCCAGAAGTAACATTGTAAAGATGTTATGTTCACTTTTTAAGGTTTATATCATGTGGCAGGAGAAAGGAATAGAAAATCTCCAAATGAGCTTATCTCACTCTAATGTACACATAAACATAGAAAAACAGAAAACAAGTCCAAACAATGAAATAATTGCACAATTTTACACTGATAGTCCAGAAGTAACATTGTAAAGATGTTATGTTCACTTTTTAAGGTTTATATCATGTGGCAGGAGAAAAAAATAGAAAATCTCCAAATGAGCTTATCTCACTCTAATGTACACATAAACATAGAAAAACAGAAAACAAGTCCAAACAATGAAATAATTGCTACATTTTACACTGAGTGTCCAGAAGTAACATTGTAAAGCTGTTATGTTCACTTTTTAAGGTTTAGATCATGTGGCAGGAGAAAAAAATAGAAAATCTCCAAATGAGCTTATCTCACTCTAATGTACACATAAACATAGAAAAACAGAAAACAAGTCCAAACAATGAAATAATTGCACAATTTTACACTGAGAGTCCAGAAGTAACATTGTAAAGATGTTAAGTTCACTTTTCAAGGTTTATATCATGTGGCAAGAGAAAAAAATAGAAAATCTCCAAATGAGCTTATCTCACTGTGATGTACACATAAATATAGAAAAACAGAAAACAAGTCCAAACAATGAAATAATTGCTACATTGTACACTGATAGTCCAGAAGTAACATTGTAAAGATGTTATGTTCACTTTTTAAGGTTTATATCATGTGGCAGGAGAAAAAAATAGATAATCTTCAAATGAGCTTAACTCAATCCAATGCGCAAGTTAACATAGAAAAACAGAAAACAAGTCCAAACAATGAAATAATTGCACAATTTTACACTGAGTGTCCAGAAGTAACATTGTAAAGATGTTATGTTCACTTTTTAAGGTTTATATCATGTGGCAGGAGAAAGGAATAGAAAATCTCCAAATGAGCTTATCTCACTCTAATGTACACATAAACATAGAAAAACAGAAAACAAGTCCAAACAATGAAATAATTGCAAAATTTTACACTGAGTGTCCAGAAGTAACATTGTAAAGATGTTATGTTCACTTTTTAAGGTTTATATCATGTGGAAGGAGAAAAAAATAGAAAATCTCCAAATGAGCTTAACTCACTCCAATGCGCAAGTTAACATAGAAAAACAGAAAACAAGTCCAAACAATGAAATAATTGCAAAATTTTACACTGAGAGTCCAGAAGTAACATTGTAAAGATGTTATGTTCACTTTTTAAGGTTTATATCATGTGGCAAGAGAAAAAAATGGAAAATCTCCAAATGAGCTTAACTCACTCTGATGTACACATAAACATAGAAAAACAGAAAACAAGTCCAAACAATGAAATAATTGCTACATTTTACACTGATAGTTCAGAAGTAACATTGTAAAGCTGTTATGTTCACTTTTTAAGGTTTATATCATGTGGCAGGAGAAAAAAATGGAAAATCTCCAAATGAGCTTAACTCAATCGAATGCGCAAGTTAACATAGAAAAACAGAAAACAAGTCCAAACAATGAAATAATTGCTACATTTTACACTGATAGTTCAGAAGTAACATTGTAAAGCTGTTATGTTCACTTTTTAAGCTTTATATCATGTGGCAGGAGAAAAAAATGGAAAATCTCCAAATCAGCTTAACTCAATCCAATGCGTAATTTAACATAGAAAAACAGAAAACAAGTCCAAACAATGAAATAATTGCTACATTTTACACTGATAGTTAAGAAGTAACATTGTAAAGCTGTTATGTTCACTTTTTAAGGTTTATATCATGTGGCAGGAGAAAGGAATAGAAAATCTCCAAATGAGCTTATCTCACTCTAATGTACACATAAACATAGAAAAACAGAAAACAAGTCCAAACAATGAAATAATTGCACAATTTTACACTGAGTGTCCAGAAGTAACATTGTAAAGATGTAATGTTCACTTTTTAAGGTTTATATCATGTGGAAGGAGAAAAAAATAGAAAATCTCCAAATGAGCTTATCTCACTCTTATGTACACATAAACATAGAAAAACAGAAAACAAGTCCAAACAATGAAATAATTGCACAATTTTACACTGAGAGTCCAGAAGTAACATTGTAAAGATGTTAAGTTCACTTTTTAAGGTTTATATCATGTGGCAGGAGAAAAAAATAGAAAATCTCCAAATGAGCTTATCTCACTGTGATGTACACATAAATATAGAAAAACAGAAAACAAGTCCAAACAATGAAATAATTGCTAAATTTTACACTGATAGTCCAGAAGTAACATTGTAAAGATGTTATGTTCACTTTTTAAGGTTTATATCATGTGGCAGGAGAAAAAAATAGATAATCTCCAAATGAGCTTAACTCAATCCAATGCGCAAGTTAACATAGAAAAACAGGAAACAAGTCCAAACAATGAAATAATTACACAATTTTACACTGAGTGTCCAGAAGTAACATTGTAAAGCTGTTATGTTCACTTTTTAAGGTTTATATCATGTGGCAGGAGAAAGGAATAGAAAATCTCCAAATGAGCTTATCTCACTATAATGTACACATAAACATAGAAAAACAGAAAACAAGTCCAAACAATGAAATAATTGCACAATTTTACACTGAGAGTCCAGAAGTAACATTGTAAAGATGTTATGTTCACTTTTTAAGGTTTATATCATGTGGAAGGAGAAAAAAATAGAAAATCTCCAAATGAGCTTAACTCACTCCAATGCGCAAGTTAACATAGAAAAACAGAAAACAAGTCCAAACAATGAAATAATTGCAAAATTTTACACTGAGAGTCCAGAAGTAACATTGTAAAGATGTTATGTTCACTTTTTAAGGTTTATATCATGTGGCAAGAGAAAAAAATGGAAAATCTCCAAATGAGCTTAACTCACTCTGATGTACACATAAACATAGAAAAACAGAAAACAAGTCCAAACAATGAAATAATTGCTACATTTTACACTGATAGTCCAGAAGTAACATTGTAAAGATGTTATGTTCACTTTTTAAGGTTTATATCATGTGGCAGGAGAAAAAAATAGATAATCTCCAAATGAGCTTAACTCAATCCAATGCGCAAGTTAACATAGAAAAACAGAAAACAAGTCCAAACAATGAAATAATTGCACAATTTTACACTGAGTGTCCAGAAGTAACATTGTAAAGATGTTATGTTCACTTTTTAAGGTTTATATCATGTGGCAGGAGAAAAAAATAGAAAATCTCCAAATGAGCTTATCTCACTCTAATGTACACATAAACATAGAAAAACAGAAAACAAGTCCAAACAATGAAATAATTGCACAATTTTACACTGAGAGTCCAGAAGTAACATTGTAAAGATGTTAAGTTCACTTTTTTAGGTTTATATCATGTGGCAGGAGAAAAAAATGGAAAATCTCCAAATGAGCTTAACTCAATCCAATGCGCAATTTAACATAGAAAAACAGAAAACAAGTCCAAACAATGAAATAATTGCTACATTTTACACTGATAGTTCAGAAGTAACATTGTAAAGCTGTTATGTTCACTTTTTAAGGTTTATATCATGTGGCAGGAGAAAAAAATAGATAATCTCCAAATGAGCTTAACTCAATCCAATGCGCAAGTTAACATAGAAAAACAGAAAACAAGTCCAAACAATGAAATAATTGCACAATTTTACACTGAGTGTCCAGAAGTAACATTGTAAAGATGTTATGTTCACTTTTTAAGGTTTATATCATGTGGCAGGAGAAAGGAATAGAAAATCTCCAAATGAGCTTATCTCACTCTAATGTACACATAAACATAGAAAAACAGAAAACAAGTCCAAACAATGAAATAATTGCAAAATGTTACACTGAGTGTCCAGAAGTAACATTGTAAAGATGTTATGTTCACTTTTTAAGGTTTATATCATGTGGAAGGAGAAAAAAATAGAAAATCTCCAAATGAGCTTAACTCACTCCAATGCGCAAGTTAACATAGAAAAACAGAAAACAAGTCCAAACAATGAAATAATTGCAAAATTTTACACTGAGAGTCCAGAAGTAACATTGTAAAGATGTTAAGTTCACTTTTTAAGGTTTATATCATGTGGCAAGAGAAAAAAATGGAAAATCTCCAAATGAGCTTAACTCACTCTGATGTACACATAAACATAGAAAAACAGAAAACAAGTCAAAACAATGAAATAATTGCTACATTTTACACTGATAGTTCAGAAGTAACATTGTAAAGCTGTTATGTTCACTTTTTAAGGTTTATATCATGTGGCAGGAGAAAAAAATGGAAAATCTCCAAATGAGCTTAACTCAATCGAATGCGCAAGTTAACATAGAAAAACAGAAAACAAGTCCAAACAATGAAATAATTGCTACATTTTACACTGATAGTTCAGAAGTAACATTGTAAAGCTGTTATGTTCACTTTTTAAGCTTTATATCATGTGGCAGGAGAAAAAAATGGAAGATCTCCAAATGAGCTTAACTCAATCCAATGCGTAATTTAACATAGAAAAACAGAAAACAAGTCCAAACAATGAAATAATTGCTACATTTTACACTGATAGTTCAGAAGTAACATTGTAAAGCTGTTATGTTCACTTTTTAAGGTTTATATCATGTGGCAGGAGAAAGGAATAGAAAATCTCCAAATGAGCTTATCTCACTCTAATGTACACATAAACATAGAAAAACAGAAAACAAGTTCAAACAATGAAATAATTGCACAATTTTACACTGAGTGTCCAGAAGTAACATTGTAAAGATGTTATGTTCACTTTTTAAGGTTTATATCATGTGGCAGGAGAAAGGAATAGAAAATCTCCAAATGAGCTTATCTCACTCTAATGTACACATAAACATAGAAAAACAGAAAACATGTCCAAACAATGAAATAATTGCAAAATTTTACACTGAGTGTCCAGAAGTAACATTGTAAAGATGTTATGTTCACTTTTTAAGGTTTATATCATGTGGAAGGAGAAAAAAATAGAAAATCTCCAAATGAGCTTAACTCACTCCAATGCGCAAGTTAACATAGAAAAACAGAAAACAAGTCCAAACAATGAAATAATTGCAAAATTTTACACTGAGAGTCCAGAAGTAACATTGTAAAGATGTTATGTTCACTTTTTAAGGTTTATATCATGTGGCAAGAGAAAAAAATGGAAAATCTCCAAATGAGCTTAACTCACTCTGATGTACACATAAACATAGAAAAACAGAAAACAAGTCCAAACAATGAAATAATTGCTACATTTTACACTGATAGTTCAGAAGTAACATTGTAAAGCTGTTATGTTCACTTTTTAAGTTTTATATCATGTGGCAGGAGAAAAAAATGGAAAATCTCCAAATGAGCTTAACTCAATCGAATGCGCAAGTTAACATAGAAAAACAGAAAACAAGTCCAAACAATGAAATAATTGCTACATTTTACACTGATAGTTCAGAAGTAACATTGTAAAGCTGTTATGTTCACTTTTTAAGCTTTATATCATGTGGCAGGAGAAAAAAATGGAAAATCTCCAAATGAGCTTAACTCAATCCAATGCGTAATTTAACATAGAAAAACAGAAAACAAGTCCAAACAATGAAATAATTGCTACATTTTACACTGATAGTTCAGAAGTAACATTGTAAAGCTGTTATGTTCACTTTTTAAGGTTTATATCATGTGGCAGGAGAAAGGAATAGAAAATCTCCAAATGAGCTTATCTCACTCTAATGTACACATAAACATAGAAAAACAGAAAACAAGTCCAAACAATGAAATAATTGCACAATTTTACACTGAGTGTCCAGAAGTAACATTGTAAAGATGTAATGTTCACTTTTTAAGGTTTATATCATGTGGAAGGAGAAAAAAATAGAAAATCTCCAAATGAGCTTATCTCACTGTGATGTACACATAAATATAGAAAAACAGAAAACAAGTCCAAACAATGAAATAATTGCTAAATTTTACACTGATAGTCCAGAAGTAACATTGTAAAGATGTTATGTTCACTTTTTAAGGTTTATATCATGTGGCAGGAGAAAAAAATAGATAATCTCCAAATGAGCTTAACTCAATCCAATGCGCAAGTTAACATAGAAAAACAGGAAACAAGTCCAAACAATGAAATAATTACACAATTTTACACTGAGTGTCCAGAAGTAACATTGTAAAGCTGTTATGTTCACTTTTTAAGGTTTATATCATGTGGCAGGAGAAAGGAATAGAAAATCTCCAAATGAGCTTATCTCACTATAATGTACACATAAACATAGAAAAACAGAAAACAAGTCCAAACAATGAAATAATTGCACAATTTTACACTGAGAGTCCAGAAGTAACATTGTAAAGATGTTAAGTTCACTTTTTAAGGTTTATATCATGTGGAAGGAGAAAAAAATAGAAAATCTCCAAATGAGCTTAACTCACTCCAATGCGCAAGTTAACATAGAAAAACAGAAAACAAGTCCAAACAATGAAATAATTGCAAAATTTTACACTGAGAGTCCAGAAGTAACATTGTAAAGATGTTATGTTCACTTTTTAAGGTTTATATCATGTGGCAAGAGAAAAAAATGGAAAATCTCCAAATGAGCTTAACTCACTCTGATGTACACATAAACATAGAAAAACAGAAAACAAGTCCAAACAATGAAATAATTGCTACATTTTACACTGATAGTCCAGAAGTAACATTGTAAAGATGTTATGTTCACTTTTTAAGGTTTATATCATGTGGCAGGAGAAAAAAATAGATAATCTCCAAATGAGCTTAACTCAATCCAATGCGCAAGTTAACATAGAAAAACAGAAAACAAGTCCAAACAATGAAATAATTGCACAATTTTACACTGAGTGTCCAGAAGTAACATTGTAAAGATGTTATGTTCACTTTTTAAGGTTTATATCATGTGGCAGGAGAAAAAAATAGAAAATCTCCAAATGAGCTTATCTCACTCTAATGTACACATAAACATAGAAAAACAGAAAACAAGTCCAAACAATGAAATAATTGCACAATTTTACACTGAGAGTCCAGAAGTAACATTGTAAAGATGTTATGTTCACTTTTTAAGGTTTATATCATGTGGAAGGAGAAAAAAATAGAAAATCTCCAAATGAGCTTAACTCAATCCAATGCGCAAGTTAACATAGAAAAACAGGAAACAAGTCCAAACAATGAAATAATTACACAATTTTACACTGAGTGTCCAGAAGTAACATTGTAAAGCTGTTATGTTCACTTTTTAAGGTTTATATCATGTGGCAGGAGAAAGGAATAGAAAATCTCCAAATGAGCTTATCTCACTATAATGTACACATAAACATAGAAAAACAGAAAACAAGTCCAAACAATGAAATAATTGCACAATTTTACACTGAGAGTCCAGAAGTAACATTGTAAAGATGTTATGTTCACTTTTTAAGGTTTATATCATGTGGAAGGAGAAAAAAATAGAAAATCTCCAAATGAGCTTAATTCACTCCAATGCGCAAGTTAACATAGAAAAACAGAAAACAAGTCCAAACAATGAAATAATTGCAAAATTTTACACTGAGAGTCCAGAAGTAACATTGTAAAGATGTTATGTTCACTTTTTAAGGTTTATATCATGTGGCAAGAGAAAAAAATGGAAAATCTCCAAATGAGCTTAACTCACTCTGATGTACACATAAACATAGAAAAACAGAAAACAAGTCCAAACAATGAAATAATTGCTACATTTTACACTGATAGTCCAGATGTAACATTGTAAAGATGTTATGTTCACTTTTTAAGGTTTATATCATGTGGCAGGAGAAAAAAATAGATAATCTCCAAATGAGCTTAACTCAATCCAATGCGCAAGTTAACATAGAAAAACAGAAAACAAGTCCAAACAATGAAATAATTGCACAATTTTACACTGAGTGTCCAGAAGTAACATTGTAAAGATGTTATGTTCACTTTTTAAGGTTTATATCATGTGGCAGGAGAAAAAAATAGAAAATCTCCAAATGAGCTTATCTCACACTAATGTACACATAAACATAGAAAAACAGAAAACAAGTCCAAACAATGAAATAATTGCACAATTTTACACTGAGAGTCCAGAAGTAACATTGTAAAGATGTTAAGTTCACTTTTTAAGGTTTATATCATGTGGCAAGAGAAAAAAATAGAAAATCTCCAAATGAGCTTATCTCACTGTGATGTACACATAAATATAGAAAAACAGAAAACAAGTCCAAACAATGAAATAATTGCACAATTTTACACTGAGAGTCCAGAAGTAACATTGTAAAGATGTTATGTTCACTTGTTAAGGTTTATATCATGTGGCAAGAGAAAAAAATGGAAAATCTCCAAATGAGCTTAACTCACTCTGATGTACACATAAACATAGAAAAACAGAAAACAAGTCCAAACAATGAAATAATTGCTCCATTTTACACTGATAGTTCAGAAGTAACATTGTAAAGATGTTATGTTCACTTTCTAAGGTTTATATCATGTGACAGGAGAAAAAAATAGACAATCTCCAAATGAGCTTATCTCACACTAATGTACACATAAACATAGAAAAACAGAAAACAAGTCCAAACAATGAAATAATTGCACAATTTTACACTGAGAGTCCAGAAGTAACATTGTAAAGATGTTAAGTTCACTTTTTAAGGTTTATATCATGTGGCAAGAGAAAAAAATAGAAAATCTCCAAATGAGCTTATCTCACTGTGATGTACACATAAATATAGAAAAACAGAAAACAAGTCCAAACAATGAAATAATTGCACAATTTTACACTGAGAGTCCAGAAGTAACATTGTAAAGATGTTAAGTTCACTTTTTAAGGTTTATATCATGTGGCAAGAGAAAAAAATAGAAAATCTCCAAATGAGCTTATCTCACTGTGATGTACACATAAATATAGAAAAACAGAAAACAAGTCCAAACAATGAAATAATTGCTACATTTTACACTGATAGTCCAGAAGTAACATTGTAAAGATGTTATGTTCACTTTTTAAGGTTTATATCATGTGGAAGGAGAAAAAAATAGAAAATCTCCAAATGAGCTTATCTCACTCTAATGTACACATAAACATAGAAAAACAGAAAACAAGTCCAAACAATGAAATAATTGCACAATTTTACACTGAGAGTCCAGAATGAACATTGTAAAGATGTTAAGTTCACTTTTTAAGGTTTATATCATGTGGCAGGAGAAAAAAATAGAAAATCTCCAAATGAGCTTATCTCACTGTGATGTACACATAAATATAGAAAAACAGAAAACAAGTCCAAACAATGAAATAATTGCTACATTTTACACTGATAGTTCAGAAGTAATATTGTAAAGCTGTTATGTTCACTTTTTAAGGTTTATATCATGTGGCAGGAGAAAAAAATAGAAAATCTCCAAATTAGCTTATCTCACTCTAATGTACACATAAACATAGAAAAACAGAAAACAAGTCCAAACAATGAAATAATTGCACAATTTTACACTGAGAGTCCAGAAGTAACATTGTAAAGATGTTAAGTTCACTTTTTAAGGTTTATATCATGTGGCAGGAGAAAAAAATGGAAAATCTCCAAATGAGCTTAACTCAATCCAATGTACACATAAACATAGAAAAACAGAAAACAAGTCCAAACAATGAAATAATTGCAACATTTTACACTGAGAGTCCAGAATGAACATTGTAAAGATGTTAAGTTCACTTTTTAAGGTTTATATCATGTGGCAGGAGAAAAAAATAGAAAATCTCCAAATGAGCTTATCTCACTGTGATGTACACATAAATATAGAAAAACAGAAAACAAGTCCAAACAATGAAATAATTGCTACATTTTACACTGAGTGTCCAGAAGTAACATTGTAAAGCTGTTATGTTCACTTTTTAAGGTTTATATCATGTGGCAGGTGAAAAAAATAGAAAATCTCCAAATGAGCTTATCTCACTGTGATGTACACATAAATATAGAAAAACAGAAAACAAGTCCAAACAATGAAATAATTGCTAAATTTTACACTGATAGTCCAGAAGTAACATTGTAAAGATGTTATGTTCACTTTTTAAGGTTTATATCATGTGGCAGGAGAAAAAAATAGAAAATCTCCAAATGAGCTTAACTCACTCCAATGCGCAAGTTAACATAGAAAAACAGAAAACAAGTCCAAACAATGAAATAATTGCAAAATTTTACACTGAGAGTCCAGAAGTAACATTGTAAAGATGTTATGTTCACTTGTTAAGGTTTAAATCATGTGGCAGGAGAAAAAAATGGAAAATCTCCAAATGAGCTTAACTCACTCTGATGTACACATAAACATAGAAAAACAGAAAACAAGTCCAAACAATGAAATAATTGCTCCATTTTACACTGATAGTTCAGAAGTAACATTGTAAAGATGTTATGTTCACTTTCTAAGGTTTATATCATGTGACAGGAGAAAAAAATAGAAAATCTCCAAATGAGCTTATCTCACACTAATGTACACATAAACATAGAAAAACAGAAAACAAGTCCAAACAATGAAATAATTGCACAATTTTACACTGAGAGTCCAGAAGTAACATTGTAAAGATGTTAAGTTCACTTTTTAAGGTTTATATCATGTGGCAAGAGAAAAAAATAGAAAATCTCCAAATGAGCTTATCTCACTCTGATGTACACATAAATATAGAAAAACAGAAAACAAGTCCAAACAATGAAATAATTGCACAATTTTACACTGAGAGTCCAGAAGAAACATTGTAAAGATGTTAAGTTCACTTTTTAAGGTTTATATCATGTGGCAAGAGAAAAAAATAGAAAATCTCCAAATGAGCTTATCTCACTGTGATGTACACATAAATATAGAAAAACAGAAAACAAGTCCAAACAATGAAATAATTGCTACATTTTACACTGATAGTCCAGAAGTAACATTGTAAAGATGTTATGTTCACTTTTTAAGGTATATTCATGTGGCAGGAGAAAAAAATAGATAATCTCCAAATGAGCTTAACTCAATCCAATGCGCAAGTTAACATAGAAAAACAGAAAACAAGTCCAAACAATGAAATAATTGCACAATTTTACACTGAGTGTCCAGAAGTAACATTGTAAAGATGTTATGTTCACTTTTTAAGGTTTATATCATGTGGAAGGAGAAAAAAATAGAAAATCTCCAAATGAGCTTAACTCACTCCAATGCGCAAGTTAACATAGAAAAACAGAAAACAAGTCCAAACAATGAAATAATTGCTACATTTTACACTGATAGTTCAGAAGTAACATTGTAAAGCTGTTATGTTCACTTTTTAAGGTTTATATCGTGTGGCAGGAGAAAAAAATGGAAAATCTCCAAATGAGCTTAACTCAATCCAATGCGCAATTTAACATAGAAAAACAGAAAACAAGTCCAAACAATGAAATAATTGCTACATTTTACACTGATAGTTCAGAAGTAACATTGTAAAGCTGTTATGTTCACTTTTTAAGGTTTATATCATGTGGCAGGAGAAAAAAATAGAAAATCTCCAAATTAGCTTATCTCACTCTAATGTACACATAAACATAGAAAAACAGAAAACAAGTCCAAACAATGAAATAATTGCACAATTTTACACTGAGAGTCCAGAAGTAACATTGTAAAGATGTTAAGTTCACTTTTTAAGGTTTATATCATGTGGCAGGAGAAAAAAATGGAAAATCTCCAAATGAGCTTAACTCAATCCAATGCGCAATTTACATAGAAAAACAGAAAACAAGTCCAAACAATGAAATAATTGCTACATTTTACACTGATAGTTCAGAAGTAACATTGTAAAGCTGTTATGTTCACTTTTTAAGGTTTATATCATGTGGCAGGAGAAAGGAATAGAAAATCTCCAAATGAGCTTATCTCACTCTAATGTACACATAAACATAGAAAAACAGAAAACAAGTCCAAACAATGAAATAATTGCACAATTTTACACTGAGTGTCCAGAAGTAACATTGTAAAGATGTTATGTTCACTTTTTAAGGTTTATATCATGTGGCAAGAGAAAAAAATAGAAAATCTCCAAATGAGCTTATCTCACTCTAATGTACACATAAACATAGAAAAACAGAAAACAAGTCCAAACAATGAAATAATTGCACAATTTTACACTGAGAGTCCAGAAGTAACATTGTAAAGATGTTAAGTTCACTTTTTAAGGTTTATATCATGTGGCAAGAGAAAAAAATAGAAAATCTCCAAATGAGCTTATCTCACTGTGATGTACACATAAATATAGAAAAACAGAAAACAAGTCCAAACAATGAAATAATTGCTACATTTTACACTGATAGTCCAGAAGTAACATTGTAAAGATGTTATATCACTTTTTAAGGTTTATATCATGTGGCAGGAGAAAAAAATAGATAATCTCCAAATGAGCTTAACTCAATCCAATGCGCAAGTTAACATAGAAAAACAGAAAACAAGTCCAAACAATGAAATAATTGCACAATTTTACACTGAGTGTCCAGAAGTAACATTGTAAAGATGTTATGTTCACTTTTTAAGGTTTATATCATGTGGCAGGAGAAAGGAATAGAAAATCTCCAAATGAGCTTATCTCACTCTAATGTACACATAAACATAGAAAAACAGAAAACAAGTCCAAACAATGAAATAATTGCACAATTATGCACTGAGTGTCCAGAAGTAACATTGTAAAGATGTTATGTTCACTTTTTAAGGTTTATATCATGTGGAAGGAGAAAAAAATAGAAAATCTCCAAATGAGCTTAACTCACTCCAATGCGCAAGTTAACATAGAAAAACAGAAAACAAGTCCAAACAATGAAATAATTGCACAATTTTACACTGAGAGTCCAGAAGTAACATTGTAAAGATGTTAAGTTCACTTTTCAAGGTTTATATCATGTGGCAGGAGAAAAAAATAGAAAATCTCCAAATGAGCTTATCTCACTGTGATGTACACATAAATATAGAAAAACAGAAAACAAGTCCAAACAATGAAATAATTGCACAATTTTACACTGAGAGTCCAGAAGTAACATTGTAAAGATGTTATGTTCACTTTTTAAGGTTTATATCATGTGGAAGGAGAAAAAAATAGAAAATCTCCAAATGAGCTTATCTCACTCTAATGTACACATAAACATAGAAAAACAGAAAACAAGTCCAAACAATGAAATAATTGCACAATTTTACACTGAGAGTCCAGAATGAACATTGTAAAGATGTTAAGTTCACTTTTTAAGGTTTATATCATGTGGCAGGAGAAAAAAATAGAAAATCTCCAAATGAGCTTATCTCACTGTGATGTACACATAAATATAGAAAAACAGAAAACAAGTCCAAACAATGAAATAATTGCTACATTTTACACTGATAGTTCAGAAGTAATATTGTAAAGCTGTTATGTTCACTTTTTAAGGTTTATATCATGTGGCAGGAGAAAAAAATAGAAAATCTCCAAATTAGCTTATCTCACTCTAATGTACACATAAACATAGAAAAACAGAAAACAAGTCCAAACAATGAAATAATTGCACAATTTTACACTGAGAGTCCAGAAGTAACATTGTAAAGATGTTAAGTTCACTTTTTAAGGTTTATATCATGTGGCAGGAGAAAAAAATGGAAAATCTCCAAATGAGCTTAACTCAATCCAATGTACACATAAACATAGAAAAACAGAAAACAAGTCCAAACAATGAAATAATTGCAACATTTTACACTGAGAGTCCAGAATGAACATTGTAAAGATGTTAAGTTCACTTTTTAAGGTTTATATCATGTGGCAGGAGAAAAAAATAGAAAATCTCCAAATGAGCTTATCTCACTGTGATGTACACATAAATATAGAAAAACAGAAAACAAGTCCAAACAATGAAATAATTGCTACATTTTACACTGAGTGTCCAGAAGTAACATTGTAAAGCTGTTATGTTCACTTTTTAAGGTTTATATCATGTGGCAGGTGAAAAAAATAGAAAATCTCCAAATGAGCTTATCTCACTGTGATGTACACATAAATATAGAAAAACAGAAAACAAGTCCAAACAATGAAATAATTGTTAAATTTTACACTGATAGTCCAGAAGTAACATTGTAAAGATGTTATGTTCACTTTTTAAGGTTTATATCATGTGGCAGGAGAAAAAAATAGAAAATCTCCAAATGAGCTTAACTCACTCCAATGCGCAAGTTAACATAGAAAAACAGAAAACAAGTCCAAACAATGAAATAATTGCAAAATTTTACACTGAGAGTCCAGAAGTAACATTGTAAAGATGTTATGTTCACTTGTTAAGGTTTAAATCATGTGGCAGGAGAAAAAAATGGAAAATCTCCAAATGAGCTTAACTCACTCTGATGTACACATAAACATAGAAAAACAGAAAACAAGTCCAAACAATGAAATAATTGCTCCATTTTACACTGATAGTTCAGAAGTAACATTGTAAAGATGTTATGTTCACTTTCTAAGGTTTATATCATGTGACAGGAGAAAAAAATAGAAAATCTCCAAATGAGCTTATCTCACACTAATGTACACATAAACATAGAAAAACAGAAAACAAGTCCAAACAATGAAATAATTGCACAATTTTACACTGAGAGTCCAGAAGTAACATTGTAAAGATGTTAAGTTCACTTTTTAAGGTTTATATCATGTGGCAAGAGAAAAAAATAGAAAATCTCCAAATGAGCTTATCTCACTCTGATGTACACATAAATATAGAAAAACAGAAAACAAGTCCAAACAATGAAATAATTGCACAATTTTACACTGAGAGTCCAGAAGAAACATTGTAAAGATGTTAAGTTCACTTTTTAAGGTTTATATCATGTGGCAAGAGAAAAAAATAGAAAATCTCCAAATGAGCTTATCTCACTGTGATGTACACATAAATATAGAAAAACAGAAAACAAGTCCAAACAATGAAATAATTGCTACATTTTACACTGATAGTCCAGAAGTAACATTGTAAAGATGTTATGTTCACTTTTTAAGGTATATTCATGTGGCAGGAGAAAAAAATAGATAATCTCCAAATGAGCTTAACTCAATCCAATGCGCAAGTTAACATAGAAAAACAGAAAACAAGTCCAAACAATGAAATAATTGCACAATTTTACACTGAGTGTCCAGAAGTAACATTGTAAAGATGTTATGTTCACTTTTTAAGGTTTATATCATGTGGAAGGAGAAAAAAATAGAAAATCTCCAAATGAGCTTAACTCACTCCAATGCGCAAGTTAACATAGAAAAACAGAAAACAAGTCCAAACAATGAAATAATTGCTACATTTTACACTGATAGTTCAGAAGTAACATTGTAAAGCTGTTATGTTCACTTTTTAAGGTTTATATCGTGTGGCAGGAGAAAAAAATGGAAAATCTCCAAATGAGCTTAACTCAATCCAATGCGCAATTTAACATAGAAAAACAGAAAACAAGTCCAAACAATGAAATAATTGCTACATTTTACACTGATAGTTCAGAAGTAACATTGTAAAGCTGTTATGTTCACTTTTTAAGGTTTATATCATGTGGCAGGAGAAAAAAATAGAAAATCTCCAAATTAGCTTATCTCACTCTAATGTACACATAAACATAGAAAAACAGAAAACAAGTCCAAACAATGAAATAATTGCACAATTTTACACTGAGAGTCCAGAAGTAACATTGTAAAGATGTTAAGTTCACTTTTTAAGGTTTATATCATGTGGCAGGAGAAAAAAATGGAAAATCTCCAAATGAGCTTAACTCAATCCAATGCGCAATTTAACATAGAAAAACAGAAAACAAGTCCAAACAATGAAATAATTGCTACATTTTACACTGATAGTTCAGAAGTAACATTGTAAAGCTGTTATGTTCACTTTTTAAGGTTTATATCATGTGGCAGGAGAAAGGAATAGAAAATCTCCAAATGAGCTTATCTCACTCTAATGTACACGTAAACATAGAAAAACAGAAAACAAGTCCAAACAATGAAATAATTGCACAATTTTACACTGAGTGTCCAGAAGTAACATTGTAAAGATGTTATGTTCACTTTTTAAGGTTTATATCATGTGGCAAGAGAAAAAAATAGAAAATCTCCAAATGAGCTTATCTCACTCTAATGTACACATAAACATAGAAAAACAGAAAACAAGTCCAAACAATGAAATAATTGCACAATTTTACACTGAGAGTCCAGAAGTAACATTGTAAAGATGTTAAGTTCACTTTTTAAGGTTTATATCATGTGGCAAGAGAAAAAAATAGAAAATCTCCAAATGAGCTTATCTCACTGTGATGTACACATAAATATAGAAAAACAGAAAACAAGTCCAAACAATGAAATAATTGCTACATTTTACACTGATAGTCCAGAAGTAACATTGTAAAGATGTTATATCACTTTTTAAGGTTTATATCATGTGGCAGGAGAAAAAAATAGATAATCTCCAAATGAGCTTAACTCAATCCAATGCGCAAGTTAACATAGAAAAACAGAAAACAAGTCCAAACAATGAAATAATTGCACAATTTTACACTGAGTGTCCAGAAGTAACATTGTAAAGATGTTATGTTCACTTTTTAAGGTTTATATCATGTGGCAGGAGAAAGGAATAGAAAATCTCCAAATGAGCTTATCTCACTCTAATGTACACATAAACATAGAAAAACAGAAAACAAGTCCAAACAATGAAATAATTGCACAATTATGCACTGAGTGTCCAGAAGTAACATTGTAAAGATGTTATGTTCACTTTTTAAGGTTTATATCATGTGGAAGGAGAAAAAAATAGAAAATCTCCAAATGAGCTTAACTCACTCCAATGCGCAAGTTAACATAGAAAAACAGAAAACAAGTCCAAACAATGAAATAATTGCACAATTTTACACTGAGAGTCCAGAAGTAACATTGTAAAGATGTTAAGTTCACTTTTCAAGGTTTATATCATGTGGCAGGAGAAAAAAATAGAAAATCTCCAAATGAGCTTATCTCACTGTGATGTACACATAAATATAGAAAAACAGAAAACAAGTCCAAACAATGAAATAATTGCACAATTTTACACTGAGAGTCCAGAAGTAACATTGTAAAGATGTTAAGTTCACTTTTTAAGGTTTATATCATGTGGCAAGAGAAAAAAATAGAAAATCTCCAAATGAGCTTATCTCACTGTGATGTACACATAAATATAGAAAAACAGAAAACAAGTCCAAACAATGAAATAATTGCTACATTTTACACTGATAGTCCAGAAGTAACATTGTAAAGATGTTATGTTCACTTTTTAAGGTTTATATCATGTGGCAGGAGAAAAAAATAGATAATCTCCAAATGAGCTTTACTCAATCCAATGCGCAAGTAAACATAGAAAAACAGAAAACAAGTCCAAACAATGAAATAATTGCACAATTTTACACTGAGAGTCCAGAAGTAACATTGTAAAGATGTTAAGTTCACTTTTTAAGGTTTATATCATGTGGCAAGAGAAAAAAATAGAAAATCTCCAAATGAGCTTATCTCACTGTGATGTACACATAAATATAGAAAAACAGAAAACAAGTCCAAACAATGAAATAATTGCTACATTTTACACTGATAGTCCAGAAGTAACATTGTAAAGATGTTATATCACTTTTTAAGGTTTATATCATGTGGCAGGAGAAAAAAATAGATAATCTCCAAATGAGCTTAACTCAATCCAATGCGCAAGTTAACATAGAAAAACAGAAAACAAGTCCAAACAATGAAATAATTGCACAATTTTACACTGAGTGTCCAGAAGTAACATTGTAAAGATGTTATGTTCACTTTTTAAGGTTTATATCATGTGGCAGGAGAAAGGAATAGAAAATCTCCAAATGAGTTTATCTCACTCTAATGTACACATAAACATAGAAAAACAGAAAACAAGTCCAAACAATGAAATAATTGCACAATTTTACACTGAGTGTCCAGAAGTAACATTGTAAAGATGTTATGTTCACTTTTTAAGGTTTATATCATGTGGAAGGAGAAAAAAATAGAAAATCTCCAAATGAGCTTAACTCACTCCAATACGCAAGTTAACATAGAAAAACAGAAAACAAGTCCAAACAATGAAATAATTGCAAAATTTTAGACTGAGAGTCCAGAAGTAACATTGTAAAGATGTTATATCACTTTTTAAGGTTTATATCATGTGGCAGGAGAAAAAAATAGATAATCTCCAAATGAGCTTAACTCAATCCAATGCGCAAGTTAACATAGAAAAACAGAAAACAAGTCCAAACAATGAAATAATTGCACAATTTTACACTGAGTGTCCAGAAGTAACATTGTAAAGATGTTATGTTCACTTTTTAAGGTTTATATCATGTGGCAGGAGAAAGGAATAGAAAATCTCCAAATGAGCTTATCTCACTCTAATGTACACATAAACATAGAAAAACAGAAAACAAGTCCAAACAATGAAATAATTGCACAATTTTACACTGAGTGTCCAGAAGTAACATTGTAAAGATGTTATGTTCACTTTTTAAGGTTTATATCATGTGGCAAGAGAAAAAAATAGAAAATCTCCAAATGAGCTTATCTCACTCTAATGTACACATAAACATAGAAAAACAGAAAACAAGTCCAAACAATGAAATAATTGCACAATTTTACACTGAGTGTCCAGAAGTAACATTGTAAAGATGTTATGTTCACTTTTTAAGGTTTATATCATGTGGCAAGAGAAAAAAATAGAAAATCTCCAAATGAGCTTATCTCACTCTAATGTACACATAAACATAGAAAAACAGAAAACAAGTCCAAACAATGAAATAATTGCACAATTTTACACTGAGTGTCCAGAAGTAACATTGTAAAGATGTTATGTTCACTTTTTAAGGTTTATATCATGTGGCAAGAGAAAAAAATAGAAAATCTCCAAATGAGCTTAACTCACTCTAATGTACACATAAACATAGAAAAACAGAAAACAAGTCCAAACAATGAAATAATTGCACAATTTTACACTGAGTGTCCAGAAGTAACATTGTAAAGATGTTATGTTCACTTTTTAAGGTTTATATCATGTGGCAGGAGAAAGGAATAGAAAATCTCCAAATGAGCTTATCTCACTCTAATGTACACATAAACATAGAAAAACAGAAAACAAGTCCAAACAATGAAATAATTGCACAATTTTACACTGAGTGTCCAGAAGTAACATTGTAAAGATGTTATGTTCACTTTTTAAGGTTTATATCATGTGGCAAGAGAAAAAAATAGAAAATCTCCAAATGAGCTTATCTCACTCTAATGTACACATAAACATAGAAAAACAGAAAACAAGTCCAAACAATGAAATAATTGCACAATTTTACACTGAGTGTCCAGAAGTAACATTGTAAAGATGTTATGTTCACTTTTTAAGGTTTATATCATGTGGCAAGAGAAAAAAATAGAAAATCTCCAAATGAGCTTAACTCACTCTAATGTACACATAAACATAGAAAAACAGAAAACAAGTCCAAACAATGAAATAATTGCACAATTTTACACTGAGTGTCCAGAAGTAACATTGTAAAGATGTTATGTTCACTTTTTAAGGTTTATATCATGTGGCAGGAGAAAGGAATAGAAAATCTCCAAATGAGCTTATCTCACTCTAATGTACACATAAACATAGAAAAACAGAAAACAAGTCCAAACAATGAAATAATTGCACAATTTTACACTGAGTGTCCAGAAGTAACATTGTAAAGATGTTATGTTCACTTTTTAAGGTTTATATCATGTGGCAGGAGAAAGGAATAGAAAATCTCCAAATGAGCTTATCTCACTCTAATGTACACATAAACATAGAAAAACAGAAAACAAGTCCAAACAATGAAATAATTGCACAATTTTACACTGAGTGTCCAGAAGTAACATTGTAAAGATGTTATGTTCACTTTTTAAGGTTTATATCATGTGGCAGGAGAAAGGAATAGAAAATCTCCAAATGAGCTTATCTCACTCTAATGTACACATAAACATAGAAAAACAGAAAACAAGTCCAAACAATGAAATAATTGCACAATTTTACACTGAGTGTCCAGAAGTAACATTGTAAAGATGTTATGTTCACTTTTTAAGGTTTATATCATGTGGCAAGAGAAAAAAATAGAAAATCTCCAAATGAGCTTATCTCACTCTAATGTACACATAAACATAGAAAAACAGAAAACAAGTCCAAACAATGAAATAATTGCACAATTTTACACTGAGTGTCCAGAAGTAACATTGTAAAGATGTTATGTTCACTTATTAAGGTTTGTATCATGTGGCAGGAGAAAGGAATAGAAAATCTCCAAATGAGCTTATCTCACTCTAATGTACACATAAACATAGAAAAACAGAAAACAAGTCCAAACAATGAAATAATTGCACAATTTTACACTGAGTGTCCAGAAGTAACATTGTAAAGATGTTATGTTCACTTTTTAAGGTTTATATCATGTGGCAGGAGAAAGGAATAGAAAATCTCCAAATGAGCTTATCTCACTCTAATGTACACATAAACATAGAAAAACAGAAAACAAGTCCAAACAATGAAATAATTGCACAATTTTACACTGAGTGTCCAGAAGTAACATTGTAAAGATGTTATGTTCACTTTTTAAGGTTTATATCATGTGGCAGGAGAAAGGAATAGAAAATCTCCAAATGAGCTTATCTCACTCTAATGTACACATAAACATAGAAAAACAGAAAACAAGTCCAAACAATGAAATAATTGCACAATTTTACACTGAGTGTCCAGAAGTAACATTGTAAAGATGTTATGTTCACTTTTTAAGGTTTATATCATGTGGCAAGAGAAAAAAATAGAAAATCTCCAAATGAGCTTATCTCACTCTAATGTACACATAAACATAGAAAAACAGAAAACAAGTCCAAACAATGAAATAATTGCACAATTTTACACTGAGTGTCCAGAAGTAACATTGTAAAGATGTTATGTTCACTTTTTAAGGTTTGTATCATGTGGCAGGAGAAAGGAATAGAAAATCTCCAAATGAGCTTATCTCACTCTAATGTACACATAAACATAGAAAAACAGAAAACAAGTCCAAACAATGAAATAATTGCACAATTTTACACTGAGTGTCCAGAAGTAACATTGTAAAGATGTTATGTTCACTTTTTAAGGTTTATATCATGTGGCAAGAGAAAAAAATGGAAAATCTCCAAATGAGCTTATCTCACTCTAATGTACACATAAACATAGAAAAACAGAAAACAAGTCCAAACAATGAAATAATTGCACAATTTTACACTGAGAGTCCAGAAGTAACATTGTAAAGATGTTAAGTTCACTTTTTAAGGTTTATATCATGTGGCAAGAGAAAAAAATAGAAAATCTCCAAATGAGCTTATCTCACTGTGATGTACACATAAATATAGAAAAACAGAAAACAAGTCCAAACAATGAAATAATTGCTACATTTTACACTGATAGTCCAGAAGTAACATTGTAAAGATGTTATATCACTTTTTAAGGTTTATATCATGTGGCAGGAGAAAAAAATAGATAATCTCCAAATGAGCTTAACTCAATCCAATGCGCAAGTTAACATAGAAAAACAGAAAACAAGTCCAAACAATGAAATAATTGCACAATTTTACACTGAGTGTCCAGAAGTAACATTGTAAAGATGTTATGTTCACTTTTTAAGGTTTATATCATGTGGCAGGAGAAAGGAATAGAAAATCTCCAAATGAGCTTATCTCACTCTAATGTACACATAAACATAGAAAAACAGAAAACAAGTCCAAACAATGAAATAATTGCACAATTTTACACTGAGTGTCCAGAAGTAACATTGTAAAGATGTTATGTTCACTTTTTAAGGTTTATATCATGTGGCAGGAGAAAGGAATAGAAAATCTCCAAATGAGCTTATCTCACTCTAATGTACACATAAACATAGAAAAACAGAAAACAAGTCCAAACAATGAAATAATTGCACAATTTTACACTGAGTGTCCAGAAGTAACATTGTAAAGATGTTATGTTCACTTTTTAAGGTTTATATCATGTGGCAGGAGAAAGGAATAGAAAATCTCCAAATGAGCTTATCTCACTCTAATGTACACATAAACATAGAAAAACAGAAAACAAGTCCAAACAATGAAATAATTGCACAATTTTACACTGAGAGTCCAGAAGTAACATTGTAAAGATGTTAAGTTCACTTTTTAAGGTTTATATCATGTGGCAAGAGAAAAAAATAGAAAATCTCCAAATGAGCTTATCTCACTGTGATGTACACATAAATATAGAAAAACAGAAAACAAGTCCAAACAATGAAATAATTGCTACATTTTACACTGATAGTCCAGAAGTAACATTGTAAAGATGTTATATCACTTTTTAAGGTTTATATCATGTGGCAGGAGAAAAAAATAGATAATCTCCAAATGAGCTTAACTCAATCCAATGCGCAAGTTAACATAGAAAAACAGAAAACAAGTCCAAACAATGAAATAATTGCACAATTTTACACTGAGTGTCCAGAAGTAACATTGTAAAGATGTTATGTTCACTTTTTAAGGTTTATATCATGTGGCAGGAGAAAGGAATAGAAAATCTCCAAATGAGCTTATCTCACTCTAATGTACACATAAACATAGAAAAACAGAAAACAAGTCCAAACAATGAAATAATTGCACAATTATGCACTGAGTGTCCAGAAGTAACATTGTAAAGATGTTATGTTCACTTTTTAAGGTTTATATCATGTGGAAGGAGAAAAAAATAGAAAATCTCCAAATGAGCTTAACTCACTCCAATGCGCAAGTTAACATAGAAAAACAGAAAACAAGTCCAAACAATGAAATAATTGCACAATTTTACACTGAGAGTCCAGAAGTAACATTGTAAAGATGTTAAGTTCACTTTTCAAGGTTTATATCATGTGGCAAGAGAAAAAAATAGAAAATCTCCAAATGAGCTTATCTCACTGTGATGTACACATGAATATAGAAAAACAGAAAACAAGTCCAAACAATGAAATAATTGCACAATTTTACACTGAGAGTCCAGAAGTAACATTGTAAAGATGTTAAGTTCACTTTTTAAGGTTTATATCATGTGGCAAGAGAAAAAAATAGAAAATCTCCAAATGAGCTTAACTCACTCTGATGTACACATAAACATAGAAAAACAGAAAACAAGTCCAAACAATGAAATAATTGCTCCATTTTACACTGATAGTTCAGATGTAACATTGTAAAGATGTTATGTTCACTTTCTAAGGTTTATATCATGTGACAGGAGAAAAAAATAGAAAATCTCCAAATGAGCTTATCTCACACTAATGTACACATAAACATAGAAAAACAGAAAACAAGTCCAAACAATGAAATAATTGCACAATTTTACACTGAGAGTCCAGAAGTAACATTGTAAAGATGTTATGTTCACTTTTTAAGGTTTATATCATGTGGCAAGAGAAAAAAATAGAAAATCTCCAAATGAGCTTATCTCACTGTGATGTACACATAAATATAGAAAAACAGAAAACAAGTCCAAACAATGAAATAATTGCACAATTTTACACTGAGAGTCCAGAAGTAACATTGTAAAGATGTTAAGTTCACTTTTTAAGGTTTATATCATGTGGCAAGAGAAAAAAATAGAAAATCTCCAAATGAGCTTATCTCACTGTGATGTACACATAAATATAGAAAAACAGAAAACAAGTCCAAACAATGAAATAATTGCTACATTTTACACTGATAGTCCAGAAGTAACATTGTAAAGATGTTATATCACTTTTTAAGGTTTATATCATGTGGCAGGAGAAAAAAATAGATAATCTCCAAATGAGCTTAACTCAATCCAATGCGCAAGTTAACATAGAAAAACAGAAAACAAGTCCAAACAATGAAATAATTGCACAATTTTACACTGAGTGTCCAGAAGTAACATTGTAAAGATGTTATGTTCACTTTTTAAGGTTTATATCATGTGGCAGGAGAAAGGAATAGAAAATCTCCAAATGAGCTTATCTCACTCTAATGTACACATAAACATAGAAAAACAGAAAACAAGTCCAAACAATGAAATAATTGCACAATTATGCACTGAGTGTCCAGAAGTAACATTGTAAAGATGTTATGTTCACTTTTTAAGGTTTATATCATGTGGAAGGAGAAAAAAATAGAAAATCTCCAAATGAGCTTAACTCACTCCAATGCGCAAGTTAACATAGAAAAACAGAAAACAAGTCCAAACAATGAAATAATTGCACAATTTTACACTGAGAGTCCAGAAGTAACATTGTAAAGATGTTAAGTTCACTTTTCAAGGTTTATATCATGTGGCAAGAGAAAAAAATAGAAAATCTCCAAATGAGCTTATCTCACTGTGATGTACACATGAATATAGAAAAACAGAAAACAAGTCCAAACAATGAAATAATTGCACAATTTTACACTGAGAGTCCAGAAGTAACATTGTAAAGATGTTAAGTTCACTTTTTAAGGTTTATATCATGTGGCAAGAGAAAAAAATAGAAAATCTCCAAATGAGCTTATCTCACTGTGATGTACACATAAATATAGAAAAACAGAAAACAAGTCCAAACAATGAAATAATTGCTACATTTTACACTGATAGTCCAGAAGTAACATTGTAAAGATGTTATATCACTTTTTAAGGTTTATATCATGTGGCAGGAGAAAAAAATAGATAATCTCCAAATGAGCTTAACTCAATCCAATGCGCAAGTTAACATAGAAAAACAGAAAACAAGTCCAAACAATGAAATAATTGCACAATTTTACACTGAGTGTCCAGAAGTAACATTGTAAAGATGTTATGTTCACTTTTTAAGGTTTATATCATGTGGCAGGAGAAAGGAATAGAAAATCTCCAAATGAGCTTATCTCACTCTAATGTACACATAAACATAGAAAAACAGAAAACAAGTCCAAACAATGAAATAATTGCACAATTTTACACTGAGTGTCCAGAAGTAACATTGTAAAGATGTTATGTTCACTTTTTAAGGTTTATATCATGTGGAAGGAGAAAAAAATAGAAAATCTCCAAATGAGCTTAACTCACTCCAATACGCAAGTTAACATAGAAAAACAGAAAACAAGTCCAAACAATGAAATAATTGCAAAATTTTACACTGAGAGTCCAGAAGTAACATTGTAAAGATGTTATATCACTTTTTAAGGTTTATATCATGTGGCAGAAGAAAAAAATAGATAATCTCCAAATGAGCTTAACTCAATCCAATGCGCAAGTTAACATAGAAAAACAGAAAACAAGTCCAAACAATGAAATAATTGCACAATTTTACACTGAGTGTCCAGAAGTAACATTGTAAAGATGTTATGTTCACTTTTTAAGGTTTATATCATGTGGCAGGAGAAAGGAATAGAAAATCTCCAAATGAGCTTATCTCACTCTAATGTACACATAAACATAGAAAAACAGAAAACAAGTCCAAACAATGAAATAATTGCACAATTTTGCACTGAGTGTCCAGAAGTAACATTGTAAAGATGTTATGTTCACTTTTTAAGGTTTATATCATGTGGAAGGAGAAAAAAATAGAAAATCTCCAAATGAGCTTAACTCACTCCAATGCGCAAGTTAACATAGAAAAACAGAAAACAAGTCCAAACAATGAAATAATTGCACAATTTTACACTGAGAGTCCAGAAGTAACATTGTAAAGATGTTAAGTTCACTTTTCAAGGTTTATATCATGTGGCAAGAGAAAAAAATAGAAAATCTCCAAATGAGCTTATCTCACTGTGATGTACACATAAATATAGAAAAACAGAAAACAAGTCCAAACAATGAAATAATTGCACAATTTTACACTGAGAGTCCAGAAGTAACATTGTAAAGATGTTAAGTTCACTTTTTAAGGTTTATATCATGTGGCAAGAGAAAAAAATAGAAAATCTCCAAATGAGCTTAACTCACTCTGATGTACACATAAACATAGAAAAACAGAAAACAAGTCCAAACAATGAAATAATTGCTCCATTTTACACTGATAGTTCAGATGTAACATTGTAAAGATGTTATGTTCACTTTCTAAGGTTTATATCATGTGACAGGAGAAAAAAATAGAAAATCTCCAAATGAGCTTATCTCACACTAATGTACACATAAACATAGAAAAACAGAAAACAAGTCCAAACAATGAAATACTTGCACAATTTTACACTGAGAGTCCAGAAGTAACATTGTAAAGATGTTATGTTCACTTTTTAAGGTTTATATCATGTGGCAAGAGAAAAAAATAGAAAATCTCCAAATGAGCTTATCTCACTGTGATGTACACATAAATATAGAAAAACAGAAAACAAGTCCAAACAATGAAATAATTGCACAATTTTACACTGAGAGTCCAGAAGTAACATTGTAAAGATGTTAAGTTCACTTTTTAAGGTTTATATCATGTGGCAAGAGAAAAAAATAGAAAATCTCCAAATGAGCTTATCTCACTGTGATGTACACATAAATATAGAAAAACAGAAAACAAGTCCAAACAATGAAATAATTGCTACATTTTACACTGATAGTCCAGAAGTAACATTGTAAAGATGTTATGTTCACTTTTTAAGGTTTATATCATGTGGCAGGAGAAAAAAATAGATAATCTCCAAATGAGCTTAACTCAATCCAATGCGCAAGTTAACATAGAAAAACAGAAAACAAGTCCAAACAATGAAATAATTGCTACATTTTACACTGAGTGTTCAGAAGTAACATTGTAAAGCTGTTATGTTCACTTTTTAAGGTTTATATCATGTGGCAGAAGAAAAAAATGGAAAATCTCCAAATGAGCTTAACTCAATCCAATGCGCAATTTAACATAGAAAAACAGAAAACAAGTCCAAACAATGAAATAATTGCTACATTTTACACTGATAGTTCAGAAGTAATATTGTAAAGCTGTTATGTTCACTTTTTAAGGTTTATATCATGTGGCAGGAGAAAAAAATAGAAAATCTCCAAATTAGCTTATCTCACTCTAATGTACACATAAACATAGAAAAACAGAAAACAAGTCCAAACAATGAAATAATTGCACAATTTTACACTGAGTGTCCAGAAGTAACATTGTAAAGATGTTATGTTCACTTTTTAAGGTTTATATCATGTGGAAGGAGAAAAAAATAGAAAATCTCCAAATGAGCTTAACTCACTCCAATACGCAAGTTAACATAGAAAAACAGAAAACAAGTCCAAACAATGAAATAATTGCAAAATTTTACACTGAGAGTCCAGAAGTAACATTGTAAAGATGTTATGTTCACTTGTTAAGGTTTATATCATGTGGCAAGAGAAAAAAATGGAAAATCTCCAAATGAGCTTAACTCACTCTGATGTACACATAAACATAGAAAAACAGAAAACAAGTCCAAACAATGAAATAATTGCTCCATTTTACACTGATAGTTCAGATGTAACATTGTAAAGATGTTATGTTCACTTTCTAAGGTTTATATCATGTGACAGGAGAAAAAAATAGAAAATCTCCAAATGAGCTTATCTCACACTAATGTACACATAAACATAGAAAAACAGAAAACAAGTCCAAACAATGAAATAATTGCACAATTTTACACTGAGAGTCCAGAAGTAACATTGTAAAGATGTTAAGTTCACTTTTTAAGGTTTATATCATGTGGCAAGAGAAAAAAATAGAAAATCTCCAAATGAGCTTATCTCACTGTGATGTACACATAAATATAGAAAAACAGAAAACAAGTCCAAACAATGAAATAATTGCACAATTTTACACTGAGAGTCCAGAAGTAACATTGTAAAGATGTTAAGTTCACTTTTTAAGGTTTATATCATGTGGCAAGAGAAAAAAATAGAAAATCTCCAAATGAGCTTATCTCACTGTGATGTACACATAAATATAGAAAAACAGAAAACAAGTCCAAACAATGAAATAATTGCTACATTTTACACTGATAGTCCAGAAGTAACATTGTAAAGATGTTATGTTCACTTTTTAAGGTTTATATCATGTGGCAGGAGAAAAAAATAGATAATCTCCAAATGAGCTTAACTCAATCCAATGCGCAAGTTAACATAGAAAAACAGAAAACAAGTCCAAACAATGAAATAATTGCTACATTTTACACTGAGTGTTCAGAAGTAACATTGTAAAGCTGTTATGTTCACTTTTTAAGGTTTATATCATGTGGCAGGAGAAAAAAATGGAAAATCTCCAAATGAGCTTAACTCAATCCAATGCGCAATTTAACATAGAAAAACAGAAAACAATTCCAAACAATGAAATAATTGCTACATTTTACACTGATAGTTCAGAAGTAATATTGTAAAGCTGTTATGTTCACTTTTTAAGGTTTATATCATGTGGCAGGAGAAAAAAATAGAAAATCTCCAAATTAGCTTATATCACTCTAATGTACACATAAACATAGAAAAACAGAAAACAAGTCCAAACAATGAAATAATTGCACAATTTTACACTGAGAGTCCAGAAGTAACATTGTAAAGATGTTAAGTTCACTTTTTAAGGTTTATATCATGTGGCAGGAGAAAAAAATGGAAAATCTCCAAATGAGCTTAACTCAATCCAATGTACACATAAACATAGAAAAACAGAAAACAAGTCCAAACAATGAAATAATTGCAACATTTTACACTGAGAGTCCAGAATGAACATTGTAAAGATGTTAAGTTCACTTTTTAAGGTTTATATCATATGGCAGGAGAAAAAAATAGAAAATCTCCAAATGAGCTTATCTCACTGTGATGTACACATAAATATAGAAAAACAGAAAACAAGTCCAAACAATGAAATTTTTGCTACATTTTACACTGAGTGTCCAGAAGTAACATTGTAAAGCTGTTATGTTCACTTTTTAAGGTTTATATCATGTGGCAGGTGAAAAAAATAGAAAATCTCCAAATGAGCTTATCTCACTGTGATGTACACATAAATATAGAAAAACAGAAAACAAGTCCAAACAATGAAATAATTGCTAAATTTTACACTGATAGTCCAGAAGTAACATTGTAAAGATGTTATGTTCACTTTCTAAGGTTTATATCATGTGACAAGAGAAAAAAATAGAAAATCTCCAAATGAGCTTATCTCACACTAATGTACACATAAACATAGAAAAACAGAAAACAAGTCCAAACAATGAAATAATTGCACAATTTTACACTGAGAGTCCAGAAGTAACATTGTAAAGATGTTAAGTTCACTTTTTAAGGTTTATATCATGTGGCAAGAGAAAAAAATAGAAAATCTCCAAATGAGCTTATCTCACTGTGATGTACACATAAATATAGAAAAACAGAAAACAAGTCCAAACAATGAAATAATTGCACAATTTTACACTGAGAGTCCAGAAGTAACATTGTAAAGATGTTAAGTTCACTTTTTAAGGTTTATATCATGTGGCAAGAGAAAAAAATAGAAAATCTCCAAATGAGCTTATCTCACTGTGATGTACACATAAATATAGAAAAACAGAAAACAAGTCCAAACAATGAAATAATTGCTACATTTTACACTGATAGTCCAGAAGTAACATTGTAAAGATGTTATGTTCACTTTTTAAGGTTTATTCATGTGGCAGGAGAAAAAAATAGATAATCTCCAAATGAGCTTAACTCAATCCAATGCGCAAGTTAACATAGAAAAACAGAAAACAAGTCCAAACAATGAAATAATTGCACAATTTTACACTGAGAGTCCAGAAGTAACATTGTAAAGATGTTAAGTTCACTTTTTAAGGTTTATATCATGTGGCAGGAGAAAAAAATGGAAAATCTCCAAATGAGCTTAACTCAATCCAATGTACACATAAACATAGAAAAACAGAAAACAAGTCCAAACAATGAAATAATTGCAACATTTTACACTGAGAGTCCAGAATGAACATTGTAAAGATGTTAAGTTCACTTTTTAAGGTTTATATCATGTGGCAGGAGAAAAAAATAGAAAATCTCCAAATGAGCTTATCTCACTGTGATGTACACATAAATATAGAAAAACAGAAAACAAGTCCAAACAATGAAATTTTTGCTACATTTTACACTGAGTGTCCAGAAGTAACATTGTAAAGCTGTTATGTTCACTTTTTAAGGTTTATATCATGTGGCAGGTGAAAAAAATAGAAAATCTCCAAATGAGCTTATCTCACTGTGATGTACACATAAATATAGAAAAACAGAAAACAAGTCCAAACAATGAAATAATTGCTAAATTTTACACTGATAGTCCAGAAGTAACATTGTAAAGATGTTATGTTCACTTTTTAAGGTTTATATCATGTGGCAGGAGAAAAAAATAGAAAATCTCCAAATGAGCTTAACTCACTCCAATGCGCAAGTTAACATAGAAAAACAGAAAACAAGTCCAAACAATGAAATAATTGCAAAATTTTACACTGAGAGTCCAGAAGTAACATTGTAAAGATGTTATGTTCACTTGTTAAGATTTAAATCATGTGGCAGGAGAAAAAAATGGAAAATCTCCAAATGAGCTTAACTCACTCTGATGTACACATAAACATAGAAAAACAGAAAACAAGTCCAAACAATGAAATAATTGCTCCATTTTACACTGATAGTTCAGAAGTAACATTGTAAAGATGTTATGTTCACTTTCTAAGGTTTATATCATGTGACAAGAGAAAAAAATAGAAAATCTCCAAATGAGCTTATCTCACACTAATGTACACATAAACATAGAAAAACAGAAAACAAGTCCAAACAATGAAATAATTGCACAATTTTACACTGAGAGTCCAGAAGTAACATTGTAAAGATGTTAAGTTCACTTTTTAAGGTTTATATCATGTGGCAAGAGAAAAAAATAGAAAATCTCCAAATGAGCTTATCTCACTGTGAAGTACACATAAATATAGAAAAACAGAAAACAAGTCCAAACAATGAAATAATTGCACAATTTTACACTGAGAGTCCAGAAGTAACATTGTAAAGATGTTAAGTTCACTTTTTAAGGTTTATATCATGTGGCAAGAGAAAAAAATAGAAAATCTCCAAATGAGCTTATCTCACTGTGATGTACACATAAATATAGAAAAACAGAAAACAAGTCCAAACAATGAAATAATTGCTACATTTTACACTGATAGTCCAGAAGTAACATTGTAAAGATGTTATGTTCACTTTTTAAGGTTTATTCATGTGGCAGGAGAAAAAAATAGATAATCTCCAAATGAGCTTAACTCAATCCAATGCGCAAGTTAACATAGAAAAACAGAAAACAAGTCCAAACAATGAAATAATTGCACAATTTTACACTGAGTGTCCAGAAGTAACATTGTAAAGATGTTATGTTCACTTTTTAAGGTTTATAGCATGTGGAAGGAGAAAAAAATAGAAAATCTCCAAATGAGCTTAACTCACTCCAATGCGCAAGTTAACATAGAAAAACAGAAAACAAGTCCAAACAATGAAATAATTGCTACATTTTACACTGATAGTCCAGAAGTAACATTGTAAAGATGTTATGTTCACTTTTTAAGGTTTATTCATGTGGCAGGAGAAAAAAATAGATAATCTCCAAATGAGCTTAACTCAATCCAATGCGCAAGTTAACATAGAAAAACAGAAAACAAGTCCAAACAATGAAATAATTGCACAATTTTACACTGAGTGTCCAGAAGTAACATTGTAAAGATGTTATGTTCACTTTTTAAGGTTTATAGCATGTGGAAGGAGAAAAAAATAGAAAATCTCCAAATGAGCTTAACTCAATCGAATGCGCAAGTTAACATAGAAAAACAGAAAACAAGTCCAAACAATGAAATAATTGCACAATTTTACACTGAGAGTCCAGAAGTAACATTGTAAAGATGTTAAGTTCACTTTTCAAGGTTTATATCATGTGGCAAGAGAAAAAAATAGAAAATCTCCAAATGAGCTTATCTCACTGTGATGTACACATAAATATAGAAAAACAGAAAACAAGTCCAAACAATGAAATAATTGCACAATTTTACACTGAGAGTCCAGAAGTAACATTGTAAAGATGTTAAGTTCACTTTTTAAGGTTTATATCATGTGGCAAGAGAAAAAAATAGAAAATCTCCAAATGAGCTTATCTCACTGTGATGTACACATAAATATAGAAAAACAGAAAACAAGTCCAAACAATGAAATAATTGCTACATTTTACACTGATAGTCCAGAAGTAACATTGTAAAGATGTTATGTTCACTTTTTAAGGTTTATATCATGTGGCAGGAGAAAAAAATAGATAATCTCCAAATGAGCTTTACTCAATCCAATGCGCAAGTTAACATAGAAAAACAGAAAACAAGTCCAAACAATGAAATAATTGCACAATTTTACACTGAGAGTCCAGAAGTAACATTGTAAAGATGTTAAGTTCACTTTTTAAGGTTTGTATCATGTGGCAAGAGAAAAAAATAGAAAATCTCCAAATGAGCTTATCTCACTGTGATGTACACATAAATATAGAAAAACAGAAAACAAGTCCAAACAATGAAATAATTGCTACATTTTACACTGATAGTCCAGAAGTAACATTGTAAAGATGTTATATCACTTTTTAAGGTTTATATCATGTGGCAGGAGAAAAAAATAGATAATCTCCAAATGAGCTTAACTCAATCCAATGCGCAAGTTAACATAGAAAAACAGAAAACAAGTCCAAACAATGAAATAATTGCACAATTTTACACTGAGTGTCCAGAAGTAACATTGTCAAGATGTTATGTTCACTTTTTAAGGTTTATATCATGTGGAAGGAGAAAAAAATAGAAAATCTCCAAATGAGCTTAACTCACTCCAATGCGCAAGTTAACATAGAAAAACAGAAAACAAGTCCAAACAATGAAATAATTGCACAATTTTACACTGAGAGTCCAGAAGTAACATTGTAAAGATGTTAAGTTCACTTTTCAAGGTTTATATCATGTGGCAAGAGAAAAAAATAGAAAATCTCCAAATGAGCTTATCTCACTCTGATGTACACATAAATATAGAAAAACAGAAAACAAGTCCAAACAATGAAATAATTGCACAATTTTACACTGAGAGTCCAGAAGTAACATTGTAAAGATGTTAAGTTCACTTTTTAAGGTTTATATCATGTGGCAAGAGAAAAAAATAGAAAATCTCCAAATGAGCTTATCTCACTGTGATGTACACATAAATATAGAAAAACAGAAAACAAGTCCAAACAATGAAATAATTGCTACATTTTAAACTGATAGTCCAGAAGTAACATTGTAAAGATGTTATGTTCACTTTTTAAGGTTTATATCATGTGGCAGGAGAAAAAAATAGATAATCTCCAAATGAGCTTTACTCAATCCAATGCGCAAGTTAACATAGAAAAACAGAAAACAAGTCCAAACAATGAAATAATTGCACAATTTTACACTGAGAGTCCAGAAGTAACATTGTAAAGATGTTAAGTTCACTTTTTAAGGTTTATATCATGTGGCAAGAGAAAAAAATAGAAAATCTCCAAATGAGCTTATCTCACTGTGATGTACACATAAACATAGCAAAACAGAAAACAAGTCCAAACAATGAAATAATTGCTACATTTTACACTGATAGTTCAGAAGTAACATTGTAAAGATGTTATATCACTTTTTAAGGTTTATATCATGTGGCAGGAGAAAAAAATAGATAATCTCCAAATGAGCTTAACTCAATCCAATGCGCAAGTTAACATAGAAAAACAGAAAACAAGTCCAAACAATGAAATAATTGCACAATTTTACACTGAGTGTCCAGAAGTAACATTGTAAAGATGTTATGTTCACTTTTTAAGGTTTATATCATGTGGCAGGAGAAAGGAATAGAAAATCTCCAAATGAGCTTATCTCATTCTTATGTACACATAAACATAGAAAAACAGAAAACAAGTCCAAACAATGAAATAATTGCACAATTTTACACTGAGTGTCCAGAAGTAACATCGTAAAGATGTTATGTTCACTTTTTAAGGTTTATATCATGTGGAAGGAGAAAAAAATAGAAAATCTCCAAATGAGCTTAACTCACTCCAATACGCAAGTTAACATAGAAAAACAGAAAACAAGTCCAAACAATGAAATAATTGCACAATTTTACACTGAGAGTCCAGAAGTAACATTGTTAAGATGTTATGTTCACTTTTTAAGGTTTATATCATGTGGCAAGAGAAAAAAATGGAAAATCTCCAAATGAGCTTAACTCACTCTGATGTACACATAAACATAGCAAAACAGAAAACAAGTCCAAACAATGAAATAATTGCTACATTTTACACTGATAGTTCAGAAGTAACATTGTAAAGCTGTTATGTTCACTTTTTAAGGTTTATATCATGTGGCAGGAGAAAAAAATGGAAAATCTCCAAATGAGCTTATCTCACTGTGATGTACACATAAATATAGAAAAACAGAAAACAAGTCCAAACAATGAAATAATTGCTACATTTTACACTGATAGTCCAGAAGTAACATTGTAAAGATGTTATATCACTTTTTAAGGTTTATATCATGTGGCAGGAGAAAAAAATAGATAATCTCCAAATGAGCTTAACTCAATCCAATGCGCAAGTTAACATAGAAAAACAGAAAACAAGTCCAAACAATGAAATAATTGCACAATTTTACACTGAGTGTCCAGAAGTAACATTGTAAAGATGTTATGTTCCCTTTTTAAGGTTTATATCATGTGGCAGGAGAAAGGAATAGAAAATCTCCAAATGAGCTTATCTCACTCTAATGTACACATAAACATAGAAAAACAGAAAACAAGTCCAAACAATGAAATAATTGCACAATTTTACACTGAGTGTCCAGAAGTAACATTGTAAAGATGTTATGTTCACTTTTTAAGGTTTATATCATGTGGAAGGAGAAAAAAATAGAAAATCTCCAAATGAGCTTAACTCACTCCAATACACAAGTTAACATAGAAAAACAGAAAACAAGTCCAAACAATGAAATAATTGCAAAATTTTACACTGAGAGTCCAGAAGTAACATTGTAAAGATGTTATGTTCACTTTTTAAGGTTTATATCATGTGGCAAGAGAAAAAAATGGAAAATCTCCAAATGAGCTTAACTCACTCTGATGTACACATAAACATAGAAAAACAGAAAACAAGTCCAAACAATGAAATAATTGCTACATTTTACACTGATAGTTCAGAAGTAACATTGTAAAGCTGTTATGTTCACTTTTTAAGGTTTATATCATGTGGCAGGAGAAAAAAATGGAAAATCTCCAAATGAGCTTAACTCAATCGAATGCGCAAGTTAACATAGAAAAACAGAAAACAAGTCCAAACAATGAAATAATTGCTACATTTTACACTGATAGTTCAGAAGTAACATTGTAAAGCTGTTATGTTCACTTTTTAAGGTTTATATCATGTGGTAGGAGAAAAAAAGTAGAAAATCTCCAAATGAGCTTATCTCACTCTAATGTACACATAAACATAGAAAAACAGAAAACAAGTCCAAACAATGAAATAATTGCACAATTTTACACTGAGAGTCCAGAAGTAACATTGTAAAGATGTTAAGTTCACTTTTTAAGGTTTATATCATGTGGCAGGAGAAAAAAATGGAAAATCTCCAAATGAGCTTAACTCAATCCAATGCGCAATTTAACATAGAAAAACAGAAAACAAGTCCAAACAATGAAATAATTGCTACATTTTACACTGATAGTTCAGAAGTAACATTGTAAAGCTGTTATGTTCACTTTTTAAGGTTTATATCATGTGGCAGGAGAAAGGAATAGAAAATCTCCAAATGAGCTTATCTCACTCTAATGTACACATAAACATAAAAAACAGAAAACAAGTCCAAACAATGAAATAATTGCACAATTTTACACTGAGTGTCCAGAAGTAACATTGTAAAGATGTTATGTTCACTTTTTAAGGTTTATATCATGTGGAAGGAGAAAAAAATAGAAAATCTCCAAATGAGCTTAACTCACTCCAATGCGCAAGTTAACATAGAAAAACAGAAAACAAGTCCAAACAATGAAATAATTGCTACATTTTACACTGATAGTTCAGAAGTAACATTGTAAAGCTGTTATGTTCACTTTTTAAGGTTTATATCATGTGGCAGGAGAAAAAAATGGAAAATCTCCAAATGAGCTTAACTCAATCCAATGCGCAATTTAACATAGAAAAACAGAAAACAAGTCCAAACAATGAAATAATTGCTACATTTTACACTGATAGTTCAGAAGTAACATTGTAAAGCTGTTATGTTCACTTTTTAAGGTTTATATCATGTGGCAGGAGAAAAAAATAGAAAATCTCCAAATTAGCTTATCTCACTCTGATGTACACATAAACATAGAAAAACAGAAAACAAGTCCAAACAATGAAATAATTGCACAATTTTACACTGAGAGTCCAGAAGTAACATTGTAAAGATGTTAAGTTCACTTTTTAAGGTTTATATCATGTGGCAGGAGAAAAAAATGGAAAATCTCCAAATGAGCTTAACTCAATCCAATGCGCAATTTAACATAGAAAAACAGAAAACAAGTCCAAACAATGAAATAATTGCTACATTTTACACTGATAGTTCAGAAGTAACATTGTAAAGCTGTTATGTTCACTTTTTAAGGTTTATATCATGTGGCAGGAGAAAAAAATAGAAAATCTCCAAATGAGCTTATCTCACTGTGATGTACACATAAATATAGAAAAACAGAAAACAAGTCCAAACAATGAAATAATTGCTAAATTTTACACTGATAGTCCAGAAGTAACATTGTAAAGATGTTATGTTCACTTTTTAAGGTTTATATCATGTGGCAGGAGAACAAAATAGAAAATCTCCAAATGAGCTTAACTCACTCCAATGCGCAAGTTAACATAGAAAAACAGAAAACAAGTCCAAACAATGAAATAATTGCTACATTTTACACTGATAGTTCAGAAGTAACATTGTAAAGCTGTTATGTTCACTTTTTAAGGTTTATATCATGTGGCAGGAGAAAAAAATAGAAAATCTCCAAATTAGCTTATCTCACTCTAATGTACACATAAACATAGAAAAACAGAAAACAAGTCCAAACAATGAAATAATTGCACAATTTTACACTGAGAGTCCAGAAGTAACATTGTAAAGATGTTAAGTTCACTTTTTAAGGTTTATATCATGTGGCAGGAGAAAAAAATGGAAAATCTCCAAATGAGCTTAACTCAATCCAATGCGCAATTTAACATAGAAAAACAGAAAACAAGTCCAAACAATGAAATAATTGCTACATTTTACACTGATAGTTCAGAAGTAACATTGTAAAGCTGTTATGTTCACTTTTTAAGGTTTATATCATGTGGCAGGAGAAAGGAATAGAAAATCTCCAAATGAGCTTATCTCACTCTAATGTACACATAAACATAGAAAAACAGAAAACAAGTCCAAACAATGAAATAATTGCACAATTTTACACTGAGTGTCCAGAAGTAACATTGTAAAGATGTTATGTTCACTTTTTAAGGTTTATATCATGTGGAAGGAGAAAAAAATAGAAAATCTCCAAATGAGCTTAACTCACTCCAATACGCAAGTTAACATAGAAAAACAGAAAACAAGTCCAAACAATGAAATAATTGCACAATTTTACACTGAGAGTCCAGAAGTAACATTGTAAAGATGTTATGTTCACTTTTTAAGGTTTATATCATGTGGCAGGAGAAAAAAATGGAAAATCTCCAAATGAGCTTAACTCAATCCAATGCGCAATTTAACATAGAAAAACAGAAAACAAGTCCAAACAATGAAATAATTGCTACATTTTACACTGATAGTTCAGAAGTAACATTGTAAAGCTGTTATGTTCACTTTTTAAGGTTTATATCATGTGGCAGGAGAAAAAAATAGAAAATCTCCAAATGAGCTTATCTCACTGTGATGTACACATAAATATAGAAAAACAGAAAACAAGTCCAAACAATGAAATAATTGCTAAATTTTACACTGATAGTCCAGAAGTAACATTGTAAAGATGTTATGTTCACTTTTTAAGGTTTATATCATGTGGCAGGAGAACAAAATAGAAAATCTCCAAATGAGCTTAACTCACTCCAATGCGCAAGTTAACATAGAAAAACAGAAAACAAGTCCAAACAATGAAATAATTGCTACATTTTACACTGATAGTTCAGAAGTAACATTGTAAAGCTGTTATGTCCACTTTTTAAGGTTTATATCATGTGGCAGGAGAAAAAAATAGAAAATCTCCAAATTAGCTTATCTCACTCTAATGTACACATAAACATAGAAAAACAGAAAACAAGTCCAAACAATGAAATAATTGCACAATTTTACACTGAGAGTCCAGAAGTAACATTGTAAAGATGTTAAGTTCACTTTTTAAGGTTTATATCATGTGGCAGGAGAAAAAAATGGAAAATCTCCAAATGAGCTTAACTCAATCCAATGCGCAATTTAACATAGAAAAACAGAAAACAAGTCCAAACAATGAAATAATTGCTACATTTTACACTGATAGTTCAGAAGTAACATTGTAAAGCTGTTATGTTCACTTTTTAAGGTTTATATCATGTGGCAGGAGAAAGGAATAGAAAATCTCCAAATGAGCTTATCTCACTCTAATGTACACATAAACATAGAAAAACAGAAAACAAGTCCAAACAATGAAATAATTGCACAATTTTACACTGAGTGTCCAGAAGTAACATTGTAAAGATGTTATGTTCACTTTTTAAGGTTTATATCATGTGGAAGGAGAAAAAAATAGAAAATCTCCAAATGAGCTTAACTCACTCCAATACGCAAGTTAACATAGAAAAACAGAAAACAAGTCCAAACAATGAAATAATTGCACAATTTTACACTGAGAGTCCAGAAGTAACATTGTAAAGATGTTATGTTCACTTTTTAAGGTTTATATCATGTGGCAAGAGAAAAAAATGGAAAATCTCCAAATGAGCTTAACTCACTCTGATGTACACATAAACATAGAAAAACAGAAAACAAGTCCAAACAATGAAATAATTGCTACATTTTACACTGATAGTTCAGAAGTAACATTGTAAAGCTGTTATGTTCACTTTTTAAGGTTTATATCATGTGGCAGGAGAAAAAAATGGAAAATCTCCAAATGAGCTTATCTCACTGTGATGTACACATAAATATAGAAAAACAGAAAACAAGTCCAAACAATGAAATAATTGCTACATTTTACACTGATAGTCCAGAAGTAACATTGTAAAGATGTTATATCACTTTTTAAGGTTTATATCATGTGGCAGGAGAAAAAAATAGATAATCTCCAAATGAGCTTAACTCAATCCAATGCGCAAGTTAACATAGAAAAACAGAAAACAAGTCCAAACAATGAAATAATTGCACAATTTTACACTGAGTGTCCAGAAGGAACATTGTAAAGATGTAATGTTCACTTTTTAAGGTTTATATCATGTGGCAGGAGAAAGGAATAGAAAATCTCCAAATGAGCTTATCTCACTCTAATGTACACATAAACATAGAAAAACAGAAAACAAGTCCAAACAATGAAATAATTGCACAATTTTACACTGAGTGTCCAGAAGTAACATTGTAAAGATGTTATGTTCACTTTTTAAGGTTTATATCATGTGGAAGGAGAAAAAAATAGAAAATCTCCAAATGAGCTTAACTCACTCCAATACGCGAGTTAACATAGAAAAACAGAAAACAAGTCCAAACAATGAAATAATTGCAAAATTTTACACTGAGAGTCCAGAAGTAACATTGTAAAGATGTTATGTTCACTTTTTAAGGTTTATATCATGTGGCAGGAGAAAAAAATGGAAAATCTCCAAATGAGCTTAACTCAATCGAATGCGCAAGTTAACATAGAAAAACAGAAAACAAGTCCAAACAATGAAATAATTGCTACATTTTACACTGATAGTTCAGAAGTAACATTGTAAAGCTGTTATGTTCACTTTTTAAGGTTTATATCATGTGGCAGGAGAAAAAAATGGAAAATCTCCAAATGAGCTTAACTCAATCGAATGCACAAGTTAACATAGAAAAACAGAAAACAAGTCCAAACAATGAAATAATTGCTACATTTTACACTGATAGTTCAGAAGTAACATTGTAAAGATGTTATGTTCACTTTTTAAGGTTTATATCATGTGGCAGGAGAAAAAAAATGGAAAATCTCCAAATGAGCTTAACTCAATCGAATGCGCAAGTTAACATAGAAAAACAGAAAACAAGTCCAAACAATGAAATAATTGCTACATTTTACACTGATAGTTCAGAAGTAACATTGTAAAGCTGTTATGTTCACTTTTTAAGGTTTATATCATGTGGCAGGAGAAAGGAATAGAAAATCTCCAAATGAGCTTATCTCACTCTAATGTACACATAAACATAAAAAACAGAAAACAAGTCCAAACAATGAAATAATTGCACAATTTTACACTGAGTGTCCAGAAGTAACATTGTAAAGATGTTATGTTCACTTTTTAAGGTTTATATCATGTGGAATGAGAAAAAAATAGAAAATCTCCAAATGAGCTTATCTCACTCTAATGTACACATAAACATAGAAAAACAGAAAACAAGTCCAAACAATGAAATAATTGCACAATTTTACACTGAGAGTCCAGAAGTAACATTGTAAAGATGTTAAGTTCACTTTTTAAGGTTTATATCATGTGGCAAGAGAAAAAAATGGAAAATCTCCAAATGAGCTTATCTAACTGTGATGTACACATAAATATAGAAAAACAGAAAACAAGTCCAAACAATGAAATAATTGCTACATTTTACACTGATAGTCCAGAAGTAACATTGTAAAGATGTTATGTTCACTTTTTAAGGTTTATATCATGTGGCAGGAGAAAAAAATAGATAATCTCCAAATGAGCTTAACTCAATTCAATGCGCAAGTTAACATAGAAAAACAGAAAACAAGTCCAAACAATGAAATAATTGCACAATTTTACACTGAGTGTCCAGAAGTAACATTGTAAAGATGTTATGTTCACTTTTTAAGGTTTATATCATGTGGAAGGAGAAAAAAATAGAAAATCTCCAAATGAGCTTAACTCACTCCAATGCGCAAGTTAACATAGAAAAACAGAAAACAAGTCCAAACAATGAAATAATTGCACAATTTTACACTGAGAGTCCAGAAGTAACATTGTAAAGATGTTAAGTTCACTTTTTAAGGTTTATATCATGTGGCAGGAGAAAAAAATGGAAAATCTCCAAATGAGCTTAACTCAATCCAATGCGCAATTTAACATAGAAAAACAGAAAACAAGTCCAAACAATGAAATAATTGCTACATTTTACACTGATAGTTCAGAAGTAACATTGTAAAGCTGTTATGTTCACTTTTTAAGGTTTATATCATGTGGCAGGAGAAAGGAATAGAAAATCTCCAAATGAGCTTATCTCACTCTAATGTACACATAAACATAGAAAAACAGAAAACAAGTCCAAACAATGAAATAATTGCACAATTTTACACTGAGTGTCCAGAAGTAACATTGTAAAGATGTTATGTTCACTTTTTAAGGTTTATATCATGTGGAAGGAGAAAAAAAGTAGAAAATCTCCAAATGAGCTTATCTCACTCTAATGTACACATAAACATAGAAAAACAGAAAACAAGTCCAAACAATGAAATAATTGCACAATTTTACACTGAGAGTCCAGAAGTAACATTGTAAAGATGTTATGTTCACTTTTTAAGGTTTATATCATGTGGCAGGAGAAAAAAAGTAGATAATCTCCAAATGAGCTTAACTCAATCCAATGCGCAAGTTAACATAGAAAAACAGAAAACAAGTCCAAACAATGAAATAATTGCACAATTTTACACTGAGAGTCCAGAAGTAACATTGTAAAGCTGTTATGTTCACTTTTTAAGGTTTATATCATGTGGCAGGAGAAAAAAATAGAATATCTCCAAATGATCTTAACTCACTCCAATGCGCAAGTTAACATAGAAAAACAGAAAACAAGTCCAAACAATGAAATAATTGCAAAATTTTACACTGAGTGGCCAGAAGTAACATTGTAAAGATGTAATTGTTCACATTTTAAGGTTTATATCATGTGGCAGGAGAAAAAAATTAGAAAATCTCCAAATGAGCTTAACTCACTCCAATGCGCAAGTTAACATAGAAAAACAGAAAACAAGTCCAAACAATGAAATAATGGCACAATTTTACACTGAGTGTCCAGAAGTAACATTGTAAAGATGTTATGTTCACTTTTTAAGGTTTATATCATGTGGAATGAGAAAAAAATAGAAAATCTCCAAATGAGCTTATCTCACTCTAATGTACACATAAACATAGAAAAACAGAAAACAAGTCCAAACAATGAAATAATTGCACAATTTTACACTGAGAGTCCAGAAGTAACATTGTAAAGATGTTAAGTTCACTTTTTAAGGTTTATATCATGTGGCAAGAGAAAAAAATGGAAAATCTCCAAATGAGCTTATCTAACTGTGATGTACACATAAATATAGAAAAACAGAAAACAAGTCCAAACAATGAAATAATTGCTACATTTTACACTGATAGTCCAGAAGTAACATTGTAAAGATGTTATGTTCACTTTTTAAGGTTTATATCATGTGGCAGTAGAAAAAAATAGATAATCTCCAAAGGAGCTTAACTCACTCCAATGCGCAAGTTAACATAGAAAAACAGAAAACAAGTCCAAACAATGAAATAATTGCACAATTTTACACTGAGTGTCCAGAAGTAACATTGTAAAGATGTTATGTTCACTTTTTAAGGTTTATATCATGTGGAAGGAGAAAAAAATAGAAAATCTCCAAATGAGCTTAACTCACTCCAATGCGCAAGTTAACATAGAAAAACAGAAAACAAGTCCAAACAATGAAATAATTGCTACATTTTACACTGATAGTTCAGAAGTAACATTGTAAAGCTGTTATGTTCACTTTTTAAGGTTTATATCATGTGGCAGGAGAAAAAAATGGAAAATCTCCAAATGAGCTTAACTCAATCCAATGCGCAATTTAACATAGAAAAACAGAAAACAAGTCCAAACAATGAAATAATTGCTACATTTTACACTGATAGTTCAGAAGTAACATTGTAAAGCTGTTATGTTCACTTTTTAAGGTTTATATCATGTGGCAGGAGAAAAAAATAGAAAATCTCCAAATTAGCTTATCTCACGCTAATGTACACATAAACATAGAAAAACAGAAAACAAGTCCAAACAATGAAATAATTGCACAATTTTACACTGAGTGTCCAGAAGTAACATTGTAAAGATGTTATGTTCACTTTTTAAGGTTTATATCATGTGGAAGGAGAAAAAAAGTAGAAAATCTCCAAATGAGCTTATCTCACTCTAATGTACACATAAAAATAGAAAAACAGAAAACAAGTCCAAACAATGAAATAATTGCACAATTTTACACTGAGAGTCCAGAAGTAACATTGTAAAGATGTTATGTTCACTTTTTAAGGTTTATATCATGTGGCAGGAGAAAAAAATAGAATATCTCCAAATGAGCTTAACTCACTCCAATGCGCAAGTTAACATAGAAAAACAGAAAACAAGTCCAAACAATGAAATAATTGCAAAATTTTACACTGAGTGGCCAGAAGTAACATTGTAAAGATGTAATTGTTCACATTTTAAGGTTTATATCATGTGGCAGGAGAAAAAAATTAGAAAATCTCCAAATGAGCTTAACTCACTCCAATGCGCAAGTTAACATAGAAAAACAGAAAACAAGTCCAAACAATGAAATAATTGATACATTTTACACTGAGTGTCCAGAAGTAACATTGTAAAGATGTTATGTTCACTTTTTAAGGTTTATATCATGTGGAATGAGAAAAAAATAGAAAATCTCCAAATGAGCTTATCTCACTCTAATGTACACATAAACATAGAAAAACAGAAAACAAGTCCAAACAATGAAATAATTGCACAATTTTACACTGAGAGTCCAGAAGTAACATTGTAAAGATGTTAAGTTCACTTTTTAAGGTTTATATCATGTGGCAAGAGAAAAAAATGGAAAATCTCCAAATGAGCTTATCTAACTGTGATGTACACATAAATATAGAAAAACAGAAAACAAGTCCAAACAATGAAATAATTGCTACATTTTACACTGATAGTCCAGAAGTAACATTGTAAAGATGTTATGTTCACTTTTTAAGGTTTATATCATGTGGCAGGAGAAAAAAATAGATAATCTCCAAATGAGCTTAACTCAATCCAATGCGCAAGTTAACATAGAAAAACAGAAAACAAGTCCAAACAATGAAATAATTGCACAATTTTACACTGAGTGTCCAGAAGTAACATTGTAAAGATGTTATGTTCACTTTTTAAGGTTTATATCATGTGGAAGGAGAAAAAAATAGAAAATCTCCAAATGAGCTTAACCTACTCCAATGCGCAAGTTAACATAGAAAAACAGAAAACAAGTCCAAACAATGAAATAATTGCTACATTTTACACTGATAGTTCAGAAGTAACATTGTAAAGCTGTTATGTTCACTTTTTAAGGTTTATATCATGTGGCAGGAGAAAAAAATGGAAAATCTCCAAATGAGCTTAACTCAATCCAATGCGCAATTTAACATAGAAAAACAGAAAACAAGTCCAAACAATGAAATAATTGCTACATTTTACACTGATAGTTCAGAAGTAACATTGTAAAGCTGTTATGTTCACTTTTTAAGGTTTATATCATGTGGCAGGAGAAAAAAATAGAAAATCTCCAAATTAGCTTATCTCACTCTAATGTACACATAAACATAGAAAAACAGAAAACAAGTCCAAACAATGAAATAATTGCACAATTTTACACTGAGAGTCCAGAAGTAACATTGTAAAGATGTTAAGTTCACTTTTTAAGGTTTATATCATGTGGCAGGAGAAAAAAATGGAAAATCTCCAAATGAGCTTAACTCAATCCAATGCGCAATTTAACATAGAAAAACAGAAAACAAGTCCAAACAATGAAATAATTGCTACATTTTACACTGATAGTTCAGAAGTAACATTGTAAAGCTGTTATGTTCACTTTTTAAGGTTTATATCATGTGGCAGGAGAAAGGAATAGAAAATCTCCAAATGAGCTTATCTCACTCTAATGTACACATAAACATAGAAAAACAGAAAACAAGTCCAAACAATGAAATAATTGCACAATTTTACACTGAGTGGTCAGAAGTAACATTGTAAAGATGTTATGTTCACTTTTTAAGGTTTATATCATGTGGAAGGAGAAGAAAAGTAGAAAAATTCCAAATGAGCTTATCTCACTCTAATGTACACATAAACATAGAAAAACAGAAAACAAGTCCAAACAATGAAATAATTGCAAAATTTTACACTGAGAGTCCAGAAGTAACATTGTAAAGATGTTATGTTCACTTTTTAAGGTTTATATCATGTGGCAAGAGAAAAAAATGGAAAATCTCCAAATGAGCTTAACTCACTCTGATGTACACATAAACATAGAAAAACAGAAAACAAGTCCAAACAATGAAATAATTGCTACATTTTACACTGATAGTTCAGAAGTAACATTGTAAAGCTGTTATGTTCACTTTTTAAGGTTTATATCATGTGGCAGGAGAAAGGAATAGAAAATCTCCAAATGAGCTTATCTCACTCTAATGTACACATAAACATAGAAAAACAGAAAACAAGTCCAAACAATGAAATAATTGCACAATTTTACACTGAGAGTCCAGAAGTAACATTGTAAAGATGTTATGTTCACTTTTTAAGGTTTATATCATGTGGCAAGAGAAAAAAATAGAATATCTCCAAATGAGCTTAACTCACTCCAATGCGCAAGTTAACATAGAAAAACAGAAAACAAGTCCAAACAATGAAATAATTGCAAAATTTTACACTGAGTGGCCAGAAGTAACATTGTAAAGATGTAATTGTTCACATTTTAAGGTTTATATCATGTGGCAGGAGAAAAAAATTAGAAAATCTCCAAATGAGCTTAACTCACTCCAATGCGCAAGTTAACATAGAAAAACAGAAAACAAGTCCAAACAATGAAATAATTGCTACATTTTACACTGAGTGTCCAGAAGTAACATTGTAAAGATGTTATGTTCACTTTTTAAGGTTTATATCATGTGGAATGAGAAAAAAATAGAAAATCTCCAAATGAGCTTATCTCACTCTAATGTACACATAAACATAGAAAAACAGAAAACATGTCCAAACAATGAAATAATTGCACAATTTTACACTGAGAGTCCAGAAGTAACATTGTAAAGATGTTAAGTTCACTTTTTAAGGTTTATATCATGTGGCAAGAGAAAAAAATGGAAAATCTCCAAATGAGCTTATCTAACTGTGATGTACACATAAATATAGAAAAACAGAAAACAAGTCCAAACAATGAAATAATTGCTACATTTTACACTGATAGTCCAGAAGTAACATTGTAAAGATGTTATGTTCACTTTTTAAGGTTTATATCATGTGGCAGGAGAAAAAAATAGATAATCTCCAAATGAGCTTAACTCAATCCAATGCGCAAGTTAACATAGAAAAACAGAAAACAAGTCCAAACAATGAAATAATTGCACAATTTTACACTGAGTGTCCAGAAGTAACATTGTAAAGATGTTATGTTCACTTTTTAAGGTTTATATCATGTGGAAGGAGAAAAAAATAGAAAATCTCCAAATGAGCTTAACTCACTCCAATGCGCAAGTTAACATAGAAAAACAGAAAACAAGTCCAAACAATGAAATAATTGCTACATTTTACACTGATAGTTCAGAAGTAACATTGTAAAGCTGTTATGTTCACTTTTTAAGGTTTATATCATGTGGCAGGAGAAAAAAATGGAAAATCTCCAAATGAGCTTAACTCAATCCAATGCGCAATTTAACATAGAAAAACAGAAAACAAGTCCAAACAATGAAATAATTGCTACATTTTACACTGATAGTTCAGAAGTAACATTGTAAAGCTGTTATGTTCACTTTTTAAGGTTTATATCATGTGGCAGGAGAAAAAAATAGAAAATCTCCAAATTAGCTTATCTCACTCTAATGTACACATAAACATAGAAAAACAGAAAACAAGTCCAAACAATGAAATAATTGCACAATTTTACACTGAGAGTCCAGAAGTAACATTGTAAAGATGTTAAGTTCACTTTTTAAGGTTTATATCATGTGGCAGGAGAAAAAAATGGAAAATCTCCAAATGAGCTTAACTCAATCCAATGCGCAATTTAACATAGAAAAACAGAAAACAAGTCCAAACAATGAAATAATTGCTACATTTTACACTGATAGTTCAGAAGTAACATTGTAAAGCTGTTATGTTCACTTTTTAAGGTTTATATCATGTGGCAGGAGAAAGGAATAGAAAATCTCCAAATGAGCTTATCTCACTCTAATGTACACATAAACATAGAAAAACAGAAAACAAGTCCAAACAATGAAATAATTGCACAATTTTACACTGAGTGGTCAGAAGTAACATTGTAAAGATGTTATGTTCACTTTTTAAGGTTTATATCATGTGGAAGGAGAAGAAAAGTAGAACAATTCCAAATGAGCTTATCTCACTCTAATGTACACATAAACATAGAAAAACAGAAAACAAGTCCAAACAATGAAATAATTGCAAAATTTTACACTGAGAGTCCAGAAGTAACATTGTAAAGATGTTATGTTCACTTTTTAAGGTTTATATCATGTGGCAAGAGAAAAAAATGGAAAATCTCCAAATGAGCTTAACTCACTCTGATGTACACATAAACATAGAAAAACAGAAAACAAGTCCAAACAATGAAATAATTGCTACATTTTACACTGATAGTTCAGAAGTAACATTGTAAAGCTGTTATGTTCACTTTTTAAGGTTTATATCATGTGGCAGGAGAAAAAAATGGAAAATCTCCAAATGAGCTTAACTCAATCGAATGCGCAAGTTAACATAGAAAAACAGAAAACAAGTCCAAACAATGAAATAATTGCTACATTTTACACTGATAGTTCAGAAGTAACATTGTAAAGCTGTTATGTTCACTTTTTAAGGTTTATATCATGTGGCAGGAGAAAAAAAATGGAAAATCTCCAAATGAGCTTAACTCAATCGAATGCGCAAGTTAACATAGAAAAACAGAAAACAAGTCCAAACAATGAAATAATTGCACAATTTTACACTGAGAGTCCAGAAGTAACATTGTAAAGATGTTAAGTTCACTTTTTAAGGTTTATATCAGGTGGCAGGAGAAAAAAATGGAAAATCTCCAAATGAGCTTAACTCAATCCAATGCGCAATTTAACATAGAAAAACAGAAAACAAGTCCAAACAATGAAATAATTGCTACATTTTACACTGATAGTTCAGAAGTAACATTGTAAAGCTGTTATGTTCACTTTTTAAGGTTTATATCATGTGGCAGGAGAAAGGAATAGAAAATCTCCAAATGAGCTTATCTCACTCTAATGTACACATAAACATAAAAAACAGAAAACAAGTCCAAACAATGAAATAATGGCACAATTTTACACTGAGTGTCCAGAAGTAACATTGTAAAGATGTTATGTTCACTTTTTAAGGTTTATATCATGTGGAATGAGAAAAAAATAGAAAATCTCCAAATGAGCTTATCTCACTCTAATGTACACATAAACATAGAAAAACAGAAAACAAGTCCAAACAATGAAATAATTGCACAATTTTACACTGAGAGTCCAGAAGTAACATTGTAAAGATGTTAAGTTCACTTTTTAAGGTTTATATCATGTGGCAAGAGAAAAAAATGGAAAATCTCCAAATGAGCTTATCTAACTGTGATGTACACATAAATATAGAAAAACAGAAAACAAGTCCAAACAATGAAATAATTGCTACATTTTACACTGATAGTCCAGAAGTAACATTGTAAAGATGTTATGTTCACTTTTTAAGGTTTATATCATGTGGCAGGAGAAAAAAATAGATAATCTCCAAATGAGCTTAACTCAATCCAATGCGCAAGTTAACATAGAAAAACAGAAAACAAGTCCAAACAATGAAATAATTGCACAATTTTACACTGAGTGTCCAGAAGTAACATTGTAAAGATGTTATGTTCACTTTTTAAGGTTTATATCATGTGGAAGGAGAAAAAAATAGAAAATCTCCAAATGAGCTTAACTCACTCCAATGCGCAAGTTAACATAGAAAAACAGAAAACAAGTCCAAACAATGAAATAATTGCTACATTTTACACTGATAGTTCAGAAGTAACATTGTAAAGCTGTTATGTTCACTTTTTAAGGTTTATATCATGTGGCAGGAGAAAAAAATGGAAAATCTCCAAATGAGCTTAACTCAATCCAATGCGCAATTTAACATAGAAAAACAGAAAACAAGTCCAAACAATGAAATAATTGCTACATTTTACACTGATAGTTCAAAAGTAACATTGTAAAGCTGTTATGTTCACTTTTTAAGGTTTATATCATGTGGCAGGAGAAAAAAATAGAAAATCTCCAAATTAGCTTATCTCACTCTAATGTACACATAAACATAGAAAAACAGAAAACAAGTCAAAAACAATGAAATAATTGCACAATTTTACACTGAGAGTCCAGAAGTAACATTGTAAAGATGTTAAGTTCACTTTTTAAGGTTTATATCATGTGGAAGGAGAAAAAAATAGAAAATCTCCAAATGAGCTTAACTCACTCCAATGCGCAAGTTAACATAGAAAAACAGAAAACAAGTCCAAACAATGAAATAATTGCTACATTTTACACTGATAGTTCAGAAGTAACATTGTAAAGCTGTTATGTTCACTTTTTAAGGTTTATATCATGTGGCAGGAGAAAAAAATAGAAAATCTCCAAATTAGCTTATCTCACTCTAATGTACACATAAACATAGAAAAACAGAAAACAAGTCCAAACAATGAAATAATTGCACAATTTTACACTGAGAGTCCAGAAGTAACATTGTAAAGATGTTAAGTTCACTTTTTAAGGTTTATATCATGTGGAAGGAGAAAAAAATAGAAAATCTCCAAATGAGCTTAACTCACTCCAATGCGCAAGTTAACATAGAAAAACAGAAAACAAGTCCAAACAATGAAATAATTGCTACATTTTACACTGATAGTTCAGAAGTAACATTGTAAAGCTGTTATGTTCACTTTTTAAGGTTTATATCATGTGGCAGGAGAAAAAAATGGAAAATCTCCAAATGAGCTTAACTCAATCCAATGCGCAATTTAACATAGAAAAACAGAAAACAAGTCCAAACAATGAAATAATTGCTACATTTTACACTGATAGTTCAGAAGTAACATTGTAAAGCTGTTATGTTCACTTTTTAAGGTTTATATCATGTGGCAGGAGAAAAAAATAGAAAATCTCCAAATTAGCTTATCTCACTCTTATGTACACATAAACATAGAAAAACAGAAAACAAGTCCAAACAATGAAATAATTGCACAATTTTACACTGAGAGTCCAGAAGTAACATTGTAAAGATGTTAAGTTCACTTTTTAAGGTTTATATCATGTGGCAGGAGAAAAAAATGGAAAATCTCCAAATGAGCTTAACTCAATCCAATGCGCAATTTAACATAGAAAAACAGAAAACAAGTCCAAACAATGAAATAATTGCTACATTTTACACTGATAGTTCAGAAGTAACATTGTAAAGCTGTTATGTTCACTTTTTAAGGTTTATATCATGTGGCAGGAGAAAGGAATAGAAAATCTCCAAATGAGCTTATCTCACTCTAATGTACACATAAACATAGAAAAACAGAAAACAAGTTCAAACAATGAAATAATTGCACAATTTTACACTGAGTGGTCAGAAGTAACATTGTAAAGATGTTATGTTCACTTTTTAAGGTTTATATCATGTGGAAGGAGAAGAAAAGTAGAAAAATTCCAAATGAGCTTATCTCACTCTAATGTACACATAAACATAGAAAAACAGAAAACAAGTCCAAACAATGAAATAATTGTAAAATTTTACACTGAGAGTCCAGAAGTAACATTGTAAAGATGTTATGTTCACTTTTTAAGGTTTATATCATGTGGCAAGAGAAAAAAATGGAAAATCTCCAAATGAGCTTAACTCACTCTGATGTACACATAAACATAGAAAAACAGAAAACAAGTCCAAACAATGAAATAATTGCTACATTTTACACTGATAGTTCAGAAGTAACATTGTAAAGCTGTTATGTTCACTTTTTAAGGTTTATATCATGTGGCAGGAGAAAGGAATAGAAAATCTCCAAATGAGCTTATCTCACTCTAATGTACACATAAACATAGAAAAACAGAAAACAAGTCCAAACAATGAAATAATTGCACAATTTTACACTGAGTGTCCAGAAGTAACATTGTAAAGATGTTATGTTCACTTTTTAAGGTTTATATCATGTGGCAGGAGAAAGGAATAGAAAATCTCCAAATGAGCTTATCTCACTCTAATGTACACATAAACATAGAAAAACAGAAAACAAGTCCAAACAATGAAATAATTGCACAATTTTACACTGAGTGTCCAGAAGTAACATTGTAAAGATGTTATGTTCACTTTTTAAGGTTTATATCATGTGGCAGGAGAAAAAAATAGAAAATCTCCAAATGAGCTTATCTCACTCTAATGTACACATAAACATAGAAAAACAGAAAACAAGTCCAAACAATGAAATAATTGCGACATTTTACACTGATAGTTCAGAAGTAACATTGTAAAGCTGTTATGTTCACTTTTTAAGGTTTATATCATGTGGCAGGAGAAAAAATGGAAAATCTCCAAATGAGCTTAACTCAATCGAATGCGCAAGTTAACATAGAAAAACAGAAAACAAGTCCAAACAATGAAATAATTGCACAATTTTACACTGAGTGTCCAGAAGTAACATTGTAAAGATGTTATGTTCACTTTTTAAGGTTTATATCATGTGGCAGGAGAAAGGAATAGAAAATCTCCAAATGAGCTTATCTCACTCTAATGTACACATAAACATAGAAAAATAGAAAACAAGTCCAAACAATGAAATAATTGCACAATTTTACACTGAGAGTCCAGAAGTAACATTGTAAAGATGTTAAGTTCACTTTTTAAGGTTTATATCAGCAGGAGAAAAAAATGGAAAATCTCCAAATGAGCTTAACTCAATCGAATGCGCAAGTTAACATAGAAAAACAGAAAACAAGTCCAAACAATGAAATAATTGCTACATTTTACACTGATAGTTCAGAAGTAACATTGTAAAGCTGTTATGTTCACTTTTTAAGGTTTATATCATGTGGCAGGAGAAAAAAATAGAAAATCTCCAAATGAGCTTATCTCACTGTGATGTACACATAAATATAGAAAAACAGAAAACAAGTCCAAACAATGAAATAATTGCTAAATTTTACACTGATAGTCCAGAAGTAACATTGTAAAGATGTTATGTTCACTTTTTAAGGTTTATATCATGTGGCAGGAGAAAAAAATAGAAAATCTCCAAATGAGCTTAACTCACTCCAATGCGCAAGTTAACATAGAAAAACAGAAAACAAGTCCAAACAATGAAATAATTGCAAAATTTTACACTGAGAGTCCAGAAGTAACATTGTAAAGATGTTATGTTCACTTGTTAAGGTTTATATCATGTGGCAAGAGAAAAAAATGGAAAATCTCCAAATGAGCTTAACTCACTCTGATGTACACATAAACATAGAAAAACAGAAAACAAGTCCAAACAATGAAATAATTGCTCCATTTTACACTGATAGTTCAGAAGTAACATTGTAAAGATGTTATGTTCACTTTCTAAGGTTTATATCATGTGACAGGAGAAAAAAATAGAAAATCTCCAAATGAGCTTATCTCACACTAATGTACACATAAACACATAGAAAAACAGAAAACAAGTCCAAACAATGAAATAATTACACAATTTTACACTGAGAGTCCAGAAGTAACATTGTAAAGATGTTAAGTTCACTTTTTAAGGTTTATATCATGTGGCAAGAGAAAAAAATAGAAAATCTCCAAATGAGCTTATCTCACTGTGATGTACACATAAATATAGAAAAACAGAAAACAAGTCCAAACAATGAAATAATTGCTACATTTTACACTGATAGTTCAGAAGTAACATTGTAAAGCTGTTATGTTCACTTTTTAAGGTTTATATCATGTGGCAGGAGAAAGGAATAGAAAATCTCCAAATGAGCTTATCTCACTCTAATGTACACATAAACATAGAAAAACAGAAAACAAGTCCAAACAATGAAATAATTGCACAATTTTACACTGAGTGTCCAGAAGTAACATTGTAAAGATGTTATGTTCACTTTTTAAGGTTTATATCATGTGGAAGGAGAAAAAAATAGAAAATCTCCAAATGAGCTTATCTCACTGTTATGTACACATAAACATAGAAAAACAGAAAACAAGTCCAAACAATGTAATAATTGCACAATTTTACACTGAGAGTCCAGAAGTAACATTGTAAAGATGTTAAGTTCACTTTTTAAGGTTTATATCATGTGGCAGGAGAAAAAAATAGAAAATCTCCAAATGAGCTTATCTCACTGTGATGTACACATAAATATAGAAAAACAGAAAACAAGTCCAAACAATGAAATAATTGCTAAATTTTACACTGATAGTCCAGAAGTAACATTGTAAAGATGTTATGTTCACTTTTTAAGGTTTATATCATGTGGCAGGAGAAAAAAATAGATAATCTCCAAATGAGCTTAACTCAATCCAATGCGCAAGTTAACATAGAAAAACAGAAAACAAGTCCAAACAATGAAATAATTGCACAATTTTACACTGAGTGTCCAGAAGTAACATTGTAAAGATGTTATGTTCACTTTTTAAGGTTTATATCATGTGGCAGGAGAAAGGAATAGAAAATCTCCAAATGAGCTTATCTCACTCTAATGTACACATAAACATAGAAAAACAGAAAACAAGTCCAAACAATGAAATAATTGCACAATTTTACACTGAGTGTCCAGAAGTAACATTGTAAAGATGTTATGTTCACTTTTTAAGGTTTATATCATGTGGAAGGAGAAAAAAATAGAAAATCTCCAAATGAGCTTAACTCACTCCAATGCGCAAGTTAACATAGAAAAACAGAAAACAAGTCCAAACAATTGAAATAATTGCAAAATTTTACACTGAGAGTCCAGAAGTAACATTGTAAAGATGTTATGTTCACATCTTAAGGTTTATATCATGTGGCAAGAGAAAAAAATGGAAAATCTCCAAATGAGCTTAACTCACTCTGATGTACACATAAACATAGAAAAACAGTAAACAAGTCCAAACAATGAAATAATTGCTACATTTTACACTGATAGTTCAGAAGTAACATTGTAAAGCTGTTATGTTCACTTTTTAAGGTTTATATCATGTGGCAGGAGAAAAAAATGGAAAATCTCCAAATGAGCTTAACTCAATCCAATGCGCAATTTAACATAGAAAAACAGAAAACAAGTCCAAACAATGAAATAATTGCTACATTTTACACTGATAGTTCAGAAGTAACATTGTAAAGCTGTTATGTTCACTTTTTAAGGTTTATATCATGTGGCAGGAGAAAGGAATAGAAAATCTCCAAATGAGCTTATCTCACTCTAATGTACACATAAACATAGAAAAACAGAAAACAAGTCCAAACAATGAAATAATTGCACAATTTTACACTGAGTGTCCAGAAGTAACATTGTAAAGATGTTATGTTCACTTTTTAAGGTTTGTATCATGTGGAAGGAGAAAAAAATAGAAAATCTCCAAATGAGCTTATCTCACTCTAATGTACACATAAACATAGAAAAACAGAAAACAAGTCCAAACAATGAAATAATTGCACAATTTTACACTGAGAGTCCAGAATGAACATTGTAAAGATGTTAAGTTCACTTTTTAAGGTTTATATCATGTGGCAGGAGAAAAAAATGGAAAAACTCCAAATGAGCTTAACTCAATCCAATGCGCAAGTTAACATAGAAAAACAGAAAACAAGTCCAAACAATGAAATAATTGCACAATTTTACACTGAGTGTCCAGAAGTAACATTGTAAAGATGTTATGTTCACTTTTTAAGGTTTATATCATGTGGCAGGAGAAAGGAATAGAAAATCTCCAAATGAGCTTATCTCACTCTAATGTACACATAAACATAGAAAAATAGAAAACAAGTCCAAAAAATGAAATAATTGCACAATTTTACACTGAGAGTCCAGAAGTAACATTGTAAAGATGTTAAGTTCACTTTTTAAGGTTTATATCAGCAGGAGAAAAAAATGGAAGATCTCCAAATGAGCTTAACTCAATCGAATGCGCAAGTTAACATAGAAAAACAGAAAACAAGTCCAAACAATGAAATAATTGCTACATTTTACACTGATAGTTCAGAAGTAACATTGTAAAGCTGTTATGTTCACTTTTTAAGGTTTTTATCATGTGGCAGGAGAAAAAAATAGAAAATCTCCAAATGAGCTTATCTCACTCTAATGTACACATAAACATAGAAAAACAGAAAACAAGTCCAAACAATGAAATAATTGCACAATTTTACACTGAGAGTCCAGAAGTAACATTGTAAAGATGTTAAGTTCACTTTTTAAGGTTTATATCATGTGGCAGGAGAAAAAAATAGAAAATCTCCAAATGAGCTTATCTTACTGTGATGTACACATAAATATAGAAAAACAGAAAACAAGTCCAAACAATGAAATAATTGCTACATTTTACACTGAGTGTCCAGAAGTAACATTGTTAAGCTGTTATGTTCACTTTTTAAGGTTTATATCATGTGGCAGGAGAAAAAAATAGAAAATCTCCAAATGAGCTTATCTCACTGTGATGTACACATAAATATAGAAAAATAGAAAACAAGTCCAAACAATGAAATAATTGCTAAATTTTACACTGATAGTCCAGAAGTAACATTGTAAAGATGTTATGTTCACTTTTTAAGGTTTATATCATGTGGCAGGAGAAAAAAATAGATAATCTCCAAATGAGCTTAACTCAATCCAATGCGCAAGTTAACATAGAAAAACAGAAAACAAGTCCAAACAATGAAATAATTGCACAATTTTACACTGAGTGTCCAGAAGTAACATTGTAAAGATGTTATGTTCACTTTTTAAGGTTTATATCATGTGGCAGGAGAAAGGAATAGAAAATCTCCAAATGAGCTTATCTCACTCTAATGTACACATAAACATAGAAAAACAGAAAACAAGTCCAAACAATGAAATAATTGCACAATTTTACACTGAGTGTCCAGAAGTAACATTGTAAAGATGTTATGTTCACTTTTTAAGGTTTATATCATGTGGAAGGAGAAAAAAATAGAAAATCTCCAAATGAGCTTAACTCACTCCAATGCGCAAGTTAACATAGAAAAACAGAAAACAAGTCCAAACAATTGAAATAATTGCAAAATTTTACACTGAGAGTCCAGAAGTAACATTGTAACGATGTTATGTTCACATTTTAAGGTTTATATCATGTGGCAAGAGAAAAAAATGGAAAATCTCCAAATGAGCTTAACTCACTCTGATGTACACATAAACATAGAAAAACAGTAAACAAGTCCAAACAATGAAATAATTGCTACATTTTACACTGATAGTTCAGAAGTAACATTGTAAAGCTGTTATGTTCACTTTTTAAGGTTTATATCATGTGGCAGGAGAAAAAAATGGAAAATCTCCAAATGAGCTTAATTCAATCCAATGCGCAATTTAACATAGAAAAACAGAAAACAAGTCCAAACAATGAAATAATTGCTACATTTTACACTGATAGTTCAGAAGTAACATTGTAAGGCTGTTATGTTCACTTTTTAAGGTTTATATCATGTGGCAGGAGAAAGGAATAGAAAATCTCCAAATGAGCTTATCTCACTCTAATGTACACATAAACATAGAAAAACAGAAAACAAGTCCAAACAATGAAATAATTGCACAATTTTACACTGAGTGTCCAGAAGTAACATTGTAAAGATGTTATGTTCACTTTTTAAGGTTTATATCATGTGGAAGGAGAAAAAAATAGAAAATCTCCAAATGAGCTTATCTCACTCTAATGTACACATAAACATAGAAAAACAGAAAACAAGTCCAAACAATGAAATAATTGCACAATTTTACACTGAGAGTCCAGAATGAACATTGTAAAGATGTTAAGTTCACTTTTTAAGGTTTATATCATGTGGCAGGAGAAAAAAATAGAAAATCTCCAAATGAGCTTATCTCACTGTGATGTACACATAAATATAGAAAAACAGAAAACAAGTCCAAACAATGAAATAATTGCTACATTTTACACTGAGTGTCCAGAAGTAACATTGTAAAGCTGTTATGTTCACTTTTTAAGGTTTATATCATGTGGCAGGAGAAAAAAATAGAAAATCTCCAAATGAGCTTATCTCACTGTGATGTACACATAAATATAGAAAAACAGAAAACAAGTCCAAACAATGAAATAATTGCTAAATTTTACACTGATAGTCCAGAAGTAACATTGTAAAGATGTTATGTTCACTTTTTAAGGTTTATATCATGTGGCAGGAGAAAAAAATAGAAAATCTCCAAATGAGCTTAACTCACTCCAATGCGCAAGTTAACATAGAAAAACAGAAAACAAGTCCAAACAATGAAATAATTGCAAAATTTTACACTGAGAGTCCAGAAGTAACATTGTAAAGATGTTATGTTCACTTGTTAAGGTTTATATCATGTGGCAAGAGAAAAAAATGGAAAATCTCCAAATGAGCTTAACTCACTCTGATGTACACATAAACATAGAAAAACAGAAAACAAGTCCAAACAATGAAATAATTGCTCCATTTTACACTGATAGTTCAGAAGTAACATTGTAAAGATGTTATGTTCACTTTCTAAGGTTTATATCATGTGACAGGAGAAAAAAATAGAAAATCTCCAAATGAGCTTATCTCACACTAATGTACACATAAACACATAGAAAAACAGAAAACAAGTCCAAACAATGAAATAATTACACAATTTTACACTGAGAGTCCAGAAGTAACATTGTAAAGATGTTAAGTTCACTTTTTAAGGTTTATATCATGTGGCAAGAGAAAAAAATAGAAAATCTCCAAATGAGCTTATCTCACTGTGATGTACACATAACTATAGAAAAACAGAAAACAAGTCCAAACAATGAAATAATTGCTACATTTTACACTGATAGTTCAGAAGTAACATTGTAAAGCTGTTATGTTCACTTTTTAAGGTTTATATCATGTGGCAGGAGAAAGGAATAGAAAATCTCCAAATGAGCTTATCTCACTCTAATGTACACATAAACATAGAAAAACAGAAAACAAGTCCAAACAATGAAATAATTGCACAATTTTACACTGAGTGTCCAGAAGTAACATTGTAAAGATGTTATGTTCACTTTTTAAGGTTTATATCATGTGGAAGGAGAAAAAAATAGAAAATCTCCAAATGAGCTTATCTCACTGTTATGTACACATAAACATAGAAAAACAGAAAACAAGTCCAAACAATGAAATAATTGCACAATTTTACACTGAGAGTCCAGAAGTAACATTGTAAAGATGTTAAGTTCACTTTTTAAGGTTTATATCATGTGGCAGGAGAAAAAAATAGAAAATCTCCAAATGAGCTTATCTCACTGTGATGTACACATAAATATAGAAAAACAGAAAACAAGTCCAAACAATGAAATAATTGCACAATTTTACACTGAGTGTCCAGAAGTAACATTGTAAAGCTGTTATGTTCACTTTTTAAGGTTTATATCATGTGGCAGGAGAAAAAAATAGAAAATCTCCAAATGAGCTTATCTCACTGTGATGTACACATAAATATAGAAAAACAGAAAACAAGTCCAAACAATGAAATAATTGCTAAATTTTACACTGATAGTCCAGAAGTAACATTGTAAAGATGTTATGTTCACTTTTTAAGGTTTATATCATGTGGCAGGAGAAAAAAATAGATAATCTCCAAATGAGCTTAACTCAATCCAATGCGCAAGTTAACATAGAAAAACAGAAAACAAGTCCAAACAATGAAATAATTGCACAATTTTACACTGAGTGTCCAGAAGTAACATTGTAAAGATGTTATGTTCACTTTTTAAGGTTTATATCATGTGGCAGGAGAAAGGAATAGAAAATCTCCAAATGAGCTTATCTCACTCTAATGTACACATAAACATAGAAAAACAGAAAACAAGTCCAAACAATGAAATAATTGCACAATTTTACACTGAGTGTCCAGAAGTAACATTGTAAAGATGTTATGTTCACTTTTTAAGGTTTATATCATGTGGAAGGAGAAAAAAATAGAAAATCTCCAAATGAGCTTATCTCACTCTAATGTACACATAAACATAGAAAAACAGAAAACAAGTCCAAACAATGAAATAATTGCGACATTTTACACTGATAGTTCAGAAGTAACATTGTAAAGCTGTTATGTTCACTTTTTAAGGTTTATATCATGTGGCAGGAGAAAAAAATGGAAAATCTCCAAATGAGCTTAACTCAATCGAATGTGCAAGTTAACATAGAAAAACAGAAAACAAGTCCAAACAATGAAATAATTGCTACATTTTACACTGATAGTTCAGAAGTAACATTGTAAAGCTGTTATGTTCACTTTTTAAGGTTTATATCATGTGGCAGGAGAAAGGAATAGAAAATCTCCAAATGAGCTTATCTCACTCTAATGTACACATAAACATAGAAAAACAGAAAACAAGTCCAAACAATGAAATAATTGCACAATTTTACACTGAGTGTCCAGAAGTAACATTGTTAAGATGTTATGTTCACTTTTTAAGGTTTATATCATGTGGAAGGAGAAAAAAATAGAAAATCTCCAAATGAGCTTATCTCACTCTAATGTACACATAAACATAGAAAAACAGAAAACAAGTCCAAACAATGAAATAATTGCACAATTTTACACTGAGAGTCCAGAAGTAACATTGTAAAGATGTTAAGTTCACTTTTTAAGGTTTATATCATGTGGCAGGAGAAAAAAATAGAAAATCTCCAAATGAGCTTATCTCACTGTGATGTACACATAAATATAGAAAAACAGAAAACAAGTCCAAACAATGAAATAATTGCTACATTTTACACTGAGTGTCCAGAAGTAACATTGTAAAGCTGTTATGTTCACTTTTTAAGGTTTATATCATGTGGCAGGAGAAAAAAATAGAAAATCTCCAAATGAGCTTATCTCACTGTGATGTACACATGAATATAGAAAAACAGAAAACAAGTCCAAACAATGAAATAATTGCTAAATTTTACACTGATAGTCCAGAAGTAACATTGTAAAGATGTTATGTTCACTTTTTAAGGTTTATATCATGTGGCAGGAGAAAAAAATAGAAAATCTCCAAATGAGCTTAACTCACTCCAATGCGCAAGTTAACATAGAAAAACAGAAAACAAGTCCAAACAATGAAATAATTGCTCCATTTTACACTGATAGTTCAGAAGTAACATTGTAAAGATGTTATGTCCACTTTCTAAGGTTTATATCATGTGACAGGAGAAAAAAATAGAAAATCTCCAAATGAGCTTATCTCACACTAATGTACACATAAACACATAGAAAAACAGAAAACAAGTCCAAACAATGAAATAATTACACAATTTTACACTGAGAGTCCAGAAGTAACATTGTAAAGATGTTAAGTTCACTTTTTAAGGTTTATATCATGTGGCAAGAGAAAAAAATAGAAAATCTCCAAATGAGCTTATCTCACTGTGATGTACACATAAATATAGAAAAACAGAAAACAAGTCCAAACAATGAAATAATTGCTACATTTTACACTGATAGTTCAGAAGTAACATTGTAAAGCTGTTATGTTCACTTTTTAAGGTTTATATCATGTGGCAGGAGAAAGGAATAGAAAATCTCCAAATGAGCTTATCTCACTCTAATGTACACATAAACATAGAAAAACAGAAAACAAGTCCAAACAATGAAATAATTGCACAATTTTACACTGAGTGTCCAGAAGTAACATTGTAAAGATGTTATGTTCACTTTTTAAGGTTTATATCATGTGGAAGGAGAAAAAAATAGAAAATCTCCAAATGAGCTTATCTCACTGTTATGTACACATAAACATAGAAAAACAGAAAACAAGTCCAAACAATGAAATAATTGCACAATTTTACACTGAGAGTCCAGAAGTAACATTGTAAAGATGTTAAGTTCACTTTTTAAGGTTTATATCATGTGGCAGGAGAAAAAAATAGAAAATCTCCAAATGAGCTTAACTCACTCTTATGTACACATAAAAAATAGAAAAACAGAAAACAAGTCCAAACAATGAAATAATTGCAAAATTTTACACTGAGTTTTCAGAAGTAACATTGTAAAGCTGTTATGTTCACTTTTTAAGGTTTATATCATGTGGCAGGAGAAAAAAATAGAAAATCTCCAAATGAGCTTATCTCACTGTGATGTACACATAAATATAGAAAAACAGAAAACAAGTCCAAACAATGAAATAATTGCTAAATTTTACACTGATAGTCCAGAAGTAACATTGTAAAGATGTTATGTTCACTTTTTAAGGTTTATATCATGTGGCAGGAGAAAAAAATAGATAATCTCCAAATGAGCTTAACTCAATCCAATGCGCAAGTTAACATAGAAAAACAGAAAACAAGTCCAAACAATGAAATAATTGCACAATTTTACACTGAGTGTCCAGAAGTAACATTGTAAAGATGTTATGTTCACTTTTAAAGGTTTATATCATGTGGCAGGAGAAAGGAATAGAAAATCTCCAAAGGAGCTTATCTCACTCTAATGTACACATAAACATAGAAAAACAGAAAACAAGTCCAAACAATGAAATAATTGCACAATTTTACACTGAGTGTCCAGAAGTAACATTGTAAAGATGTTATGTTCACTTTTTAAGGTTTATATCATGTGGAAGGAGAAAAAAATAGAAAATCTCCAAATGTGCTTATCTCACTCTAATGTACACATAAACATAGAAAAACAGAAAACAAGTCCAAACAATGAAATAATTGCGACATTTTACACTGATAGTTCAGAAGTAACATTGTAAAGCTGTTATGTTCACTTTTTAAGGTTTATATCATGTGGCAGGAGAAAAAAATGGAAAATCTCCAAATGAGCTTAACTCAATCGAATGCGCAAGTTAACATAGAAAAACAGAAAACAAGTCCAAACAATGAAATAATTGCTACATTTTACACTGATAGTTCAGAAGTAACATTGTAAAGCTGTTATGTTCACTTTTTAAGGTTTATATCATGTGGCAGGAGAAAGGAATAGAAAATCTCCAAATGAGCTTATCTCACTCTAATGTACACATAAACATAGAAAAACAGAAAACAAGTCCAAACAATGAAATAATTGCACAATTTTACACTGAGTGTCCAGAAGTAACATTGTAAAGATGTTATGTTCACTTTTTAAGGTTTATATCATGTGGAAGGAGAAAAAAAGTAGAAAATCTCCAAATGAGCTTATCTCACTCTAATGTACACATAAACATAGAAAAACAGAAAACAAGTCCAAACAATGAAATAATTGCGACATTTTACACTGATAGTTCAGAAGTAACATTGTAAAGCTGTTATGTTCACTTTTTAAGGTTTATATCATGTGGCAGGAGAAAAAAATGGAAAATCTCCAAATGAGCTTAACTCAATCGAATGCGCAAGTTAACATAGAAAAACAGAAAACAAGTCCAAACAATGAAATAATTGCTACATTTTACACTGATAGTTCAGAAGTAACATTGTAAAGCTGTTATGTTCACTTTTTAAGGTTTATATCATGTGGCAGGAGAAAGGAATAGAAAATCTCCAAATGAGCTTATCTCACTCTAATGTACACATAAACATAGAAAAACAGAAAACAAGTCCAAACAATGAAATAATTGCACAATTTTACACTGAGTGTCCAGAAGTAACATTGTAAAGATGTTATGTTCACTTTTTAAGGTTTATATCATGTGGAAGGAGAAAAAAATAGAAAATCTCCAAATGAGCTTAACTCACTCCAATGCGCAAGTTAACATAGAAAAACAGAAAACAAGTCCAAACAATTGAAATAATTGCAAAATTTTACACTGAGAGTCCAGAAGTAACATTGTAAAGATGTTATGTTCACATTTTAAGGTTTATATCATGTGGCAAGAGAAAAAAATGGAAAATCTCCAAATGAGCTTAACTCACTCTGATGTACACATAAACATAGAAAAACAGTAAACAAGTCCAAACAATGAAATAATTGCTACATTTTACACTGATAGTTCAGAAGTAACATTGTAAAGCTGTTATGTTCACTTTTTAAGGTTTATATCATGTGGCAGGAGAAAAAAATGGAAAATCTCCAAATGAGCTTAATTCAATCCAATGCGCAATTTAACATAGAAAAACAGAAAACAAGTCCAAACAATGAAATAATTGCTACATTTTACACTGATAGTTCAGAAGTAACATTGTAAAGCTGTTATGTTCACTTTTTAAGGTTTATATCATGTGGCAGGAGAAAGGAATAGAAAATCTCCAAATGAGCTTATCTCACTCTAATGTACACATAAACATAGAAAAACAGAAAACAAGTCCAAACAATGAAATAATTGCACAATTTTACACTGAGAGTCCAGAAGTAACATTGTAAAGATGTTATGTTCACTTTTTAAGGTTTATATCATGTGGAAGGAGAAAAAAATAGAAAATCTCCAAATGAGCTTATCTCACTCTAATGTACACATAAACATAGAAAAACAGAAAACAAGTCCAAACAATGAAATAATTGCACAATTTTACACTGAGAGTCCAGAAGTAACATTGTAAAGATGTTAAGTTCACTTTTTAAGGTTTATATCATGTGGCAGGAGAAAAAAATAGAAAATCTCCAAATGAGCTTATCTCACTGTGATGTACACATAAATATAGAAAAACAGAAAACAAGTCCAAACAATGAAATAATTGCTACATTTTACACTGAGTGTCCAGAAGTAACATTGTAAAGCTGTTATGTTCACTTTTTAAGGTTTATATCATGTGGCAGGAGAAAAAAATAGAAAATCTCCAAATGAGCTTATCTCACTGTGATGTACACATGAATATAGAAAAACAGAAAACAAGTCCAAACAATGAAATAATTGCTAAATTTTACACTGATAGTCCAGAAGTAACATTGTAAAGATGTTATGTTCACTTTTTAAGGTTTATATCATGTGGCAGGAGAAAAAAATAGAAAATCTCCAAATGAGCTTAACTCACTCCAATGCGCAAGTTAACATAGAAAAACAGAAAACAAGTCCAAACAATGAAATATTTGCAAAATTTTACACTGAGAGTCCAGAAGTAACATTGTAAAGATGTTATGTTCACTTGTTAAGGTTTATATCATGTGGCAAGAGAAAAAAATGGAAAATCTCCAAATGAGCTTAACTCACTCTGATGTACACATAAACATAGAAAAACAGAAAACAAGTCCAAACAATGAAATAATTGCTCCATTTTACACTGATAGTTCAGAAGTAACATTGTAAAGATGATATGTTCACTTTCTAAGGTTTATATCATGTGACAGGAGAAAAAAATAGAAAATCTCCAAATGAGCTTATCTCACACTAATGTACACATAAACACATAGAAAAACAGAAAACAAGTCCAAACAATGAAATAATTACACAATTTTACACTGAGAGTCCAGAAGTAACATTGTAAAGATGTTAAGTTCACTTTTTAAGGTTTATATCATGTGGCAAGAGAAAAAAATAGAAAATCTCCAAATGAGCTTATCTCACTGTGATGTACACATAAATTTAGAAAAACAGAAAACAAGTCCAAACAATGAAATAATTGCTACATTTACACTGATAGTTCAGAAGTAACATTGTAAAGCTGTTATGTTCACTTTTTAAGGTTTATATCATGTGGCAGGAGAAAGGAATAGAAAATCTCCAAATGAGCTTATCTCACTCTAATGTACACATAAACATAGAAAAACAGAAAACAAGTCCAAACAATGAAATAATTGCACAATTTTACACTGAGTGTCCAGAAGTAACATTGTAAAGATGTTATGTTCACTTTTTAAGGTTTATATCATGTGGAAGGAGAAAAAAATAGAAAATCTCCAAATGAGCTTATCTCACTGTTATGTACACATAAACATAGAAAAACAGAAAACAAGTCCAAACAATGAAATAATTGCACAATTTTACACTGAGAGTCCAGAAGTAACATTGTAAAGATGGAAAGTTCACTTTTTAAGGTTTATATCATGTGGCAGGAGAAAAAAATAGAAAATCTCCAAATGAGCTTATCTCACTGTGATGTACACATAAATATAGAAAAACAGAAAACAAGTCCAAACAATGAAATAATTGCTACATTTTACACTGAGTGTCCAGAAGTAACATTGTAAAGCTGTTATGTTCACTTTTTAAGGTTTATATCATGTGGCAGGAGAAAAAAATAGATAATCTCCAAATGAGCTTAACTCAATCCAATGCGCAAGTTAACATAGAAAAACAGAAAACAAGTCCAAACAATTAAATAATTGCACAATTTTACACTGAGTGTCCAGAAGTAACATTGTTAAGATGTTATGTTCACTTTTTAAGGTTTATATCATGTGGCAGGAGAAAGGAATAGAAAATCTCCAAAGGAGCTTATCTCACTCTAATGTACACATAAACATAGAAAAACAGAAAACAAGTCCAAACAATGGAATAATTGCACAATTTTACACTGAGTGTCCAGAAGTAACATTGTAAAGATGTTATGTTCACTTTTTAAGGTTTATATCATGTGGAAGGAGAAAAAAATAGAAAATCTCCAAATGAGCTTATCTCACTCTAATGTACACATAAACATAGAAAAACAGAAAACAAGTCCAAACAATGAAATAATTGCGACATTTTACACTGATAGTTCAGAAGTAACATTGTAAAGCTGTTATGTTCACTTTTTAAGGTTTATATCATGTGGCAGGAGAAAAAAATGGAAAATCTCCAAATGAGCTTAACTCAATCGAATGCGCAAGTTAACATAGAAAAACAGAAAACAAGTCCAAACAATGAAATAATTGCTACATTTTACACTGATAGTTCAGAAGTAACATTGTAAAGCTGTTATGTTCACTTTTTAAGGTTTATATCATGTGGCAGGAGAAAAAAATAGAAAATCTCCAAATGAGCTTATCTCACTCTAATGTACACATAAACATAGAAAAACAGAAAACAAGTCCAAACAATGAAATAATTGCACAATTTTACACTGAGAGTCCAGAAGTAACATTGTAAAGATGTTAAGTTCACTTTTTAAGGTTTATATCAGCAGGAGAAAAAAATGGAAAATCTCCAAATGAGCTTAACTCAATCCAATGCGCAATTTAACATAGAAAAACAGAAAACAAGTCCAAACAATGAAATAATTGCTACATTTTACACTGAGTGTCCAGAAGTAACATTGTAAAGCTGTTATGTTCACTTTTTAAGGTTTATATCATGTGGCAGGAGAAAAAAATAGAAAATCTCCAAATGAGCTTATCTCACTGTGATGTACACATAAAAATAGAAAAACAGGAAACAAGTCCAAACAATGAAATAATTGCTAAATTTTACACTGATAGTGCAGAAGTAACATTGTAAAGATGTTATGTTCACTTTTTAAGGTTTATATCATGTGGCAGGAGAAAAAAATAGAAAATCTCCAAATGAGCTTAACTCAATCCAATGCGCAAGTTAACATAGAAAAACAGAAAACAAGTCCAAACAATGAAATAATTGCACAATTTTACACTGAGTGTCCAGAAGTAACATTGTAAAGATGTTATGTTCACTTTTTAAGGTTTATATCATGTGGCAGGAGAAAGGAATAGAAAATCTCCAAATGAGCTTATCTCACTCTAATGTACACATAAACATAGAAAAACAGAAAACAAGTCCAAACAATGAAATAATTGCACAATTTTACACTGAGTGTCCAGAAGTAACATTGTAAAGATGTTATGTTCACTTTTTAAGGTTTATATCATGTGGCAAGAGAAAAAAATGGAAAATCTCCAAATGAGCTTAACTCACTCTGATGTACACATAAACATAGAAAAACAGAAAACAAGTCCAAACAATGAAATAATTGCGACATTTTACACTGATAGTTCAGAAGTAACATTGTAAAGATGTTATGTTCACTTTTTAAGGTTTATATCATGTGGCAGGAGAAAAAAATGGAAAATCTCCAAATGAGCTTAACTCAATCAAATGCGCAAGTTAACATAGAAAAACAGAAAACAAGTCCAAACAATGAAATAATTGCTACATTTTACACTGATAGTTCAGAAGTAACATTGTAAAGCTGTTATGTTCACTTTTTAAGGTTTATATCATGTGGCAGGAGAAAAAAATAGAAAATCTCCAAATGAGCTTATCTCACTCTAATGTACACATAAACATAGAAAAACAGAAAACAAGTCCAAACAATGGAATAATTGCACAATTTTACACTGAGAGTCCAGAAGTAACATTGTAAAGATGTTAAGTTCACTTTTTAAGGTTTATATCAGCAGGAGAAAAAAATGGAAAATCTCCAAATGAGCTTAACTCAATCCAATGCGCAATTTAACATAGAAAAACAGAAAACAAGTCCAAACAATGAAATAATTGCTACATTTTACACTGATAGTTCAGAAGTAACATTGTAAAGCTGTTATGTTCACTTTTTAAGGTTTATATCATGTGGCAGGAGAAAGGAATAGAAAATCTCCAAATGAGCTTATCTCACTCTAATGTACACATAAACATAGAAAAACAGAAAACAAGTCCAAACAATGAAATAATTGCACAATTTTACACTGAGTGTCCAGAAGTAACATTGTAAAGATGTTATGTTCACTTGTTAAGGTTTATATCATGTGGCAAGAGAAAAAAATGGAAAATCTCCAAATGAGCTTAACTCACTCTGATGTACACATAAACATAGAAAAACAGAAAACAAGTCCAAACAATGAAATAATTGCTACATTTTACACTGATAGTCCAGAAGTAACATTATAAAGATGTTATGTTCACTTTTTAAGGTTTATATCATGTGGAAGGAGAAAAAAATAGAAAATCCCCAAATGAGCTTATCTCACTCTAATGTACACATAAACATAGAAAAACAGAAAACAAGTCCAAACAATGAAATAATTGCTACATTTTACACTGAGTGTCCAGAAGTAACATTGTAAAGATGTTATGTTCACTTTTTAAGCTTTATATCATGTGGCAGGAGAAAAAAATAGAAAATCTCCAAATGAGCTTATCTCACTGTGATGTACACATAAAAATAGAAAAACAGAAAACAAGTCCAAACAATGAAATAATTGCTAAATTTTACACTGATAGTCCAGAAGTAACATTGTAAAGATGTTATGTTCACTTTTTAAGGTTTATATCATGTGGCAGGAGAAAAAAATAGAAAATCTCCAAATGAGCTTAACTCACTCCAATGCGCAAGTTAACATAGAAAAACAGAAAACAAGTCCAAACAATGAAATAATTGCAAAATTTTACACTGAGAGTCCAGAAGTAACATTGTAAAGATGTTATGTTCACTTGTTAAGGTTTATATCATGTGGCAAGAGAAAAAAATGGAAAATCTCCAAATGAGCTTAACTCACTCTGATGTACACATAAACATAGAAAAACAGAAAACAAGTCCAAACAATGAAATAATTGCTCCATTTTACACTGATAGTTCAGAAGTAAAATTGTAAAGATGTTATGTTCACTTTCTAAGGTTTATATCATGTGACAGGAGAAAAAAATAGAAAATCTCCAAATGAGCTTATCTCACAGTAATGTACACATAAACATAAAAAACAGAAAACAAGTCCAAACAATGAAATAATTGCACAATTTTACACTGAGTGTCCAGAAGTAACATTGTAAAGATGTTATGTTCACTTTTTAAGGTTTATATCATGTGGAAGGAGAAAAAAATAGAAAATCTCCAAATGAGCTTATCTCACTCTAACGTACACATAAACATAGAAAAACAGAAAACAAGTCCAAACAATGAAATAATTGCTACATTTTACACTGAGAGTCCAGAAGTAACATTGTAAAGATGTTAAGTTCACTTTTTAAGGTTTATATCATGTGGCAGGAGAAAAAAATAGAAAATCTCCAAATGAGCTTATCTCACTGTGATGTACACATAAATATAGAAAAACAGAAAACAAGTCCAAACAATGAAATAATTGCTAAATTTTACACTGATAGTCCAGAAGTAACATTGTAAAGATGTTATGTTCACTTTTTAAGGTTTATATCATGTGGCAGGAGAAAAATATTGATAATCTCAAATGAGCTTAACTCAATCCAATGCGCAAGTTAACATAGAAAAACAGAAAACAAGTCCAAACAATGAAATAATTATACAATTTTACACTGAGTGTCCAGAAGTAACATTGTAAAGATGTTATGTTCACTTTTTAAGGTTTATATCATGTGGCAGGAGAAAGGAATAGAAAATCTCCAAATGAGCTTATCTCACTCTAATGTACACATAAACATAGAAAAACAGAAAACAAGTCCAAACAATGAAATAATTGCACAATTTTACACTGAGAGTCCAGAAGTAACATTGTAAAGATGTTAAGTTCACTTTTTAAGGTTTATATCATGTGGCAGGAGATAAAAATGGAAAATCTCCAAATGAGCTTAACTCAATCCAATGCGCAATTTAACATAGAAAAACAGAAAACAAGTCCAAACAATGAAATAATTGCTACATTTTACACTGATAGTTCAGAAGTAACATTGTAAAGCTGTTATGTTCACTTTTTAAGGTTTATATCATGTGGCAGGAGAAAGGAATAGAAAATCTCCAAATGAGCTTATCTCACTCTAATGTACACATAAACATAGAAAAACAGAAAACAAGTCCAAACAATGAAATAATTGCACAATTTTACACTGAGTGTCCAGAAGTAACATTGTAAAGATGTTAAGTTCACTTTTTAAGGTTTATATCATGTGGCAAGAGAAAAAAATAGAAAATCTCCAAATGAGCTTATCTCACTGTGATGTACACATAAATATAGAAAAACAGAAAACAAGTCCAAACAATGAAATGATTGCTACATTTTACACTGATAGTCCAGAAGTAACATTGTAAAGATGTTATGTTCACTTGTTAAGGTTTATATCATGTGGCAGGAGAAAAAAATAGATAATCTCCAAATGAGCTTAACTCAATCCAATGCGCAAGTTAACATAGAAAAACAGAAAACAAGTCCAAACAATGAAATAATTGCACAATTTTACACTGAGAGTCCAGAAGTAACATTGTAAAGATGTTAAGTTCACTTTTTAAGGTTTATATCATGTGGCAGGAGAAAAAAATAGAAAATCTCCAAATGAGCTTATCTCACTGTGATGTACACATAAATATAGAAAAACAGAAAACAAGTCCAAACAATGAAATAATTGCACAATTTTACACTGAGAGTCCAGAAGTAACATTGTAAAGATGTTATGTTCACTTTTTAAGGTTTATATCATGTGGCAGGAGAAAAAAATGGAAAATCTCCAAATGAGCTTAACTCAATCCAATGCGCAATTTAACATAGAAAAACAGAAAACAAGTCCAAACAATGAAATAATTGCTACATTTTACACTGATAGTTCAGAAGTAACATTGTAAAGCTGTTATGTTCACTTTTTTAAGTTTATATCATGTGGCAGGAGAAAGGAATAGAAAATCTCCAAATGAGCTTATCTCACTCTAATGTACACATAAACATAAAAAACAGAAAACAAGTCCAAACAATGAAATAATTGCACAATTTTACACTGAGTGTCCAGAAGTAACATTGTAAAGATGTTATGTTCACTTTTTAAGGTTTATATCATGTGGAAGGAGAAAAAAATAGAAAATCTCCAAATGAGCTTATCTCACTCTAATGTACACATAAACATAGAAAAACAGAAAACAAGTCCAAACAATGAAATAATTGCACAATTTTACACTGAGAGTCCAGAAGTAACATTGTAAAGATGTTAAGTTCACTTTTTAAGGTTTATATCATGTGGCAGGAGAAAAAAATAGAAAATCTCCAAATGAGCTTATCTCACTGTGATGTACACATAAATATAGAAAAACAGAAAACAAGTCCAAACAATGAAATAATTGCTACATTTTACACTGAGTGTCCAGAAGTAACATTGTATAGATGTTAAGTTCACTTTTTAAGGTTTATATCATGTGGCAGGAGATAAAAATGGAAAATCTCCAAATGAGCTTAACTCAATCCAATGCGCAATTTAACATAGAAAAACAGAAAACAAGTCCAAACAATGAAATAATTGCTACATTTTACACTGATAGTTCAGAAGTAACATTGTAAAGCTGTTATGTTCACTTTTTAAGGTTTATATCATGTGGCAGGAGAAAGGAATAGAAAATCTCCAAATGAGCTTATCTCACTCTAATGTACACATAAACATAGAAAAACAGAAAACAAGTCCAAACAATGAAATAATTGCACAATTTTACACTGAGTGTCCAGAAGTAACATTGTAAAGATGTTAAGTTCACTTTTTAAGGTTTATATCATGTGGCAAGAGAAAAAAATAGAAAATCTCCAAATGAGCTTATCTCACTGTGATGTACACATAAACATAGAAAAACAGAAAACAAGTCCAAACAATGAAATAATTGCACAATTTTACACTGAGAGTCCAGAAGTAACATTGTAAAGATGTTAATTTCACTTTTTAAGGTTTATATCATATGGCAAGAGAAAAAAATAGAAAATCTCCAAATGAGCTTATCTCACTGTGATGTACACATAAATATAGAAAAACAGAAAACAAGTCCAAACAATGAAATAATTGCTACATTTTACACTGATAGTCCAGAAGTAACATTGTAAAGATGTTATATCACTTTTTAAGGTTTATATCATGTGGCAGGAGAAAAAAATAGATAATCTCCAAATGAGCTTAACTCAATCCAATGCGCAAGTTAACATAGAAAAACAGAAAACAAGTCCAAACAATGAAATAATTGCACAATTTTACACTGAGTGTCCAGAAGTAACATTGTAAAGATGTTATGTTCACTTTTTAAGGTTTATATCATGTGGCAGGAGAAAGGAATAGAAAATCTCCAAATGAGCTTATCTCACTCTAATGTACACACAAACATAGAAAAACAGAAAACAAGTCCAAACAATGAAATAATTGCGACATTTTACACTGATAGTTCAGAAGTAACATTGTAAAGCTGTTATGTTCACTTTTTAAGGTTTATATCATGTGGCAGGAGAAAAAAATGGAAAATCTCCAAATGAGCTTAACTCAATTGAATGCGCAAGTTAACATAGAAAAACAGAAAACAAGTCCAAACAATGAAATAATTGCTACATTTTACACTGATAGTTCAGAAGTAACATTGTAAAGCTGTTATGTTCACTTTTTAAGGTTTATATCATGTGGCAGGAGAAAAAAATAGAAAATCTCCAAATGAGCTTATCTCACTCTAATGTACACATAAACATAGAAAAACAGAAAACAAGTCCAAACAATGAAATAATTGCACAATTTTACACTGAGAGTCCAGAAGTAACATTGTAAAGATGTTAAGTTCACTTTTTAAGGTTTATATCATGTGGCAGGAGAAAAAAATAGATAATCTCCAAATGAGCTTAACTCAATCCAATGCGCAAGTTAACATAGAAAAACAGAAAACAAGTCCAAACAATGAAATAATTGCACAATTTTACACTGAGTGTCCAGAAGTAACATTGTAAAGATGTTATGTTCACTTTTTAAGGTTTATATCATGTGGCAGGAGAAAGGAATAGAAAATCTCCAAAGGAGCTTATCTCACTCTAATGTACACATAAACATAGAAAAACAGAAAACAAGTCCAAACAATGAAATAATTGCACAATTTTACACTGAGTGTCCAGAAGTAACATTGTAAAGATGTTATGTTCACTTTTTAAGGTTTATATCATGTGGCAGGAGAAAAAAATAGAAAATCTCCAAATGAGCTTATCTCACTGTGATGTACACATAAAAATAGAAAAACAGAAAACAAGTCCAAACAATGAAATAATTGCACAATTTTACACTGAGAGTCCAGAATGAACATTGTAAACATGTTAAGTTCACTTTTTAAGGTTTATATCATGTGGCAGGAGAAAAAAATAGAAAATCTCCAAATGAGCTTATCTCACTGTGATGTACACATAAATATAGAAAAACAGAAAACAAGTCCAAACAATGGAATAATTGCACAATTTTACACTGAGAGTCCAGAAGTAACATTGTAAAGATGTTAAGTTCACTTTTTAAGGTTTATATCAGCAGTAGAAAAAAATGGAAAATCTCCAAATGAGCTTAACTCAATCCAATGCGCAATTTAACATAGAAAAACAGAAAACAAGTCCAAACAATGAAATAATTGCTACATTTTACACTGATAGTTCAGAAGTAACATTGTAAAGCTGTTATGTTCACTTTTTAAGGTTTATATCATGTGGCAGGAGAAAGGAATAGAAAATCTCCAAATGAGCTTATCTCACTCTAATGTACACATAAACATAGAAAAACAGAAAACAAGTCCAAACAATGAAATAATTGCACAATTTTACACTGAGTGTCCAGAAGTAACATTGTAAAGATGTTATGTTCACTTGTTAAGGTTTATATCATGTGGCAAGAGAAAAAAATGGAAAATCTCCAAATGAGCTTAACTCACTCTGATGTACACATAAACATAGAAAAACAGAAAACAAGTCCAAACAATGAAATAATTGCTACATTTTACACTGATAGTCCAGAAGTAACATTATAAAGATGTTATGTTCACTTTTTAAGGTTTATATCATGTGGAAGGAGAAAAAAATAGAAAATCCCCAAATGAGCTTATCTCACTCTAATGTACACATAAACATAGAAAAACAGAAAACAAGTCCAAACAATGAAATAATTGCACAATTTTACACTGAGAGTCCAGAATGAACATTGTAAAGATGTTAAGTTCACTTTTTAAGGTTTATATCATGTGGCAGGAGAAAAAAATAGAAAATCTCCAAATGAGCTTATCTCACTGTGATGTACACATAAATATAGAAAAACAGAAAACAAGTCCAAACAATGAAATAATTGCTACATTTTACACTGAGTGTCCAGAAGTAACATTGTAAAGATGTTATGTTCACTTTTTAAGGTTTATATCATGTGGCAGGAGAAAAAAATAGAAAATCTCCAAATGAGCTTATCTCACTGTGATGTACACATAAAAATAGAAAAACAGAAAACAAGTCCAAACAATGAAATAATTGCTAAATTTTACACTGATAGTCCAGAAGTAACATTGTAAAGATGTTATGTTCACTTTTTAAGGTTTATATCATGTGGCAGGAGAAAAAAATAGAAAATCTCCAAATGAGCTTAACTCACTCCAATGCGCAAGTTAACATAGAAAAACAGAAAACAAGTCCAAACAATGAAATAATTGCAAAATTTTACACTGAGAGTCCAGAAGTAACATTGTAAAGATGTTATGTTCACTTTTTAAGGTTTATATCATGTGGCAGGAGAAAAAAATAGAAAATCTCCAAATGAGCTTATCTCACTGTGATGTACACATAAATATAGAAAAACAGAAAACAAGTCCAAACAATGGAATAATTGCACAATTTTACACTGAGAGTCCAGAAGTAACATTGTAAAGATGTTAAGTTCACTTTTTAAGGTTTATATCAGCAGTAGAAAAAAATGGAAAATCTCCAAATGAGCTTAACTCAATCCAATGCGCAATTTAACATAGAAAAACAGAAAACAAGTCCAAACAATGAAATAATTGCTACATTTTACACTGATAGTTCAGAAGTAACATTGTAAAGCTGTTATGTTCACTTTTTAAGGTTTATATCATGTGGCAGGAGAAAGGAATAGAAAATCTCCAAATGAGCTTATCTCACTCTAATGTACACATAAACATAGAAAAACAGAAAACAAGTCCAAACAATGAAATAATTACACAATTTTACACTGAGTGTCCAGAAGTAACATTGTAAAGATGTTATGTTCACTTTTTAAGGTTTATATCATGTGGCAGGAGAAAAAAATAGAAAATCTCCAAATGAGCTTAACTCACTCCAATGCGCAAGTTAACATAGAAAAACAGAAAACAAGTCCAAACAATGAAATAATTGCAAAATTTTACACTGAGAGTCCAGAAGTAACATTGTAAAGATGTTATGTTCACTTGTTAAGGTTTATATCATGTGGCAAGAGAAAAAAATGGAAAATCTCCAAATGAGCTTAACTCACTCTGATGTACACATAAACATAGAAAAACAGAAAACAAGTCCAAACAATGAAATAATTGCTCCATTTTACACTGATAGTTCAGAAGTAAAATTGTAAAGATGTTATGTTCACTTTCTAAGGTTTATATCATGTGACAGGAGAAAAAAATAGAAAATCTCCAAATGAGCTTATCTCACAGTAATGTACACATAAACATAAAAAACAGAAAACAAGTCCAAACAATGAAATAATTGCACAATTTTACACTGAGTGTCCAGAAGTAACATTGTAAAGATGTTATGTTCACTTTTTAAGGTTTATATCATGTGGAAGGAGAAAAAAATAGAAAATCTCCAAATGAGCTTATCTCACTCTAATGTACACATAAACATAGAAAAACAGAAAACAAGTCCAAACAATGAAATAATTGCTACATTTTACACTGAGAGTCCAGAAGTAACATTGTAAAGATGTTAAGTTCACTTTTTAAGGTTTATATCATGTGGCAGGAGAAAAAAATAGAAAATCTCCAAATGAGCTTATCTCACTGTGATGTACACATAAATATAGAAAAACAGAAAACAAGTCCAAACAATGAAATAATTGCTAAATTTTACACTGATAGTCCAGAAGTAACATTGTAAAGATGTTATGTTCACTTTTTAAGGTTTATATCATGTGGCAGGAGAAAAATATTGATAATCTCAAATGAGCTTAACTCAATCCAATGCGCAAGTTAACATAGAAAAACAGAAAACAAGTCCAAACAATGAAATAATTACACAATTTTACACTGAGTGTCCAGAAGTAACATTGTAAAGATGTTATGTTCACTTTTTAAGGTTTATATCATGTGGCAGGAGAAAGGAATAGAAAATCTCCAAATGAGCTTATCTCACTCTAATGTACACATAAACATAGAAAAACAGAAAACAAGTCCAAACAATGAAATAATTGCACAATTTTACACTGAGTGTCCAGAAGTAACATTGTAAAGATGTTAAGTTCACTTTTTAAGGTTTATATCATGTGGCAGGAGATAAAAATGGAAAATCTCCAAATGAGCTTAACTCAATCCAATGCGCAAGTTAACATAGAAAAACAGAAAACAAGTCCAAACAATGAAATAATTGCACAATTTTACACTGAGAGTCCAGAAGTAACATTGTAAAGATGTTAAGTTCACTTTTTAAGGTTTATATCATGTGGCAGGAGAAAAAAATGGAAAATCTCCAAATGAGCTTAACTCAATCCAATGCGCAAGTTAACATAGAAAAACAGAAAACAAGTCCAAACAATGAAATAATTGCACAATTTTACACTGAGTGTCCAGAAGTAACATTGTAAAGATGTTATGTTCACTTTTTAAGGTTTATATCATGTGGAAGGAGAAAAAAAGTAGAAAATCTCCAAATGAGCTTATCTCACTCTAATGTACACATAAACATAGAAAAACAGAAAACAAGTCCAAACAATGAAATAATTGCACAATTTTACACTGAGAGTCCAGAAGTAACATTGTAAAGATGTTAAGTTCACTTTTCAAGGTTTATATCATGTGGCAAGAGAAAAAAATAGAAAATCTCCAAATGAGCTTATCTCACTGTGATGTACACATAAATATAGAAAAACAGAAAACAAGTCCAAACAATGAAATAATTGCACAATTTTACACTGAGAGTCCAGAAGTAACATTGTAAAGATGTTAAGTTCACTTTTTAAGGTTTATATCATGTGGCAAGAGAAAAAAATAGAAAATCTCCAAATGAGCTTATCTCACTGTGATGTACACATAAATATAGAAAAACAGAAAACAAGTCCAAACAATGAAATAATTGCACAATTTTACACTGAGAGTCCAGAAGTAACATTGTAAAGATGTTAAGTTCACTTTTTAAGGTTTATATCATGTGGCAGGAGAAAAAAATGGAAAATCTCCAAATGAGCTTAACTCAATCCAATGCGCAATTTAACATAGAAAAACAGAAAACAAGTCCAAACAATGAAATAATTGCTACATTTTACACTGATAGTTCAGAAGTAACATTGTAAAGCTGTTATGTTCACTTTTTAAGGTTTATATCATGTGGCAGGAGAAAGGAATAGAAAATCTCCAAATGAGCTTATCTCACTCTAATGTACACATAAACATAGAAAAACAGAAAACAAGTCCAAACAATGAAATAATTGCACAATTTTACACTGAGTGTCCAGAAGTAACATTGTAAAGATGTTAAGTTCACTTTTTAAGGTTAATATCATGTGGCAAGAGAAAAAAATAGAAAATCTCCAAATGAGCTTATCTCACTGTGATGTACACATAAATATAGAAAAACAGAAAACAAGTCCAAACAATGAAATGATTGCTACATTTTACACTGATAGTCCAGAAGTAACATTGTAAAGATGTTATGTTCACTTTTTAAGGTTTATATCATGTGGCAGGAGAAAAAAATAGATAATCTCCAAATGAGCTTAACTCACTCTAATGTACACATAAACATAGAAAAACAGAAAACAAGTCCAAACAATGAAATAATTGCACAATTTTACACTGAGTGTCCAGAAGTAACATTGTAAAGATGTTATGTTCACTTTTTAAGGTTTATATCATGTGGAAGGAGAAAAAAATAGAAAATCTCCAAATGAGCTTATCTCACTGTTATGTACACATAAACATAGAAAAACAGAAAACAAGTCCAAACAATGAAATAATTGCACAATTTTACACTGAGAGTCCAGAAGTAACATTGTAAAGATGTTAAGTTCACTTTTTAAGGTTTATATCATGTGGCAGGAGAAAAAAATAGAAAATCTCCAAATGAGCTTATCTCACTGTGATGTACACATAAATATAGAAAAACAGAAAACAAGTCCAAACAATGAAATAATTGCTACATTTTACACTGAGTGTCCAGAAGTAACATTGTAAAGCTGTTATGTTCACTTTTTAAGGTTTATATCATGTGGCAGGAGAAAAAAATAGAAAATCTCCAAATGAGCTTATCTCACGTGATGTACACATAAATATAGAAAAACAGAAAACAAGTCCAAACAATGAAATAATTGCTAAATTTTACACTGATAGTCCAGAAGTAACATTGTAAAGATGTTATGTTCACTTTTTAAGGTTTATATCATGTGGCAGGAGAAAAAAATAGATAATCTCCAAATGAGCTTAACTCAATCCAATGCGCAAGTTAACATAGAAAAACAGAAAACAAGTCCAAACAATGAAATAATTGCACAATTTTACACTGAGTGTCCAGAAGTAACATTGTAAAGATGTTATGTTCACTTTTTAAGGTTTATATCATGTGGCAGGAGAAAGGAATAGAAAATCTCCAAAGGAGCTTATCTCACTCTAATGTACACATAAACATAGAAAAACAGAAAACAAGTCCAAACAATGAAATAATTGCACAATTTTACACTGAGTGTCCAGAAGTAACATTGTAAAGATGTTATGTTCACTTTTTAAGGTTTATATCATGTGGAAGGAGAAAAAAATAGAAAATCTCCAAATGAGCTTATCTCACTCTAATGTACACATAAACATAGAAAAACAGAAAACAAGTCCAAACAATGAAATAATTGCGACATTTTACACTGATAGTTCAGAAGTAACATTGTAAAGCTGTTATGTTCACTTTTTAAGGTTTATATCATGTGGCAGGAGAAAAAAATGGAAAATCTCCAAATGAGCTTAACTCACTCTAATGTACACATAAACATAGAAAAACAGAAAACAAGTCCAAACAATGAAATAATTGCTACATTTTACACTGATAGTTCAGAAGTAACATTGTAAAGCTGTTATGTTCACTTTTTAAGGTTTATATCATGTGGCAGGAGAAAAAAATAGAAAATCTCCAAATGAGCTTATCTCACTCTAATGTACACATAAACATAGAAAAACAGAAAACAAGTCCAAACAATGAAATAATTGCACAATTTTACACTGAGAGTCCAGAAGTAACATTGTAAAGATGTTAAGTTCACTTTTTAAGGTTTATATCAGCAGGAGAAAAAAATGGAAAATCTCCAAATGAGCTTAACTCAATCCAATGCGCAATTTAACATAGAAAAACAGAAAACAAGTCCAAACAATGAAATAATTGCTACATTTTACACTGAGTGTCCAGAAGTAACATTGTAAAGCTGTTATGTTCACTTTTTAAGGTTTATATCATGTGGCAGGAGAAAAAAATAGAAAATCTCCAAATGAGCTTATCTCACTGTGATGTACACATAAATATAGAAAAACAGAAAACAAGTCCAAACAATGAAATAATTGCTAAATTTTACACTGATAGTCCAGAAGTAACATTGTAAAGATGTTATGTTCACTTTTTAAGGTTTATATCATGTGGCAGGAGAAAAAAATAGATAATCTCCAAATGAGCTTAACTCAATCCAATGCGCAAGTTAACATAGAAAAACAGAAAACAAGTCCAAACAATGAAATAATTGCACAATTTTACACTGAGTGTCCAGAAGTAACATTGTAAAGATGTTATGTTCACTTTTTAAGGTTTATATCATGTGGCAGGAGAAAGGAATAGAAAATCTCCAAATGAGCTTATCTCACTCTAATGTACACATAAACATAGAAAAACAGAAAACAAGTCCAAACAATGAAATAATTGCACAATTTTACACTGATAGTTCAGAAGTAACATTGTAAAGCTGTTATGTTCACTTTTTAAGGTTTATATCATGTGGCAGGAGAAAGGAATAGAAAATCTCCAAATGAGCTTATCTCACTCTAATGTACACATAAACATAGAAAAACAGAAAACAAGTCCAAACAATGAAATAATTGCACAATTTTACACTGAGTGTCCAGAAGTAACATTGTAAAGATGTTATGTTCACTTTTTAAGGTTTATATCATGTGGAAGGAGAAAAAAAAGTAGAAAATCTCCAAATGAGCATATCTCACTCTAATTAATGTACACATAAACATAGAAAAACAGAAAACAAGTCCAAACAATGAAATAATTGCACAATTTTACACTGAGAGTCCAGAAGTAACATTGTAAAGATGTTAAGTTCACTTTTCAAGGTTTATATCATGTGGCAAGAGAAAAAAATAGAAAATCTCCAAATGAGCTTATCTCACTGTGATGTACACATAAATATAGAAAAACAGAAAACAAGTCCAAACAATGAAATAATTGCACAATTTTACACTGAGAGTCCAGAAGTAACATTGTAAAGATGTTAAGTTCACTTTTTAAGGTTTATATCATGTGGCAAGAGAAAAAAATAGAAAATCTCCAAATGAGCTTATCTCACTGTGATGTACACATAAATATAGAAAAACAGAAAACAAGTCCAAACAATGAAATAATTGCTACATTTTACACTGAGTGTCCAGAAGTAACATTGTAAAGATGTTAAGTTCACTTTTTAAGGTTTATATCATGTGGCAGGAGAAAAAAATGGAAAATCTCCAAATGAGCTTAACTCAATCCAATGCGCAATTTAACATAGAAAAACAGAAAACAAGTCCAAACAATGAAATAATTGCTACATTTTACACTGATAGTTCAGAAGTAACATTGTAAAGCTGTTATGTTCACTTTTTAAGGTTTATATCATGTGGCAGGAGAAAGGAATAGAAAATCTCCAAATGAGCTTATCTCACTCTAATGTACACATAAACATAGAAAAACAGAAAACAAGTCCAAACAATGAAATAATTGCACAATCTTACACTGAGTGTCCAGAAGTAACATTGTAAAGATGTTAAGTTCACTTTTTAAGGTTTATATCATGTGGCAAGAGAAAAAAATAGAAAATCTCCAAAAGAGCTTATCTCACTGTGATGTACACATAAATATAGAAAAACAGAAAACAAGTCCAAACAATGAAATGATTGCTACATTTTACACTGATAGTCCAGAAGTAACATTGTAAAGATGTTATGTTCACTTTTTAAGGTTTATATCATGTGGCAGGAGAAAAAAATAGATAATCTCCAAATGAGCTTAACTCAATCCAATGCGCAAGTTAACATAGAAAAACAGAAAACAAGTCCAAACAATGAAATAATTGCACAATTTTACACTGAGAGTCCAGAAGTAACATTGTAAAGATGTTAAGTTCACTTTTTAAGGTTTATATCATGTGGCAAGAGAAAAAAATAGAAAATCTCCAAATGAGCTTATCTCACTGTGATGTACACATAAATATAGAAAAACAGAAAACAAGTCCAAACAATGAAATAATTGCTACATTTTACACTGATAGTCCAGAAGTAACATTGTAAAGATGTTATATCACTTTTTAAGGTTTATATCATGTGGCAGGAGAAAAAAATAGATAATCTCCAAATGAGCTTAACTCAATCCAATGCGCAAGTTAACATAGAAAAACAGAAAACAAGTCCAAACAATGAAATAATTGCACAATTTTACACTGAGTGTCCAGAAGTAACATTGTAAAGATGTTATGTTCACTTTTTAAGGTTTATATCATGTGGAAGGAGAAAAAAAGTAGAAAATCTCCAAATGAGCTTATCTCACTCTAATGTACACATAAACATAGAAAAACAGAAAACAAGTCCAAACAATGAAATAATTGCACAATTTTACACTGAGAGTCCAGAAGTAACATTGTAAAGATGTTAAGTTCACTTTTCAAGGTTTATATCATGTGGCAAGAGAAAAAAATAGAAAATCTCCAAATGAGCTTATCTCACTGTGATGTACACATAAATATAGAAAAACAGAAAACAAGTCCAAACAATGAAATAATTGCACAATTTTACACTGAGAGTCCAGAAGTAACATTGTAAAGATGTTAAGTTCACTTTTTAAGGTTTATATCATGTGGCAAGAGAAAAAAATAGAAAATCTCCAAATGAGCTTATCTCACTGTGATGTACACATAAATATAGAAAAACAGAAAACAAGTCCAAACAATGAAATAATTGCTACATTTTACACTGAGTGTCCAGAAGTAACATTGTAAAGATGTTAAGTTCACTTTTTAAGGTTTATATCATGTGGCAGGAGAAAAAAATGGAAAATCTCCAAATGAGCTTAACTCAATCCAATGCGCAATTTAACATAGAAAAACAGAAAACAAGTCCAAACAATGAAATAATTGCTACATTTTACACTGATAGTTCAGAAGTAACATTGTAAAGCTGTTATGTTCACTTTTTAAGGTTTATATCATGTGGCAGGAGAAAGGAATAGAAAATCTCCAAATGAGCTTATCTCACTCTAATGTACACATAAACATAGAAAAACAGAAAACAAGTCCAAACAATGAAATAATTGCACAATTTTACACTGAGTGTCCAGAAGTAACATTGTAAAGATGTTAAGTTCACTTTTTAAGGTTAATATCATGTGGCAAGAGAAAAAAATAGAAAATCTCCAAATGAGCTTATCTCACTGTGATGTACACATAAATATAGAAAAACAGAAAACAAGTCCAAACAATGAAATGATTGCTACATTTTACACTGATAGTCCAGAAGTAACATTGTAAAGATGTTATGTTCACTTTTTAAGGTTTATATCATGTGGCAGGAGAAAAAAATAGATAATCTCCAAATGAGCTTAACTCACTCTAATGTACACATAAACATAGAAAAACAGAAAACAAGTCCAAACAATGAAATAATTGCACAATTTTACACTGAGTGTCCAGAAGTAACATTGTAAAGATGTTATGTTCACTTTTTAAGGTTTATATCATGTGGAAGGAGAAAAAAATAGAAAATCTCCAAATGAGCTTATCTCACTGTTATGTACACATAAACATAGAAAAACAGAAAACAAGTCCAAACAATGAAATAATTGCACAATTTTACACTGAGAGTCCAGAAGTAACATTGTAAAGATGTTAAGTTCACTTTTTAAGGTTTATATCATGTGGCAGGAGAAAAAAATAGAAAATCTCCAAATGAGCTTATCTCACTGTGATGTACACATAAATATAGAAAAACAGAAAACAAGTCCAAACAATGAAATAATTGCTAAATTTTACACTGATAGTTCAGAAGTAACATTGTAAAGCTGTTATGTTCACTTTTTAAGGTTTATATCATGTGGCAGGAGAAAAAAATAGAAAATCTCCAAATGAGCTTATCTCACTCTAATGTACACATAAACATAGAAAAACAGAAAACAAGTCCAAACAATGAAATAATTGCACAATTTTACACTGAGAGTCCAGAAGTAACATTGTAAAGATGTTAAGTTCACTTTTTAAGGTTTATATCAGCAGGAGAAAAAAATGGAAAATCTCCAAATGAGCTTAACTCAATCCAATGCGCAATTTAACATAGAAAAACAGAAAACAAGTCCAAACAATGAAATAATTGCTACATTTTACACTGAGTGTCCAGAAGTAACATTGTAAAGCTGTTATGTTCACTTTTTAAGGTTTATATCATGTGGCAGGAGAAAAAAATAGAAAATCTCCAAATGAGCTTATCTCACTGTGATGTACACATAAATATAGAAAAACAGAAAACAAGTCCAAACAATGAAATAATTGCTAAATTTTACACTGATAGTCCAGAAGTAACATTGTAAAGATGTTATGTTCACTTTTTAAGGTTTATATCATGTGGCAGGAGAAAAAAATAGATAATCTCCAAATGAGCTTAACTCAATCCAATGCGCAAGTTAACATAGAAAAACAGAAAACAAGTCCAAACAATGAAATAATTGCACAATTTTACACTGAGTGTCCAGAAGTAACATTGTAAAGATGTTATGTTCACTTTTTAAGGTTTATATCATGTGGCAGGAGAAAGGAATAGAAAATCTCCAAATGAGCTTATCTCACTCTAATGTACACATAAACATAGAAAAACAGAAAACAAGTCCAAACAATGAAATAATTGCACAATTGTACACTGATAGTTCAGAAGTAACATTGTAAAGCTGTTATGTTCACTTTTTAAGGTTTATATCATGTGGCAGGAGAAAGGAATAGAAAATCTCCAAATGAGCTTATCTCACTCTAATGTACACATAAACATAGAAAAACAGAAAACAAGTCCAAACAATGAAATAATTGCACAATTTTACACTGAGTGTCCAGAAGTAACATTGTAAAGATGTTATGTTCACTTTTTAAGGTTTATATCATGTGGAAGGAGAAAAAAAAGTAGAAAATCTCCAAATGAGCATATCTCACTCTAATTAATGTACACATAAACATAGAAAAACAGAAAACAAGTCCAAACAATGAAATAATTGCACAATTTTACACTGAGAGTCCAGAAGTAACATTGTAAAGATGTTAAGTTCACTTTTCAAGGTTTATATCATGTGGCAAGAGAAAAAAATAGAAAATCTCCAAATGAGCTTATCTCACTGTGATGTACACATAAATATAGAAAAACAGAAAACAAGTCCAAACAATGAAATAATTGCACAATTTTACACTGAGAGTCCAGAAGTAACATTGTAAAGATGTTAAGTTCACTTTTTAAGGTTTATATCATGTGGCAAGAGAAAAAAATAGAAAATCTCCAAATGAGCTTATCTCACTGTGATGTACACATAAATATAGAAAAACAGAAAACAAGTCCAAACAATGAAATAATTGCTACATTTTACACTGAGTGTCCAGAAGTAACATTGTAAAGATGTTAAGTTCACTTTTTAAGGTTTATATCATGTGGCAGGAGAAAAAAATGGAAAATCTCCAAATGAGCTTAACTCAATCCAATGCGCAATTTAACATAGAAAAACAGAAAACAAGTCCAAACAATGAAATAATTGCTACATTTTACACTGATAGTTCAGAAGTAACATTGTAAAGCTGTTATGTTCACTTTTTAAGGTTTATATCATGTGGCAGGAGAAAGGAATAGAAAATCTCCAAATGAGCTTATCTCACTCTAATGTACACATAAACATAGAAAAACAGAAAACAAGTCCAAACAATGAAATAATTGCACAATTTTACACTGAGTGTCCAGAAGTAACATTGTAAAGATGTTAAGTTCACTTTTTAAGGTTTATATCATGTGGCAAGAGAAAAAAATAGAAAATCTCCAAAAGAGCTTATCTCACTGTGATGTACACATAAATATAGAAAAACAGAAAACAAGTCCAAACAATGAAATGATTGCTACATTTTACACTGATAGTCCAGAAGTAACATTGTAAAGATGTTATGTTCACTTTTTAAGGTTTATATCATGTGGCAGGAGAAAAAAATAGATAATCTCCAAATGAGCTTAACTCAATCCAATGCGCAAGTTAACATAGAAAAACAGAAAACAAGTCCAAACAATGAAATAATTGCACAATTTTACACTGAGAGTCCAGAAGTAACATTGTAAAGATGTTAAGTTCACTTTTTAAGGTTTATATCATGTGGCAAGAGAAAAAAATAGAAAATCTCCAAATGAGCTTATCTCACTGTGATGTACACATAAATATAGAAAAACAGAAAACAAGTCCAAACAATGAAATAATTGCTACATTTTACACTGATAGTCCAGAAGTAACATTGTAAAGATGTTATATCACTTTTTAAGGTTTATATCATGTGGCAGGAGAAAAAAATAGATAATCTCCAAATGAGCTTAACTCAATCCAATGCGCAAGTTAACATAGAAAAACAGAAAACAAGTCCAAACAATGAAATAATTGCACAATTTTACACTGAGTGTCCAGAAGTAACATTGTAAAGATGTTATGTTCACTTTTTAAGGTTTATATCATGTGGCAGGAGAAAGGAATAGAAAATCTCCAAATGAGCTTATCTCACTCTAATGTACACATAAACATAGAAAAACAGAAAACAAGTCCAAACAATGAAATAATTGCACAATTTTACACTGAGTGTCCAGAAGTAACATTGTAAAGATGTTATGTTCACTTTTTAAGGTTTATATCATGTGGAAGGAGAAAAAAATAGAAAATCTCCAAATGAGCTTATCTCACTCTAATGTACACATAAACATAGAAAAACAGAAAACAAGTCCAAACAATGAAATAATTGCACAATTTTACACTGAGAGTCCAGAAGTAACATTGTAAAGATGTTAAGTTCACTTTTTAAGGTTTATATCATGTGGCAGGAGAAAAAAATAGAAAATCTCCAAATGAGCTTATCTCACTGTGATGTACACATAAATATAGAAAAACAGAAAACAAGTCCAAACAATGAAATAATTGCTACATTTTACACTGAGTGTCCAGAAGTAACATTGTAAAGATGTTAAGTTCACTTTTTAAGGTTTATATCATGTGGCAGGAGAAAAAAATGGAAAATCTCCAAATGAGCTTAACTCAATCCAATGCGCAATTTAACATAGAAAAACAGAAAACAAGTCCAAACAATGAAATAATTGCTACATTTTACACTGATAGTTCAGAAGTAACATTGTAAAGCTGTTATGTTCACTTTTTAAGGTTTATATCATGTGGCAGGAGAAAGGAATAGAAAATCTCCAAATGAGCTTATCTCACTCTAATGTACACATAAACATAGAAAAACAGAAAACAAGTCCAAACAATGAAATAATTGCACAATTTTACACTGAGTGTCCAGAAGTAACATTGTAAAGATGTTAAGTTCACTTTTTAAGGTTTATATCATGTGGCAAGAGAAAAAAATAGAAAATCTCCAAAAGAGCTTATCTCACTGTGATGTACACATAAATATAGAAAAACAGAAAACAAGTCCAAACAATGAAATGATTGCTACATTTTACACTGATAGTCCAGAAGTAACATTGTAAAGATGTTATGTTCACTTTTTAAGGTTTATATCATGTGGCAGGAGAAAAAAATAGATAATCTCCAAATGAGCTTAACTCAATCCAATGCGCAAGTTAACATAGAAAAACAGAAAACAAGTCCAAACAATGAAATAATTGCACAATTTTACACTGAGAGTCCAGAAGTAACATTGTAAAGATGTTAAGTTCACTTTTTAAGATTTATATCATGTGGCAAGAGAAAAAAATAGAAAATCTCCAAATGAGCTTATCTCACTGTGATGTACACATAAATATAGAAAAACAGAAAACAAGTCCAAACAATGAAATAATTGCTACATTTTACACTGATAGTCCAGAAGTAACATTGTAAAGATGTTATATCACTTTTTAAGGTTTATATCATGTGGCAGGAGAAAAAAATAGATAATCTCCAAATGAGCTTAACTCAATCCAATGCGCAAGTTAACATAGAAAAACAGAAAACAAGTCCAAACAATTAAATAATTGCACAATTTTACACTGAGTGTCCAGAAGTAACATTGTAAAGATGTTATGTTCACTTTTTAAGGTTTATATCATGTGGCAGGAGAAAGGAATAGAAAATCTCCAAATGAGCTTATCTCACTCTAATGTACACATAAACATAGAAAAACAGAAAACAAGTCCAAACAATGAAATAATTGCACAATTTTACACTGAGTGTCCAGAAGTAACATTGTAAAGATGTTATGTTCACTTTTTAAGGTTTATATCATGTGGAAGGAGAAAAAAATAGAAAATCTCCAAATGAGCTTATCTCACTCTAATGTACACATAAACATAGAAAAACAGAAAACAAGTCCAAACAATGAAATAATTGCACAATTTTACACTGAGAGTCCAGAAGTAACATTGTAAAGATGTTAAGTTCACTTTTTAAGGTTTATATCATGTGGCAGGAGAAAAAAATAGAAAATCTCCAAATGAGCTTATCTCACTCTAATGTACACATAAACATAGAAAAACAGAAAACAAGTCCAAACAATGAAATAATTGCACAATTTTACACTGAGTGTCCAGAAGTAACATTGTAAAGATGTTAAGTTCACTTTTTAAGGTTTATATCATGTGGCAGGAGAAAAAAATGGAAAATCTCCAAATGAGCTTAACTCAATCCAATGCGCAATTTAACATAGAAAAACAGAAAACAAGTCCAAACAATGAAATAATTGCTACATTTTACACTGATAGTTCAGAAGTAACATTGTAAAGCTGTTATGTTCACTTTTTAAGGTTTATATCATGTGGCAGGAGAAAGGAATAGAAAATCTCCAAATGAGCTTATCTCACTCTAATGTACACATAAACATAGAAAAACAGAAAACAAGTCCAAACAATGAAATAATTGCACAATTTTACACTGAGTGTCCAGAAGTAACATTGTAAAGATGTTAAGTTCACTTTTTAAGGTTTATATCATGTGGCAAGAGAAAAAAATAGAAAATCTCCAAATGAGCTTATCTCACTGTGATGTACACATAAACATAGAAAAACAGAAAACAAGTCCAAACAATAAAATAATTGCACAATTTTACACTGAGAGTCCAGAAGTAACATTGTTAAGATGTTAAGTTCACTTTTTAAGGTTTATATCATGTGGCAAGAGAAAAAAATAGAAAATCTCCAAATGAGCTTATCTCACTGTGATGTACACATAAATATAGAAAAACAGAAAACAAGTCCAAACAATGAAATAATTGCTACATTTTACACTGAGTGTCCAGAAGTAACATTGTAAAGCTGTTATGTTCACTTTTTAAGGTTTATATCATGTGGCAGGAGAAAAAAATAGAAAATCTCCAAATGAGCTTATCTCACGTGATGTACACATAAATATAGAAAAACAGAAAACAAGTCCAAACAATGAAATAATTGCTAAATTTTACACTGATAGTCCAGAAGTAACATTGTAAAGATGTTATGTTCACTTTTTAAGGTTTATATCATGTGGCAGGAGAAAAAAATAGATAATCTCCAAATGAGCTTAACTCAATCCAATGCGCAAGTTAACATAGAAAAACAGAAAACAAGTCCAAACAATGAAATAATTGCACAATTTTACACTGAGTGTCCAGAAGTAACATTGTAAAGATGTTATGTTCACTTTTTAAGGTTTATATCATGTGGCAGGAGAAAGGAATAGAAAATCTCCAAAGGAGCTTATCTCACTCTAATGTACACATAAACATAGAAAAACAGAAAACAAGTCCAAACAATGAAATAATTGCACAATTTTACACTGAGTGTCCAGAAGTAACATTGTAAAGATGTTATGTTCACTTTTTAAGGTTTATATCATGTGGCAGGAGAAAAAAATAGATAATCTCCAAATGAGCTTAACTCAATCGAATGCGCAAGTTAACATAGAAAAACAGAAAACAAGTCCAAACAATGAAATAATTGCTACATTTTACACTGATAGTTCAGAAGTAACATTGTAAAGCTGTTATGTTCACTTTTTAAGGTTTATATCATGTGGCAGGAGAAAAAAATAGAAAATCTCCAAATGAGCTTATCTCACTCTAATGTACACATAAACATAGAAAAACAGAAAACAAGTCCAAACAATGAAATAATTGCACAATTTTACACTGAGAGTCCAGAAGTAACATTGTAAAGATGTTAAGTTCACTTTTTAAGGTTTATATCAGCAGGAGAAAAAAATGGAAAATCTCCAAATGAGCTTAACTCAATCCAATGCGCAATTTAACATAGAAAAACAGAAAACAAGTCCAAACAATGAAATAATTGCTACATTTTACACTGAGTGTCCAGAAGTAACATTGTAAAGCTGTTATGTTCACTTTTTAAGGTTTATATCATGTGGCAGGAGAAAAAAATAGAAAATCTCCAAATGAGCTTATCTCACTGTGATGTACACATAAATATAGAAAAACAGAAAACAAGTCCAAACAATGAAATAATTGCTACATTTTACACTGATAGTCCAGAAGTAACATTGTAAAGATGTTATGTTCACTTTTTAAGGTTTATATCATGTGGCAGGAGAAAAAAATAGATAATCTCCAAATGAGCTTAACTCAATCCAATGCGCAAGTTAACATAGAAAAACAGAAAACAAGTCCAAACAATGAAATAATTGCACAATTTTACACTGAGTGTCCAGAAGTAACATTGTAAAGATGTTATGTTCACTTTTTAAGGTTTATATCATGTGGAAGGAGAAAAAAATAGAAAATCTCCAAATGAGCTTATCTCACTCTAATGTACACATAAACATAGAAAAACAGAAAACAAGTCCAAACAATGAAATAATTGCTACATTTTATACTGAGAGTCCAGAAGTAACATTGTAAAGATGTTAAGTTCACTTTTTAAGGTTTATATCATGTGGCAGGAGAAAAAAATAGAAAATCTCCAAATGAGCTTATCTCACTGTGATGTACACATAAATATAGAAAAACAGAAAACAAGTCCAAACAATGAAATAATTGCTAAATTTTACACTGATAGTCCAGAAGTAACATTGTAAAGATGTTATGTTCACTTTTTAAGGTTTATATCATGTGGCAGGAGAAAAATATTGATAATCTCAAATGAGCTTAACTCAATCCAATGCGCAAGTTAACATAGAAAAACAGAAAACAAGTCCAAACAATGAAATAATTACACAATTTTACACTGAGTGTCCAGAAGTAACATTGTAAAGATGTTATGTTCACTTTTTAAGGTTTATATCATGTGGCAGGAGAAAGGAATAGAAAATCTCCAAATGAGCTTATCTCACTCTAATGTACACATAAACATAGAAAAACAGAAAACAAGTCCAAACAATGAAATAATTGCACAATTTTACACTGAGAGTCCAGAAGTAACATTGTAAAGATGTTAAGTTCACTTTTTAAGGTTTATATCATGTGGCAGGAGATAAAAATGGAAAATCTCCAAATGAGCTTAACTCAATCCAATGCGCAATTTAACATAGAAAAACAGAAAACAAGTCCAAACAATGAAATAATTGCTACATTTTACACTGATAGTTCAGAAGTAACATTGTAAAGCTGTTATGTTCACTTTTTAAGGTTTATATCATGTGGCAGGAGAAAGGAATAGAAAATCTCCAAATGAGCTTATCTCACTCTAATGTACACATAAACATAGAAAAACAGAAAACAAGTCCAAACAATGAAATAATTGCACAATTTTACACTGAGTGTCCAGAAGTAACATTGTAAAGATGTTAAGTTCACTTTTTAAGGTTTATATCATGTGGCAAGAGAAAAAAATAGAAAATCTCCAAATGAGCTTATCTCACTGTGATGTACACATAAATATAGAAAAACAGAAAACAAGTCCAAACAATGAAATGATTGCTACATTTTACACTGATAGTCCAGAAGTAACATTGTAAAGATGTTATGTTCACTTTTTAAGGTTTATATCATGTGGCAGGAGAAAAAAATAGATAATCTCCAAATGAGCTTAACTCAATCCAATGCGCAAGTTAACATAGAAAAACAGAAAACAAGTCCAAACAATGAAATAATTGCACAATTTTACACTGAGAGTCCAGAAGTAACATTGTAAAGATGTTAAGTTCACTTTTTAAGGTTTATATCATGTGGCAGGAGAAAAAAATAGAAAATCTCCAAATGAGCTTATCTCACTGTGATGTACACATAAATATAGAAAAACAGAAAACAAGTCCAAACAATGAAATAATTGCTACATTTTACACTGAGAGTCCAGAAGTAACATTGTAAAGATGTTAAGTTCACTTTTTAAGGTTTATATCATGTGGCAAGAGAAAAAAATAGAAAATCTCCAAATGAGCTTATCTCACTCTAATGTACACATAAATATAGAAAAACAGAAAACAAGTCCAAACAATGAAATAATTGCTAAATTTTACACTGATAGTCCAGAAGTAACATTGTAAAGATGTTATGTTCACTTTTTAAGGTTTATATCATGTGGCAGGAGAAAAAAATAGAAAATCTCCAAATGAGCTTAACTCACTCCAATGCGCAAGTTAACATAGAAAAACAGAAAACAAGTCCAAACAATGAAATAATTGCAAAATTTTACACTGAGAGTCCAGAAGTAACATTGTAAAGATGTTATGTTCACTTGTTAAGGTTTATATCATGTGGCAAGAGAAAAAAATGGAAAATCTCCAAATGAGCTTAACTCACTCTGATGTACACATAAACATAGAAAAACAGAAAACAAGTCCAAACAATGAAATAATTGCTCCATTTTACACTGATAGTTCAGAAGTAAAATTGTAAAGATGTTATGTTCACTTTCTAAGGTTTATATCATGTGACAGGAGAAAAAAATAGAAAATCTCCAAATGAGCTTATCTCACAGTAATGTACACATAAACATAAAAAACAGAAAACAAGTCCAAACAATGAAATAATTGCACAATTTTACACTGAGTGTCCAGAAGTAACATTGTAAAGATGTTATGTTCACTTTTTAAGGTTTATATCATGTGGAAGGAGAAAAAAATAGAAAATCTCCAAATGAGCTTATCTCACTCTAATGTACACATAAACATAGAAAAACAGAAAACAAGTCCAAACAATGAAATAATTGCTACATTTTACACTGAGAGTCCAGAAGTAACATTGTAAAGATGTTAAGTTCACTTTTTAAGGTTTATATCATGTGGCAGGAGAAAAAAATAGAAAATCTCCAAATGAGCTTATCTCACTGTGATGTACACATAAATATAGAAAAACAGAAAACAAGTCCAAACAATGAAATAATTGCTAAATTTTACACTGATAGTCCAGAAGTAACATTGTAAAGATGTTATGTTCACTTTTTAAGGTTTATATCATGTGGCAGGAGAAAAATATTGATAATCTCAAATGAGTTTAACTCAATCCAATGCGCAAGTTAACATAGAAAAACAGAAAACAAGTCCAAACAATGAAATAATTACACAATTTTACACTGAGTGTCCAGAAGTAACATTGTAAAGATGTTATGTTCACTTTTTAAGGTTTATATCATGTGGCAGGAGAAAGGAATAGAAAATCTCCAAATGAGCTTATCTCACTCTAATGTACACATAAACATAGAAAAACAGAAAACAAGTCCAAACAATGAAATAATTGCACAATTTTACACTGAGAGTCCAGAAGTAACATTGTAAAGATGTTAAGTTCACTTTTTAAGGTTTATATCATGTGGCAGGAGATAAAAATGGAAAATCTCCAAATGAGCTTAACTCAATCCAATGCGCAATTTAACATAGAAAAACAGAAAACAAGTCCAAACAATGAAATAATTGCTACATTTTACACTGATAGTTCAGAAGTAACATTGTAAAGCTGTTATGTTCACTTTTTAAGGTTTATATCATGTGGCAGGAGAAAGGAATAGAAAATCTCCAAATGAGCTTATCTCACTCTAATGTACACATAAACATAGAAAAACAGAAAACAAGTCCAAACAATGAAATAATTGCACAATTTTACACTGAGTGTCCAGAAGTAACATTGTAAAGATGTTAAGTTCACTTTTTAAGGTTTATATCATGTGGCAAGAGAAAAAAATAGAAAATCTCCAAATGAGCTTATCTCACTGTGATGTACACATAAATATAGAAAAACAGAAAACAAGTCCAAACAATGAAATGATTGCTACATTTTACACTGATAGTCCAGAAGTAACATTGTAAAGATGTTATGTTCACTTTTTAAGGTTTATATCATGTGGCAGGAGAAAAAAATAGATAATCTCCAAATGAGCTTAACTCAATCCAATGCGCAAGTTAACATAGAAAAACAGAAAACAAGTCCAAACAATGAAATAATTGCACAATTTTACACTGAGAGTCCAGAAGTAACATTGTAAAGATGTTAAGTTCACTTTTTAAGGTTTATATCATGTGGCAGGAGAAAAAAATAGAAAATCTCCAAATGAGCTTATCTCACTGTGATGTACACATAAATATAGAAAAACAGAAAACAAGTCCAAACAATGAAATAATTGCACAATTTTACACTGAGAGTCCAGAAGTAACATTGAAAAGATGTTAAGTTCACTTTTTAAGGTTTATATCATGTGGCAAGAGAAAAAAATAGAAAATCTCCAAATGAGCTTATCTCACTGTGATGTACACATAAATATAGAAAAACAGAAAACAAGTCCAAACAATGAAATAATTGCACAATTTTACACTGAGAGTCCAGAAGTAACATTGTAAAGATGTTAAGTTCACTTTTTAAGGTTTATATCATGTGGCAGGAGAAAAAAATAGAAAATCTCCAAATGAGCTTATCTCACTGTGATGTACACATAAATATAGAAAAACAGAAAACAAGTCCAAACAATGAAATAATTGCACAATTTTACACTGAGAGTCCAGAAGTAACATTGTAAAGATGTTAAGTTCACTTTTTAAGGTTTATATCATGTGGCAAGAGAAAAAAATAGAAAATCTCCAAATGAGCTTATCTCACTGTGATGTACACATAAATATAGAAAAACAGAAAACAAGTCCAAACAATGAAATAATTGCTACATTTTACACTGATAGTCCAGAAGTAACATTGTAAAGATGTTATACCACTTTTTAAGGTTTATATCATGTGGCAGGAGAAAAAAATAGATAATCTCCAAATGAGCTTTACTCAATCCAATGCGCAAGTTAACATAGAAAAACAGAAAACAAGTCCAAACAATGAAATAATTGCACAATTTTACACTGAGTGTCCAGAAGTAACATTGTAAAGATGTTATGTTCACTTTTTAAGGTTTATATCATGTGGCAGGAGAAAGGAATAGAAAATCTCCAAATGAGCTTATCTCACTCTAATGTACACATAAACATAGAAAAACAGAAAACAAGTCCAAACAATGATATAATTGCGACATTTTACACTGATAGTTCAGAAGTAACATTGTAAAGCTGTTATGTTCACTTTTTAAGGTTTATATCATGTGGCAGGAGAAAAAAATGGAAAATCTCCAAATGAGCTTAACTCAATCGAATGCGCAAGTTAACAGAAAAACAGAAAACAAGTCCAAACAATGAAATAATTGCTACATTTTACACTGATAGTTCAGAAGTAACATTGTAAAGCTGTTATGTTCACTTTTTAAGGTTTATATCATGTGGCAGGAGAAAAAAATAGAAAATCTCCAAATGAGCTTATCTCACTCTAATGTACACATAAACATAGAAAAACAGAAAACAAGTCCAAACAATGAAATAATTGCACAATTTTACACTGAGAGTCCAGAAGTAACATTGTAAAGATGTTAAGTTCACTTTTTAAGGTTTATATCATGTGGCAGGAGAAAAAAATGGAAAATCTCCAAATGAGCTTAACTCAATCCAATGCGCAATTTAACATAGAAAAACAGAAAACAAGTCCAAACAATGAAATAATTGCTACATTTTACACTGATAGTTCAGAAGTAACATTGTAAAGCTGTTATGTTCACTTTTTAAGGTTTATATCATGTGGCAGGAGAAAGGAATAGAAAATCTCCAAATGAGCTTATCTCACTCTAATGTACACATAAACATAGAAAAACAGAAAACAAGTCCAAACAATGAAATAATTGCACAATTTTACACTGAGTGTCCAGAAGTAACATTGTAAAGATGTTATGTTCACTTTTTAAGGTTTATATCATGTGGAAGGAGAAAAAAAGTAGAAAATCTCCAAATGAGCTTATCTCACTCTAATGTACACATAAACATAGAAAAACAGAAAACAAGTCCAAACAATGAAATAATTGCACAATTTTACACTGAGAGTCCAGAAGTAACATTGTAAAGATGTTAAGTTCACTTTTCAAGGTTTATATCATGTGGCAAGAGAAAAAAATAGAAAATCTCCAAATGAGCTTATCTCACTGTGATGTACACATAAATATAGAAAAACAGAAAACAAGTCCAAACAATGAAATAATTGCACAATTTTACACTGAGTGTCCAGAAGTAACATTGTAAAGATGTTAAGTTCACTTTTTAAGGTTTATATCATGTGGCAGGAGAAAGGAATAGAAAATCTCCAAATGAGCTTATCTCACTCTAATGTACACATAAACATAGAAAAACAGAAAACAAGTCCAAACAATGAAATAATTGCACAATTTTACACTGAGTGTCCAGAAGTAACATTGTAAAGATGTTAAGTTCACTTTTTAAGGTTTATATCATGTGGCAAGAGAAAAAAATAGAAAATCTCCAAATGAGCTTATCTCACTGTGATGTACACATAAATATAGAAAAACAGAAAACAAGTCCAAACAATGAAATAATTGCTACATTTTACACTGATAGTCCAGAAGTAACATTGTAAAGATGTTATATCACTTTTTAAGGTTTATATCATGTGGCAGGAGAAAAAAATAGATAATCTCCAAATGAGCTTAACTCAATCCAATGCGCAAGTTAACATAGAAAAACAGAAAACAAGTCCAAACAATGAAATAATTGCACAATTTTACACTGAGTGTCCAGAAGTAACATTGTAAAGATGTTATGTTCACTTTTTAAGGTTTATATCATGTGGCAGGAGAAAGGAATAGAAAATCTCCAAATGAGCTTATCTCACTCTAATGTACACATAAACATAGAAAAACAGAAAACAAGTCCAAACAATGAAATAATTGCTCCATTTTACACTGATAGTTCAGAAGTAAAATTGTAAAGATGTTATGTTCACTTTCTAAGGTTTATATCATGTGACAGGAGAAAAAAATAGAAAATCTCCAAATGAGCTTATCTCACAGTAATGTACACATAAACATAAAAAACAGAAAACAAGTCCAAACAATGAAATAATTGCACAATTTTACACTGAGTGTCCAGAAGTAACATTGTAAAGATGTTATGTTCACTTTTTAAGGTTTATATCATGTGGAAGGAGAAAAAAATAGAAAATCTCCAAATGAGCTTATCTCACTCTAATGTACACATAAACATAGAAAAACAGAAAACAAGTCCAAACAATGAAATAATTGCACAATTTTACACTGAGAGTCCAGAAGTAACATTGTAAAGATGTTAAGTTCACTTTTTAAGGTTTATATCATGTGGCAGGAGAAAAAAATAGAAAATCTCCAAATGAGCTTATCTCACTGTGATGTACACATAAATATAGAAAAACAGAAAACAAGTCCAAACAATGAAATAATTGCTACATTTTACACTGATAGTCCAGAAGTAACATTGTAAAGATGTTATGTTCACTTTTTAAGGTTTATATCATGTGGCAGGAGAAAAAAATAGATAATCTCCAAATGAGCTTAACTCAATCCAATGCGCAAGTTAACATAGAAAAACAGAAAACAAGTCCAAACAATGAAATAATTGCACAATTTTACACTGAGTGTCCAGAAGTAACATTGTAAAGATGTTATGTTCACTTTTTAAGGTTTATATCATGTGGCAGGAGAAAGGAATAGAAAATCTCCAAATGAGCTTATCTCACTCTAATGTACACATAAACATAGAAAAACAGAAAACAAGTCCAAACAATGAAATAATTGCACAATTTTACACTGAGTGTCCAGAAGTAACATTGTAAAGATGTTATGTTCACTTTTTAAGGTTTATATCATGTGGCAAGAGAAAAAAATAGAAAATCTCCAAATGAGCTTATCTCACTCTGATGTACACATAAACATAGAAAAACAGAAAACAAGTCCAAACAATGAAATAATTGCACAATTTTACACTGAGTGTCCAGAAGTAACATTGTAAAGATGTTATGTTCACTTTTTAAGGTTTATATCATGTGGAAGGAGAAAAAAATAGAAAATCTCCAAATGAGCTTATCTCACTCTAATGTACACATAAACATAGAAAAACAGAAAACAAGTCCAAACAATGAAATAATTGCTACATTTTATACTGAGAGTCCAGAAGTAACATTGTAAAGATGTTAAGTTCACTTTTTAAGGTTTATATCATGTGGCAGGAGAAAAAAATAGAAAATCTCCAAATGAGCTTATCTCACTGTGATGTACACATAAATATAGAAAAACAGAAAACAAGTCCAAACAATGAAATAATTGCTAAATTTTACACTGATAGTCCAGAAGTAACATTGTAAAGATGTTATGTTCACTTTTTAAAGTTTATATCATGTGGCAGGAGAAAAATATTGATAATCTCAAATGAGCTTAACTCAATCCAATGCGCAAGTTAACATAGAAAAACAGAAAACAAGTCCAAACAATGAAATAATTACACAATTTTACACTGAGTGTCCAGAAGTAACATTGTAAAGATGTTATGTTCACTTTTTAAGGTTTATATCATGTGGCAGGAGAAAGGAATAGAAAATCTCCAAATGAGCTTATCTCACTCTAATGTACACATAAACATAGAAAAACAGAAAACAAGTCCAAACAATGAAATAATTGCACAATTTTACACTGAGAGTCCAGAAGTAACATTGTAAAGATGTTAAGTTCACTTTTTAAGGTTTATATCATGTGGCAGGAGATAAAAATGGAAAATCTCCAAATGAGCTTAACTCAATCCAATGCGCAATTTAACATAGAAAAACAGAAAACAAGTCCAAACAATGAAATAATTGCTACATTTTACACTGATAGTTCAGAAGTAACATTGTAAAGCTGTTATGTTCACTTTTTAAGGTTTATATCATGTGGCAGGAGAAAGGAATAGAAAATCTCCAAATGAGCTTATCTCACTCTAATGTACACATAAACATAGAAAAACAGAAAACAAGTCCAAACAATGAAATAATTGCACAATTTTACACTGAGTGTCCAGAAGTAACATTGTAAAGATGTTAAGTTCACTTTTTAAGGTTTATATCATGTGGCAAGAGAAAAAAATAGAAAATCTCCAAATGAGCTTATCTCACTGTGATGTACACATAAATATAGAAAAACAGAAAACAAGTCCAAACAATGAAATGATTGCTACATTTTACACTGATAGTCCAGAAGTAACATTGTAAAGATGTTATGTTCACTTTTTAAGGTTTATATCATGTGGCAGGAGAAAAAAATAGATAATCTCCAAATGAGCTTAACTCAATCCAATGCGCAAGTTAACATAGAAAAACAGAAAACAAGTCCAAACAATGAAATAATTGCACAATTTTACACTGAGAGTCCAGAAGTAACATTGTAAAGATGTTAAGTTCACTTTTTAAGGTTTATATCATGTGGCAGGAGAAAAAAATAGAAAATCTCCAAATGAGCTTATCTCACTGTGATGTACACATAAATATAGAAAAACAGAAAACAAGTCCAAACAATGAAATAATTGCACAATTTTACACTGAGAGTCCAGAAGTAACATTGTAAAGATGTTAAGTTCACTTTTTAAGGTTTATATCATGTGGCAAGAGAAAAAAATAGAAAATCTCCAAATGAGCTTATCTCACTGTGATGTACACATAAATATAGAAAAACAGAAAACAAGTCCAAACAATGAAATAATTGCTAAATTTTACACTGATAGTCCAGAAGTAACATTGTAAAGATGTTATGTTCACTTTTTAAGGTTTATATCATGTGGCAGGAGAAAAAAATAGAAAATCTCCAAATGAGCTTAACTCACTCCAATGCGCAAGTTAACATAGAAAAACAGAAAACAAGTCCAAACAATGAAATAATTGCAAAATTTTACACTGAGAGTCCAGAAGTAACATTGTAAAGATGTTATGTTCACTTGTTAAGGTTTATATCATGTGGCAAGAGAAAAAAATGGAAAATCTCCAAATGAGCTTAACTCACTCTGATGTACACATAAACATAGAAAAACAGAAAACAAGTCCAAACAATGAAATAATTGCTCCATTTTACACTGATAGTTCAGAAGTAAAATTGTAAAGATGTTATGTTCACTTTCTAAGGTTTATATCATGTGACAGGAGAAAAAAATAGAAAATCTCCAAATGAGCTTATCTCACAGTAATGTACACATAAACATAAAAAACAGAAAACAAGTCCAAACAATGAAATAATTGCACAATTTTACACTGAGTGTCCAGAAGTAACATTGTAAAGATGTTATGTTCACTTTTTAAGGTTTATATCATGTGGAAGGAGAAAAAAATAGAAAATCTCCAAATGAGCTTATCTCACTCTAATGTACACATAAACATAGAAAAACAGAAAACAAGTCCAAACAATGAAATAATTGCTACATTTTACACTGAGAGTCCAGAAGTAACATTGTAAAGATGTTAAGTTCACTTTTTAAGGTTTATATCATGTGGCAGGAGAAAAAAATAGAAAATCTCCAAATGAGCTTATCTCACTGTGATGTACACATAAATATAGAAAAACAGAAAACAAGTCCAAACAATGAAATAATTGCTAAATTTTACACTGATAGTCCAGAAGTAACATTGTAAAGATGTTATGTTCACTTTTTAAGGTTTATATCATGTGGCAGGAGAAAAATATTGATAATCTCAAATGAGTTTAACTCAATCCAATGCGCAAGTTAACATAGAAAAACAGAAAACAAGTCCAAACAATGAAATAATTACACAATTTTACACTGAGTGTCCAGAAGTAACATTGTAAAGATGTTATGTTCACTTTTTAAGGTTTATATCATGTGGCAGGAGAAAGGAATAGAAAATCTCCAAATGAGCTTATCTCACTCTAATGTACACATAAACATAGAAAAACAGAAAACAAGTCCAAACAATGAAATAATTGCACAATTTTACACTGAGAGTCCAGAAGTAACATTGTAAAGATGTTAAGTTCACTTTTTAAGGTTTATATCATGTGGCAGGAGATAAAAATGGAAAATCTCCAAATGAGCTTAACTCAATCCAATGCGCAATTTAACATAGAAAAACAGAAAACAAGTCCAAACAATGAAATAATTGCTACATTTTACACTGATAGTTCAGAAGTAACATTGTAAAGCTGTTATGTTCACTTTTTAAGGTTTATATCATGTGGCAGGAGAAAGGAATAGAAAATCTCCAAATGAGCTTATCTCACTCTAATGTACACATAAACATAGAAAAACAGAAAACAAGTCCAAACAATGAAATAATTGCACAATTTTACACTGAGTGTCCAGAAGTAACATTGTAAAGATGTTAAGTTCACTTTTTAAGGTTTATATCATGTGGCAAGAGAAAAAAATAGAAAATCTCCAAATGAGCTTATCTCACTGTGATGTACACATAAATATAGAAAAACAGAAAACAAGTCCAAACAATGAAATGATTGCTACATTTTACACTGATAGTCCAGAAGTAACATTGTAAAGATGTTATGTTCACTTTTTAAGGTTTATATCATGTGGCAGGAGAAAAAAATAGATAATCTCCAAATGAGCTTAACTCAATCCAATGCGCAAGTTAACATAGAAAAACAGAAAACAAGTCCAAACAATGAAATAATTGCACAATTTTACACTGAGAGTCCAGAAGTAACATTGTAAAGATGTTAAGTTCACTTTTTAAGGTTTATATCATGTGGCAGGAGAAAAAAATAGAAAATCTCCAAATGAGCTTATCTCACTGTGATGTACACATAAATATAGAAAAACAGAAAACAAGTCCAAACAATGAAATAATTGCACAATTTTACACTGAGAGTCCAGAAGTAACATTGAAAAGATGTTAAGTTCACTTTTTAAGGTTTATATCATGTGGCAAGAGAAAAAAATAGAAAATCTCCAAATGAGCTTATCTCACTGTGATGTACACATAAATATAGAAAAACAGAAAACAAGTCCAAACAATGAAATAATTGCTACATTTTACACTGATAGTCCAGAAGTAACATTGTAAAGATGTTATGTTCACTTTTTAAGGTTTATATCATGTGGCAGGAGAAAAAAATAGATAATCTCCAAATGAGCTTAACTCAATCCAATGCGCAAGTTAACATAGAAAAACAGAAAACAAGTCCAAACAATGAAATAATTGCACAATTTTACACTGAGAGTCCAGAAGTAACATTGTAAAGATGTTAAGTTCACTTTTTAAGGTTTATATCATGTGGCAGGAGAAAAAAATAGAAAATCTCCAAATGAGCTTATCTCACTGTGATGTACACATAAATATAGAAAAACAGAAAACAAGTCCAAACAATGAAATAATTGCACAATTTTACACTGAGAGTCCAGAAGTAACATTGAAAAGATGTTAAGTTCACTTTTTAAGGTTTATATCATGTGGCAAGAGAAAAAAATAGAAAATCTCCAAATGAGCTTATCTCACTGTGATGTACACATAAATATAGAAAAACAGAAAACAAGTCCAAACAATGAAATAATTGCTACATTTTACACTGATAGTCCAGAAGTAACATTGTAAAGATGTTATGTTCACTTTTTAAGGTTTATATCATGTGGCAGGAGAAAAAAATAGATAATCTCTAAATGAGCTTAACTCAATCCAGTGCGCAAGTTAACATAGAAAAACAGAAAACAAGTCCAAACAATGAAATAATTGCTACATTTTACACTGATAGTTCAGAAGTAACATTGTAAAGCTGTTATGTTCACTTTTTAAGGTTTATATCATGTGGCAGGAGAAAAAAATGGAAAATCTCCAAATGAGCTTAACTCAATCCAATGCGCAATTTAACATAGAAAAACAGAAAACAAGTCCAAACAATGAAATAATTGCTACATTTTACACTGATAGTTCAGAAGTAACATTGTAAAGCTGTTATGTTCACTTTTTTAAGTTTATATCATGTGGCAGGAGAAAGGAATAGAAAATCTCCAAATGAGCTTATCTCACTCTAATGTACACATAAACATAAAAAACAGAAAACAAGTCCAAACAATGAAATAATTGCACAATTTTACACTGAGTGTCCAGAAGTAACATGGTAAAGATGTTATGTTCACTTTTTAAGGTTTATATCATGTGGAAGGAGAAAAAAATAGAAAATCTCCAAATGAGCTTATCTCACTCTAATGTACACATAAACATAGAAAAACAGAAAACAAGTCCAAACAATGAAATAATTGCACAATTTTACACTGAGAGTCCAGAAGTAACATTGTAAAGATGTTAAGTTCACTTTTTAAGGTTTATATCATGTGGCAGGAGAAAAAAATAGAAAATCTCCAAATGAGCTTATCTCACTGTGATGTACACATAAATATAGAAAAACAGAAAACAAGTCCAAACAATGAAATAATTGCTACATTTTACACTGAGTGTCCAGAATTAACATTGTATAGATGTTAAGTTCACTTTTTAAGGTTTATATCATGTGGCAGGAGATAAAAATGTAAAATCTCCAAATGAGCTTAACTCAATCCAATGCGCAATTTAACATAGAAAAACAGAAAACAAGTCCAAACAATGAAATAATTGCTACATTTTACACTGATAGTTCAGAAGTAACATTGTAAAGCTGTTATGTTCACTTTTTAAGGTTTATATCATGTGGCAGGAGAAAGGAATAGAAAATCTCCAAATGAGCTTATCTCACTCTAATGTACACATAAACATAGAAAAAACAGAAAACAAGTCCAAACAATGAAATAATTGCACAATTTTACACTGAGTGTCCAGAAGTAACATTGTAAAGATGTTAAGTTCACTTTTTAAGGTTTATATCATGTGGCAAGAGAAAAAAATAGAAAATCTCCAAATGAGCTTATCTCACTGTGATGTACACATAAACATAGAAAAACAGAAAACAAGTCCAAACAATGAAATAATTGCACAATTTTACACTGAGAGTCCAGAAGTAACATTGTAAAGATGTTAAGTTCACTTTTTAAGGTTTATATCATGTGGCAAGAGAAAAAAATAGAAAATCTCCAAATGAGCTTATCTCACTGTGATGTACACATAAATATAGAAAAACAGAAAACAAGTCCAAACAATGAAATAATTGCTACATTTTACACTGATAGTCCAGAAGTAACATTGTAAAGATGTTATATCACTTTTTAAGGTTTATATCATGTGGCAGGAGAAAAAAATAGATAATCTCCAAATGAGCTTAACTCAATCCAATGCGCAAGTTAACATAGAAAAACAGAAAACAAGTCCAAACAATGAAATAATTGCACAATTTTACACTGAGTGTCCAGAAGTAACATTGTAAAGATGTTATGTTCACTTTTTAAGGTTTATATCATGTGGCAGGAGAAAGGAATAGAAAATCTCCAAATGAGCTTATCTCACTCTAATGTACACATAAACATAGAAAAACAGAAAACAAGTCCAAACAATGAAATAATTGCGACATTTTACACTGATAGTTCAGAAGTAACATTGTAAAGCTGTTATGTTCACTTTTTAAGGTTTATATCATGTGGCAGGAGAAAAAAATGGAAAATCTCCAAATGAGCTTAACTCAATCGAATGCGCAAGTTAACATAGAAAAACAGAAAACAAGTCCAAACAATGAAATAATTGCTACATTTTACACTGATAGTTCAGAAGTAACATTGTAAAGCTGTTATGTTCACTTTTTAAGGTTTATATCATGTGGCAGGAGAAAAAAATAGAAAATCTCCAAATGAGCTTATCTCACTCTAATGTACACATAAACATAGAAAAACAGAAAACAAGTCCAAACAATGAAATAATTGCACAATTTTACACTGAGAGTCCAGAAGTAACATTGTAAAGATGTTAAGTTCACTTTTTAAGGTTTATATCATGTGGCAGGAGAAAAAAATGGAAAATCTCCAAATGAGCTTAACTCAATCCAATGCGCAATTTAACATAGAAAAACAGAAAACAAGTCCAAACAATGAAATAATTGCACAATTTTACACTGAGTGTCCAGAAGTAACATTGTAAAGATGTTATGTTCACTTTTTAAGGTTTATATCATGTGGCAGGAGAAAGGAATAGAAAATCTCCAAATGAGCTTATCTCACTCTAATGTACACATAAACATAGAAAAACAGAAAACAAGTCCAAACAATGAAATAATTGCACAATTTTACACTGTGTCCAGAAGTAACATTGTAAAGATGTTATGTTCACTTTTTAAGGTTTATATCATGTGGAAGGAGAAAAAAATAGAAAATCTCCAAATGAGCTTATCTCACTCTAATGTACACATAAACATAGAAAAACAGAAAACAAGTCCAAACAATGAAATAATTGCACAATTTTACACTGAGAGTCCAGAAGTAACATTGTAAAGATGTTAAGTTCACTTTTTAAGGTTTATATCATGTGGCAGGAGAAAAAAATAGAAAATCTCCAAATGAGCTTATCTCACTGTGATGTACACATAAATATAGAAAAACAGAAAACAAGTCCAAACAATGAAATAATTGCTACATTTTACACTGAGTGTCCAGAAGTAACATTGTAAAGATGTTAAGTTCACTTTTTAAGGTTTATATCATGTGGCAGGAGAAAAAAATGGAAAATCTCCAAATGAGCTTAACTCAATCCAATGCGCAAGTTAACATAGAAAAACAGAAAACAAGTCCAATCAATGAAATAATTGCACAATTTTACACTGAGTGTCCAGAAGTAACATTGTAAAGATGTTATGTTCACTTTTTAAGGTTTATATAATGTGGCAGGAGAAAGGAATAGAAAATCTCCAAATGAGCTTATCTCACTCTAATGTACACATAAACATAGAAAAACAGAAAACAAGTCCAAACAATGAAATAATTGCACAATTTTACACTGAGAGTCCAGAAGTAACATTGTAAAGATGTTAAGTTCACTTTTTAAGGTTTATATCATGTGGCAGGAGAAAAAAATAGAAAATCTCCAAATGAGCTTATCTCACTGTGATGTACACATAAATATAGAAAAACAGAAAACAAGTCCAAACAATGAAATAATTGCTACATTTTACACTGAGTGTCCAGAAGTAACATTGTAAAGATGTTAAGTTCACTTTTTAAGGTTTATATCATGTGGCAGGAGAAAAAAATGGAAAATCTCCAAATGAGCTTAACTCAATCCAATGCGCAATTTAACATAGAAAAACAGAAAACAAGTCCAAACAATGAAATAATTGCTACATTTTACACTGATAGTTCAGAAGTAACATTGTAAAGCTGTTATGTTCACTTTTTAAGGTTTATATCATGTGGCAGGAGAAAGGAATAGAAAATCTCCAAATGAGCTTATCTCACTCTAATGTACACATAAACATAGAAAAACAGAAAACAAGTCCAAACAATGAAATAATTGCACAATTTTACACTGAGTGTCCAGAAGTAACATTGTAAAGATGTTAAGTTCACTTTTTAAGGTTTATATCATGTGGCAAGAGAAAAAAATAGAAAATCTCCAAAAGAGCTTATCTCACTGTGATGTACACATAAATATAGAAAAACAGAAAACAAGTCCAAACAATGAAATGATTGCTACATTTTACACTGATAGTCCAGAAGTAACATTGTAAAGATGTTAAGTTCACTTTTTAAGGTTTATATCATGTGGCAGGAGAAAAAAATAGAAAATCTCCAAATGAGCTTATCTCACTCTAATGTACACATAAACATAGAAAAACAGAAAACAAGTCCAAACAATGAAATAATTGCACAATTTTACACTGAGAGTCCAGAAGTAACATTGTAAAGATGTTAAGTTCACTTTTTAAGGTTTATATCATGTGGCAGGAGAAAAAAATAGAAAATCTCCAAATGAGCTTATCTCACTGTGATGTACACATAAATATAGAAAAACAGAAAACAAGTCCAAACAATGAAATAATTGCTACATTTTACACTGAGTGTCCAGAAGTAACATTGTAAAGATGTTAAGTTCACTTTTTAAGGTTTATATCATGTGGCAGGAGAAAAAAATGGAAAATCTCCAAATGAGCTTAACTCAATCCAATGCGCAAGTTAACATAGAAAAACAGAAAACAAGTCCAATCAATGAAATAATTGCACAATTTTACACTGAGTGTCCAGAAGTAACATTGTAAAGATGTTATGTTCACTTTTTAAGGTTTATATAATGTGGCAGGAGAAAGGAATAGAAAATCTCCAAATGAGCTTATCTCACTCTAATGTACACATAAACATAGAAAAACAGAAAACAAGTCCAAACAATGAAATAATTGCACAATTTTACACTGAGAGTCCAGAAGTAACATTGTAAAGATGTTAAGTTCACTTTTTAAGGTTTATATCATGTGGCAGGAGAAAAAAATAGAAAATCTCCAAATGAGCTTATCTCACTGTGATGTACACATAAATATAGAAAAACAGAAAACAAGTCCAAACAATGAAATAATTGCTACATTTTACACTGAGTGTCCAGAAGTAACATTGTAAAGATGTTAAGTTCACTTTTTAAGGTTTATATCATGTGGCAGGAGAAAAAAATGGAAAATCTCCAAATGAGCTTAACTCAATCCAATGCGCAATTTAACATAGAAAAACAGAAAACAAGTCCAAACAATGAAATAATTGCTACATTTTACACTGATAGTTCAGAAGTAACATTGTAAAGCTGTTATGTTCACTTTTTAAGGTTTATATCATGTGGCAGGAGAAAGGAATAGAAAATCTCCAAATGAGCTTATCTCACTCTAATGTACACATAAACATAGAAAAACAGAAAACAAGTCCAAACAATGAAATAATTGCACAATTTTACACTGAGTGTCCAGAAGTAACATTGTAAAGATGTTAAGTTCACTTTTTAAGGTTTATATCATGTGGCAAGAGAAAAAAATAGAAAATCTCCAAAAGAGCTTATCTCACTGTGATGTACACATAAATATAGAAAAACAGAAAACAAGTCCAAACAATGAAATGATTGCTACATTTTACACTGATAGTCCAGAAGTAACATTGTAAAGATGTTATATCACTTTTTAAGGTTTATATCATGTGGCAGGAGAAAAAAATAGATAATCTCCAAATGAGCTTAACTCAATCCAATGCGCAAGTTAACATAGAAAAACAGAAAACAAGTCCAAACAATGAAATAATTGCACAATTTTACACTGAGTGTCCAGAAGTAACATTGTAAAGATGTTATGTTCACTTTTTAAGGTTTATATCATGTGGAAGGAGAAAAAAATAGAAAATCTCCAAATGAGCTTATCTCACTCTAATGTACACATAAACATAGAAAAACAGAAAACAAGTCCAAACAATGAAATAATTGCACAATTTTACACTGAGAGTCCAGAAGTAACATTGTAAAGATGTTAAGTTCACTTTTTAAGGTTTATATCATGTGGCAGGAGAAAAAAATAGAAAATCTCCAAATGAGCTTATCTCACTCTAATGTACACGTAAACATAGAAAAACAGAAAACAAGTCCAAACAATGAAATAATTGCACAATTTTACACTGAGTGTCCAGAAGTAACATTGTAAAGATGTTAAGTTCACTTTTTAAGGTTTATATCATGTGGAAGGAGAAAAAAATAGAAAATCTCCAAATGAGCTTATCTCACTCTAATGTACACATAAACATAGAAAAACAGAAAACAAGTCCAAACAATGAAATAATTGCACAATTTTACACTGAGTGTCCAGAAGTAACATTGTAAAGATGTTATGTTCACTTTTTAAGGTTTATATCATGTGGCAAGAGAAAAAAATGGAAAATCTCCAAATGAGCTTAACTCACTCTGATGTACACATAAACATAGAAAAACAGAAAACAAGTCCAAACAATGAAATAATTGCGACATTTTACACTGATAGTTCAGAAGTAACATTGTAAAGCTGTTATGTTCACTTTTTAAGGTTTATATCATGTGGCAGGAGAAAAAAATGGAAAATCTCCAAATGAGCTTAACTCAATCGAATGCGCAAGTTAACATAGAAAAACAGAAAACAAGTCCAAACAATGAAATAATTGCTACATTTTACACTGATAGTTCAGAAGTAACATTGTAAAGCTGTTATGTTCACTTTTTAAGGTTTATATCATGTGGCAGGAGAAAAAAATAGAAAATCTCCAAATGAGCTTATCTCACTCTAATGTACACATAAACATAGAAAAACAGAAAACAAGTCCAAACAATGGAATAATTGCACAATTTTACACTGAGAGTCCAGAAGTAACATTGTAAAGATGTTAAGTTCACTTTTTAAGGTTTATATCAGCAGTAGAAAAAAATGGAAAATCTCCAAATGAGCTTAACTCAATCCAATGCGCAATTTAACATAGAAAAACAGAAAACAAGTCCAAACAATGAAATAATTGCTACATTTTACACTGATAGTTCAGAAGTAACATTGTAAAGCTGTTATGTTCACTTTTTAAGGTTTATATCATGTGGCAGGAGAAAGGAATAGAAAATCTCCAAATGAGCTTATCTCACTCTAATGTACACATAAACATAGAAAAACAGAAAACAAGTCCAAACAATGAAATAATTGCACAATTTTACACTGAGTGTCCAGAAGTAACATTGTAAAGATGTTATGTTCACTTGTTAAGGTTTATATCATGTGGCAAGAGAAAAAAATGGAAAATCTCCAAATGAGCTTAACTCACTCTGATGTACACATAAACATAGAAAAACAGAAAACAAGTCCAAACAATGAAATAATTGCTACATTTTACACTGATAGTCCAGAAGTAACATTATAAAGATGTTATGTTCACTTTTTAAGGTTTATATCATGTGGAAGGAGAAAAAAATAGAAAATCCCCAAATGAGCTTATCTCACTCTAATGTACACATAAACATAGAAAAACAGAAAACAAGTCCAAACAATGAAATAATTGCACAATTTTACACTGAGAGTCCAGAATGAACATTGTAAAGATGTTAAGTTCACTTTTTAAGGTTTATATCATGTGGCAGGAGAAAAAAATAGAAAATCTCCAAATGAGCTTATCTCACTGTGATGTACACATAAAAATAGAAAAACAGAAAACAAGTCCAAACAATGAAATAATTGCTAAATTTTACACTGATAGTCCAGAAGTAACATTGTAAAGATGTTATGTTCACTTTTTAAGGTTTATATCATGTGGCAGGAGAAAAAAATAGAAAATCTCCAAATGAGCTTAACTCACTCCAATGCGCAAGTTAACATAGAAAAACAGAAAACAAGTCCAAACAATGAAATAATTGCAAAATTTTACACTGAGAGTCCAGAAGTAACATTGTAAAGATGTTATGTTCACTTGTTAAGGTTTATATCATGTGGCAAGAGAAAAAAATGGAAAATCTCCAAATGAGCTTAACTCACTCTGATGTACACATAAACATAGAAAAACAGAAAACAAGTCCAAACAATGAAATAATTGCTCCATTTTACACTGATAGTTCAGAAGTAAAATTGTAAAGATGTTATGTTCACTTTCTAAGGTTTATATCATGTGACAGGAGAAAAAAATAGAAAATCTCCAAATGAGCTTATCTCACAGTAATGTACACATAAACATAAAAAACAGAAAACAAGTCCAAACAATGAAATAATTGCACAATTTTACACTGAGTGTCCAGAAGTAACATTGTAAAGATGTTATGTTCACTTTTTAAGGTTTATATCATGTGGAAGGAGAAAAAAATAGAAAATCTCCAAATGAGCTTATCTCACTCTAATGTACACATAAACATAGAAAAACAGAAAACAAGTCCAAACAATTAAATAATTGCTACATTTTATACTGAGAGTCCAGAAGTAACATTGTAAAGATGTTAAGTTCACTTTTTAAGGTTTATATCATGTGGCAGGAGAAAAAAATAGAAAATCTCCAAATGAGCTTATCTCACTGTGATGTACACATAAATATAGAAAAACAGAAAACAAGTCCAAACAATGAAATAATTGCTAAATTTTACACTGATAGTCCAGAAGTAACATTGTAAAGATGTTATGTTCACTTTTTAAGGTTTATATCATGTGGCAGGAGAAAAATATTGATAATCTCAAATGAGCTTAACTCAATCCAATGCGCAAGTTAACATAGAAAAACAGAAAACAAGTCCAAACAATGAAATAATTACACAATTTTACACTGATAGTCCAGAAGTAACATTGTAAAGATGTTATGTTCACTTTTTAAGGTTTATATCATGTGGCAGGAGAAAAAAATAGAAAATCTCCAAATGAGCTTAACTCACTCCAATGCGCAAGTTAACATAGAAAAACAGAAAACAAGTCCAAACAATGAAATAATTGCAAAATTTTACACTGAGAGTCCAGAAGTAACATTGTAAAGATGTTATGTTCACTTGTTAAGGTTTATATCATGTGGCAAGAGAAAAAAATGGAAAATCTCCAAATGAGCTTAACTCACTCTGATGTACACATAAACATAGAAAAACAGAAAACAAGTCCAAACAATGAAATAATTGCTCCATTTTACACTGATAGTTCAGAAGTAAAATTGTAAAGATGTTATGTTCACTTTCTAAGGTTTATATCATGTGACAGGAGAAAAAAATAGAAAATCTCCAAATGAGCTTATCTCACAGTAATGTACACATAAACATAAAAAACAGAAAACAAGTCCAAACAATGAAATAATTGCACAATTTTACACTGAGTGTCCAGAAGTAACATTGTAAAGATGTTATGTTCACTTTTTAAGGTTTATATCATGTGGAAGGAGAAAAAAATAGAAAATCTCCAAATGAGCTTATCTCACTCTAATGTACACATAAACATAGAAAAACAGAAAACAAGTCCAAACAATTAAATAATTGCTACATTTTATACTGAGAGTCCAGAAGTAACATTGTAAAGATGTTAAGTTCACTTTTTAAGGTTTATATCATGTGGCAGGAGAAAAAAATAGAAAATCTCCAAATGAGCTTATCTCACTGTGATGTACACATAAATATAGAAAAACAGAAAACAAGTCCAAACAATGAAATAATTGCTAAATTTTACACTGATAGTCCAGAAGTAACATTGTAAAGATGTTATGTTCACTTTTTAAGGTTTATATCATGTGGCAGGAGAAAAATATTGATAATCTCAAATGAGCTTAACTCAATCCAATGCGCAAGTTAACATAGAAAAACAGAAAACAAGTCCAAACAATGAAATAATTACACAATTTTACACTGAGTGTCCAGAAGTAACATTGTAAAGATGTTATGTTCACTTTTTAAGGTTTATATCATGTGGCAGGAGAAAGGAATAGAAAATCTCCAAATGAGCTTATCTCACTCTAATGTACACATAAACATAGAAAAACAGAAAACAAGTCCAAACAATGAAATAATTGCACAATTTTACACTGAGAGTCCAGAAGTAACATTGTAAAGATGTTAAGTTCACTTTTTAAGGTTTATATCATGTGGCAGGAGATAAAAATGGAAAATCTCCAAATGAGCTTAACTCAATCCAATGCGCAATTTAACATAGAAAAACAGAAAACAAGTCCAAACAATGAAATAATTGCTACATTTTACACTGATAGTTCAGAAGTAACATTGTAAAGCTGTTATGTTCACTTTTTAAGGTTTATATCATGTGGCAGGAGAAAGGAATAGAAAATCTCCAAATGAGCTTATCTCACTCTAATGTACACATAAACATAGAAAAACAGAAAACAAGTCCAAACAATGAAATAATTGCACAATTTTACACTGAGTGTCCAGAAGTAACATTGTAAAGATGTTAAGTTCACTTTTTAAGGTTTATATCATGTGGCAAGAGAAAAAAATAGAAAATCTCCAAAAGAGCTTATCTCACTGTGATGTACACATAAATATAGAAAAACAGAAAACAAGTCCAAACAATGAAATGATTGCTACATTTTACACTGATAGTCCAGAAGTAACATTGTAAAGATGTTATATCACTTTTTAAGGTTTATATCATGTGGCAGGAGAAAAAAATAGATAATCTCCAAATGAGCTTAACTCAATCCAATGCGCAAGTTAACATAGAAAAACAGAAAACAAGTCCAAACAATGAAATAATTGCACAATTTTACACTGAGTGTCCAGAAGTAACATTGTAAAGATGTTATGTTCACTTTTTAAGGTTTATATCATGTGGCAGAAGAAAGGAATAGAAAATCTCCAAATGAGCTTATCTCACTCTAATGTACACATAAACATAGAAAAACAGAAAACAAGTCCAAACAATGAAATAATTGCACAATTTTACACTGAGTGTCCAGAAGTAACATTGTAAAGATGTTATGTTCACTTTTTAAGGTTTATATCATGTGGAAGGAGAAAAAAATAGAAAATCTCCAAATGAGCTTATCTCACTCTAATGTACACATAAACATAGAAAAACAGAAAACAAGTCCAAACAATGAAATAATTGCACAATTTTACACTGAGAGTCCAGAAGTAACATTGTAAAGATGTTAAGTTCACTTTTTAAGGTTTATATCATGTGGCAGGAGAAAAAAATAGAAAATCTCCAAATGAGCTTATCTCACTCTAATGTACACATAAACATAGAAAAACAGAAAACAAGTCCAAACAATGAAATAATTGCACAATTTTACACTGAGTGTCCAGAAGTAACATTGTAAAGATGTTAAGTTCACTTTTTAAGGTTTATATCATGTGGAAGGAGAAAAAAATAGAAAATCTCCAAATGAGCTTATCTCACTCTAATGTACACATAAACATAGAAAAACAGAAAACAAGTCCAAACAATGAAATAATTGCACAATTTTACACTGAGTGTCCAGAAGTAACATTGTAAAGATGTTATGTTCACTTTTTAAGGTTTATATCATGTGGCAAGAGAAAAAAATGGAAAATCTCCAAATGAGCTTAACTCACTCTGATGTACACATAAACATAGAAAAACAGAAAACAAGTCCAAACAATGAAATAATTGCGACATTTTACACTGATAGTTCAGAAGTAACATTGTAAAGCTGTTATGTTCACTTTTTAAGGTTTATATCATGTGGCAGGAGAAAAAAATGGAAAATCTCCAAATGAGCTTAACTCAATCGAATGCGCAAGTTAACATAGAAAAACAGAAAACAAGTCCAAACAATGAAATAATTGCTACATTTTACACTGATAGTTCAGAAGTAACATTGTAAAGCTGTTATGTTCACTTTTTAAGGTTTATATCATGTGGCAGGAGAAAAAAATAGAAAATCTACAAATGAGCTTATCTCACTCTAATGTACACATAAACATAGAAAAACAGAAAACAAGTCCAAACAATGGAATAATTGCACAATTTTACACTGAGAGTCCAGAAGTAACATTGTAAAGATGTTAAGTTCACTTTTTAAGGTTTATATCAGCAGTAGAAAAAAATGGAAAATCTCCAAATGAGCTTAACTCAATCCAATGCGCAATTTAACATAGAAAAACAGAAAACAAGTCCAAACAATGAAATAATTGCTACATTTTACACTGATAGTTCAGAAGTAACATTGTAAAGCTGTTATGTTCACTTTTTAAGGTTTATATCATGTGGCAGGAGAAAGGAATAGAAAATCTCCAAATGAGCTTATCTCACTCTAATGTACACATAAACATAGAAAAACAGAAAACAAGTCCAAACAATGAAATAATTGCACAATTTTACACTGAGTGTCCAGAAGTAACATTGTAAAGATGTTATGTTCACTTGTTAAGGTTTATATCATGTGGCAAGAGAAAAAAATGGAAAATCTCCAAATGAGCTTAACTCACTCTGATGTACACATAAACATAGAAAAACAGAAAACAAGTCCAAACAATGAAATAATTGCTACATTTTACACTGATAGTCCAGAAGTAACATTATAAAGATGTTATGTTCACTTTTTAAGGTTTATATCATGTGGAAGGAGAAAAAAATAGAAAATCCCCAAATGAGCTTATCTCACTCTAATGTACACATAAACATAGAAAAACAGAAAACAAGTCCAAACAATGAAATAATTGCACAATTTTACACTGAGAGTCCAGAATGAACATTGTAAAGATGTTAAGTTCACTTTTTAAGGTTTATATCATGTGGCAGGAGAAAAAAATAGAAAATCTCCAAATGAGCTTATCTCACTGTGATGTACACATAAAAATAGAAAAACAGAAAACAAGTCCAAACAATGAAATAATTGCTAAATTTTACACTGATAGTCCAGAAGTAACATTGTAAAGATGTTATGTTCACTTTTTAAGGTTTATATCATGTGGCAGGAGAAAAAAATAGAAAATCTCCAAATGAGCTTAACTCACTCCAATGCGCAAGTTAACATAGAAAAACAGAAAACAAGTCCAAACAATGAAATAATTGCAAAATTTTACACTGAGAGTCCAGAAGTAACATTGTAAAGATGTTATGTTCACTTGTTAAGGTTTATATCATGTGGCAAGAGAAAAAAATGGAAAATCTCCAAATGAGCTTAACTCACTCTGATGTACACATAAACAAAGAAAAACAGAAAACAAGTCCAAACAATGAAATAATTGCTCCATTTTACACTGATAGTTCAGAAGTAAAATTGTAAAGATGTTATGTTCACTTTCTAAGGTTTATATCATGTGACAGGAGAAAAAAATAGAAAATCTCCAAATGAGCTTATCTCACAGTAATGTACACATAAACATAAAAAACAGAAAACAAGTCCAAACAATGAAATAATTGCACAATTTTACACTGAGTGTCCAGAAGTAACATTGTAAAGATGTTATGTTCACTTTTTAAGGTTTATATCATGTGGAAGGAGAAAAAAATAGAAAATCTCCAAATGAGCTTATCTCACTCTAATGTACACATAAACATAGAAAAACAGAAAACAAGTCCAAACAATGAAATAATTGCTACATTTTATACTGAGAGTCCAGAAGTAACATTGTAAAGATGTTAAGTTCACTTTTTAAGGTTTATATCATGTGGCAGGAGAAAAAAATAGAAAATCTCCAAATGAGCTTATCTCACTGTGATGTACACATAAATATAGAAAAACAGAAAACAAGTCCAAACAATGAAATAATTGCTAAATTTTACACTGATAGTCCAGAAGTAACATTGTAAAGATGTTATGTTCACTTTTTAAGGTTTATATCATGTGGCAGGAGAAAAATATTGATAATCTCAAATGAGCTTAACTCAATCCAATGCGCAAGTTAACATAGAAAAACAGAAAACAAGTCCAAACAATGAAATAATTACACAATTTTACACTGAGTGTCCAGAAGTAACATTGTAAAGATGTTATGTTCACTTTTTAAGGTTTATATCATGTGGCAGGAGAAAGGAATAGAAAATCTCCAAATGAGCTTATCTCACTCTAATGTACACATAAACATAGAAAAACAGAAAACAAGTCCAAACAATGAAATAATTGCACAATTTTACACTGAGAGTCCAGAAGTAACATTGTAAAGATGTTAAGTTCACTTTTTAAGGTTTATATCATGTGGCAGGAGATAAAAATGGAAAATCTCCAAATGAGCTTAACTCAATCCAATGCGCAATTTAACATAGAAAAACAGAAAACAAGTCCAAACAATGAAATAATTGCTACATTTTACACTGATAGTTCAGAAGTAACATTGTAAAGCTGTTATGTTCACTTTTTAAGGTTTATATCATGTGGCAGGAGAAAGGAATAGAAAATCTCCAAATGAGCTTATCTCACTCTAATGTACACATAAACATAGAAAAACAGAAAACAAGTCCAAACAATGAAATAATTGCACAATTTTACACTGAGTGTCCAGAAGTAACATTGTAAAGATGTTAAGTTCACTTTTTAAGGTTTATATCATGTGGCAAGAGAAAAAAATAGAAAATCTCCAAATGAGCTTATCTCACTGTGATGTACACATAAATATAGAAAAACAGAAAACAAGTCCAAACAATGAAATGATTGCTACATTTTACACTGATAGTCCAGAAGTAACATTTTAAAGATGTTATGTTCACTTTTTAAGGTTTATATCATGTGGCAGGAGAAAAAAATAGATAATCTCCAAATGAGCTTAACTCAATCCAATGCGCAAGTTAACATAGAAAAACAGAAAACAAGTCCAAACAATGAAATAATTGCACAATTTTACACTGAGAGTCCAGAAGTAACATTGTAAAGATGTTAAGTTCACTTTTTAAGGTTTATATCATGTGGCAGGAGAAAAAAATAGAAAATCTCCAAATGAGCTTATCTCACTGTGATGTACACATAAATATAGAAAAACAGAAAACAAGTCCAAACAATGAAATAATTGCACAATTTTACACTGCGAGTCCAGAAGTAACATTGTAAAGATGTTAAGTTCACTTTTTAAGGTTTATATCATGTGGCAAGAGAAAAAAATAGAAAATCTCCAAATGAGCTTATCTCACTTTGATGTACACATAAATATAGAAAAACAGAAAACAAGTCCAAACAATGAAATAATTGCTAAATTTTACACTGATAGTCCAGAAGTAACATTGTAAAGATGTTATGTTCACTTTTTAAGGTTTATATCATGTGGCAGGAGAAAAAAATAGAAAATCTCCAAATGAGCTTAACTCACTCCAATGCGCAAGTTAACATAGAAAAACAGAAAACAAGTCCAAACAATGAAATAATTGCAAAATTTTACACTGAGAGTCCAGAAGTAACATTGTAAAGATGTTATGTTCACTTGTTAAGGTTTATATCATGTGGCAAGAGAAAAAAATGGAAAATCTCCAAATGAGCTTAACTCACTCTAATGTACACATAAACATAAAAAACAGAAAACAAGTCCAAACAATGAAATAATTGCACAATTTTACACTGAGTGTCCAGAAGTAACATTGTAAAGATGTTATGTTCACTTTTTAAGGTTTATATCATGTGGAAGGAGAAAAAAATAGAAAATCTCCAAATGAGCTTATCTCACTCTAATGTACACATAAACATAGAAAAACAGAAAACAAGTCCAAACAATGAAATAATTGCTACATTTTACACTGAGAGTCCAGAAGTAACATTGTAAAGATGTTAAGTTCACTTTTTAAGGTTTATATCATGTGGCAGGAGAAAAAAATAGAAAATCTCCAAATGAGCTTATCTCACTGTGATGTACACATAAATATAGAAAAACAGAAAACAAGTCCAAACAATGAAATAATTGCTAAATTTTACACTGATAGTCCAGAAGTAACATTGTAAAGATGTTATGTTCACTTTTTAAGGTTTATATCATGTGGCAGGAGAAAAATATTGATAATCTCAAATGAGTTTAACTCAATCCAATGCGCAAGTTAACATAGAAAAACAGAAAACAAGTCCAAACAATGAAATAATTACACAATTTTACACTGAGTGTCCAGAAGTAACATTGTAAAGATGTTATGTTCACTTTTTAAGGTTTATATCATGTGGCAGGAGAAAGGAATAGAAAATCTCCAAATGAGCTTATCTCACTCTAATGTACACATAAACATAGAAAAACAGAAAACAAGTCCAAACAATGAAATAATTGCACAATTTTACACTGAGAGTCCAGAAGTAACATTGTAAAGATGTTAAGTTCACTTTTTAAGGTTTATATCATGTGGCAGGAGATAAAAATGGAAAATCTCCAAATGAGCTTAACTCAATCCAATGCGCAATTTAACATAGAAAAACAGAAAACAAGTCCAAACAATGAAATAATTGCTACATTTTACACTGATAGTTCAGAAGTAACATTGTAAAGCTGTTATGTTCACTTTTTAAGGTTTATATCATGTGGCAGGAGAAAGGAATAGAAAATCTCCAAATGAGCTTATCTCACTCTAATGTACACATAAACATAAAAAACAGAAAACAAGTCCAAACAATGAAATAATTGCACAATTTTACACTGAGTGTCCAGAAGTAACATTGTAAAGATGTTATGTTCACTTTTTAAGGTTTATATCATGTGGAAGGAGAAAAAAATAGAAAATCTCCAAATGAGCTTATCTCACTCTAATGTACACATAAACATAGAAAAACAGAAAACAAGTCCAAACAATGAAATAATTGCTACATTTTACACTGAGAGTCCAGAAGTAACATTGTAAAGATGTTAAGTTCACTTTTTAAGGTTTATATCATGTGGCAGGAGAAAAAAATAGAAAATCTCCAAATGAGCTTATCTCACTGTGATGTACACATAAATATAGAAAAACAGAAAACAAGTCCAAACAATGAAATAATTGCTAAATTTTACACTGATAGTCCAGAAGTAACATTGTAAAGATGTTATGTTCACTTTTTAAGGTTTATATCATGTGGCAGGAGAAAAATATTGATAATCTCAAATGAGTTTAACTCAATCCAATGCGCAAGTTAACATAGAAAAACAGAAAACAAGTCCAAACAATGAAATAATTACACAATTTTACACTGAGTGTCCAGAAGTAACATTGTAAAGATGTTATGTTCACTTTTTAAGGTTTATATCATGTGGCAGGAGAAAGGAATAGAAAATCTCCAAATGAGCTTATCTCACTCTAATGTACACATAAACATAGAAAAACAGAAAACAAGTCCAAACAATGAAATAATTGCACAATTTTACACTGAGAGTCCAGAAGTAACATTGTAAAGATGTTAAGTTCACTTTTTAAGGTTTATATCATGTGGCAGGAGATAAAAATGGAAAATCTCCAAATGAGCTTAACTCAATCCAATGCGCAATTTAACATAGAAAAACAGAAAACAAGTCCAAACAATGAAATAATTGCTACATTTTACACTGATAGTTCAGAAGTAACATTGTAAAGCTGTTATGTTCACTTTTTAAGGTTTATATCATGTGGCAGGAGAAAGGAATAGAAAATCTCCAAATGAGCTTATCTCACTCTAATGTACACATAAACATAAAAAACAGAAAACAAGTCCAAACAATGAAATAATTGCACAATTTTACACTGAGTGTCCAGAAGTAACATTGTAAAGATGTTATGTTCACTTTTTAAGGTTTATATCATGTGGAAGGAGAAAAAAATAGAAAATCTCCAAATGAGCTTATCTCACTCTAATGTACACATAAACATAGAAAAACAGAAAACAAGTCCAAACAATGAAATAATTGCTACATTTTACACTGAGAGTCCAGAAGTAACATTGTAAAGATGTTAAGTTCACTTTTTAAGGTTTATATCATGTGGCAGGAGAAAAAAATAGAAAATCTCCAAATGAGCTTATCTCACTGTGATGTACACATAAATATAGAAAAACAGAAAACAAGTCCAAACAATGAAATAATTGCTAAATTTTACACTGATAGTCCAGAAGTAACATTGTAAAGATGTTATGTTCACTTTTTAAGGTTTATATCATGTGGCAGGAGAAAAATATTGATAATCTCAAATGAGTTTAACTCAATCCAATGCGCAAGTTAACATAGAAAAACAGAAAACAAGTCCAAACAATGAAATAATTACACAATTTTACACTGAGTGTCCAGAAGTAACATTGTAAAGATGTTATGTTCACTTTTTAAGGTTTATATCATGTGGCAGGAGAAAGGAATAGAAAATCTCCAAATGAGCTTATCTCACTCTAATGTACACATAAACATAGAAAAACAGAAAACAAGTCCAAACAATGAAATAATTGCACAATTTTACACTGAGAGTCCAGAAGTAACATTGTAAAGATGTTAAGTTCACTTTTTAAGGTTTATATCATGTGGCAGGAGATAAAAATGGAAAATCTCCAAATGAGCTTAACTCAATCCAATGCGCAATTTAACATAGAAAAACAGAAAACAAGTCCAAACAATGAAATAATTGCTACATTTTACACTGATAGTTCAGAAGTAACATTGTAAAGCTGTTATGTTCACTTTTTAAGGTTTATATCATGTGGCAGGAGAAAGGAATAGAAAATCTCCAAATGAGCTTATCTCACTCTAATGTACACATAAACATAGAAAAACAGAAAACAAGTCCAAACAATGAAATAATTGCACAATTTTACACTGAGTGTCCAGAAGTAACATTGTAAAGATGTTAAGTTCACTTTTTAAGGTTTATATCATGTGGCAAGAGAAAAAAATAGAAAATCTCCAAATGAGTTTATCTCACTGTGATGTACACATAAATATAGAAAAACAGAAAACAAGTCCAAACAATGAAATGATTGCTACATTTTACACTGATAGTCCAGAAGTAACATTGTAAAGATGTTATGTTCACTTTTTAAGGTTTATATCATGTGGCAGGAGAAAAAAATAGATAATCTCCAAATGAGCTTAACTCAATCCAATGCGCAAGTTAACATAGAAAAACAGAAAACAAGTCCAAACAATGAAATAATTGCACAATTTTACACTGAGAGTCCAGAAGTAACATTGTAAAGATGTTAAGTTCACTTTTTAAGGTTTATATCATGTGGCAGGAGAAAAAAATAGAAAATCTCCAAATGAGCTTATCTCACTGTGATGTACACATAAATATAGAAAAACAGAAAACAAGTCCAAACAATGAAATAATTGCACAATAGTAGTATATAGACGGGTAGTCTTAGTTCCCAAACCTGCCACTAGGGGCAAACATATCAATTTAATATAAAACTAATTAATTATGCATAAATTAAAATTGAAAAAAAATTGAAAAAATGCGCATGCGCGAAGGGGAGGAGTAAGGCAGGGTTGGGAGGAGTAAGGGAGGGGATGCCCCTCCTTTAGGGTGTGTTTTTAGGGTTATAAGGAGCTTACCCCGGGATGCGTTCAGAAGCTCTCCAGGCCTCACAAACTGAACACCACCACTACAACCAACTATTCCACGGCCATCATGCAAAACGGAGAAGATTCTTACCACGGAGCGTCCACTGTGACAGGTAAACCTGTTTGCCTTGGATATTGTGACACCGTGGATGCTGCACCCGTTAAAAAAAGACGAGGAATACGCCATATCAATACAAGAGAATCGGCTAAATTAGAGAAAGACTTTGTAGGCCTGAATGGGTATGTCTATTCAGCGAACTATTATGATGGACAAGTGACTCTTTCTGTTGCTACTGACGGTGTGAAGGGTCATACAAACGATAAAAAGTGGAGCGGCGATTTTTCTGTAAAAGACTGGAAATTGTTCCGTGCTGTTGTATGTGCGGACCTCGATCAGCCTGGTTTTCCTGAAGCAATTTATGTTTCACAATGGGGTAGTGCATCAGGCCCCCAGTTATATAGGATTGAGGCGGATCGTTTTTTAAAGCCGACAGAGGACTTTATTTTTTTAAGTGTTTGTATGGATAAAGAAAAAGTGATGGCTGAAAGAGGTCGTGAAAACTGGATGGCACAGCCTTATCCAAGAAATCTTAAAGAATGTGACTCTTGGTTTGAAACTTTTTTCTTTCTTCAGTGGTGTGACTGGAGAGGTATGCTTAAACTGTTTAGTGAAATTGACGCTGTCATTAAACGCGACAGAGTCACCAAATCCTATGCGTGTATTAGAAAACGTCTTCTTTTCGACGATATGTCGATTGGTGCAAAGATTGGTGTCTCTCCTTCCCTGTGTAGACCGAAGATCATCAGACATGTCGACTAATAACACGGTATATATCTGTTATGTGTATATACATTTATTTTTTGTGTATGTACCATAGAAACTAAGTGCTGTATTTTATTTTTCAGAATGCCTAGATGATACACAGATAGTGGGACCAGCACATTTACTGATATCCCCGATATCTCCAACTACATCACCTGCCACATCCCTGTTGATTAAGGAGCCTCTTATGTCACCTCCCCATCCTGATGATGTCTTTGATGAGGAATGGGGTCAATGGATCGTGGATGATGAGACCGTTATAGCGTCACTGAAGTTGGTAGAGGGGATTGAAGACCCGGTGCTATTCCTACTTGACTCAACTATCAAGGCGACCTGGAAGGAAGATTGTTTTGGATGTTCAATCAACCATCCAAGCCAGAAACACCATGACTGTCTGTGGCTATATACAAATGATTACTTCCAGCGCAAATTTGATCGAATCATAGGAAAAATGTGGACGGGGAGATTCATTCCGGCTATCCAGATATTCTTAAGAGCAATCGGAGTGATTGTTGAGGATAACAGGGTCCATGGGGTTGTAGAGAGTTTCCTGATATCATTAAGAAGGGCATCACAACCTATCGGCGATATCATAGAAAAAATGTACGATAGTATTTACAAGAGCAACTATACAAAAACACGCATGGACAGGGTCAAACAACACTGGAAAGAGTCAAGAGAATTTGTTAGGGAGTGAATTTGTTTTGAATGTCTGTCACATTTGTTCAAATAAAAAGCTGATGTATTGTATCCAGGGTGTCCATTTTGTTGTAGGAGCTCATCATGAACAACACACTGCAAAAGATATATTATGATCCGGCTCATCCAGGCGGACTAGGTAGCATACAAAAGCTTCGTAATGCTGTCAGGGACTGTACGGGGGTCATGCCTTCTTTATCTGAAGTTAAACAGTTTCTGTATGGCCAAGATGTGTATACGCTTCATGCTAAAGCGGCTATACATTTTCCCCGGAACAAGGTTCTGGTTGGGGGTATTGATAAACAATTTCAAGCGGATCTTGTTGATATGAGTGAATATTCTACAGAAAACAATGATGTGCGTTACATGTTGACGTGTATTGACGTGTTTTCTAAATACGCTTGGGTGAAGTGTCTTAAAAACAAGTCAGGGTTATCTGTTACAAAGGCCTTTAACGATATACTGTGTGATGGACGTATACCCCTTAAACTTCAAACAGATGCAGGCACAGAGTTTTATAATAAAAACTTTCAGCAACTAGTGGATAAATATAAAATTAAACATTTTTCAACATCAAACGAGTGCAAGGCTAGTGTGGTGGAGCGCTTTAACAGAACCCTTAAAACACGAATGTGGAGATATTTGACATCTGTCAATTCTCGAAGATATGTAGATGTAGTACAGGATATAGTCAGCGCATACAACAAGTCATATCATAGATCGATTAAAATGGCTCCAACCGATGTAAACAAAAACAACGAAAAAATTGTTATTAACACATTGTACAAACTAAAACCTCCAAAAACTGTATCATTTAAATATAATGTTGGCGATACAGTGAGAATATCTAAAATGCGTGGGGTGTTTAGAAAAGGATATGAACAAACGTTTACGGATGAGTTTTTTACAATAAAGGAGGGCATAGCCCGAGACCCACCCGTCTACAAGCTTACTGACTGTGCTGATGAGGAGCTAAAAGGCACATTTTACGAGCCAGAGTTACAACCGGTAATAATTGACAAAAACAAAGTCTTTAAAATAGAGAAAATACTCTCTAAGAAAAAATCAGGGGGAAAAAATATATTACTAGTAAAGTGGTTAGGGTGGCCGGAAAAATTTAATTCCTGGATTTCTGAGAGAAATATCATCCACTTGCAATAAAACAACGCGCTGGCCGTTGTGGAGGTCATTTTGAGTCGAAGCGTCTCTACCGATGGCCAAGAACGGATTTTACGTGACATTACCTAGTAATGCATCGTTGAATGTATATCCAAACAACAAGATATGGAACTATAGGACAAAGCTGGCAAAACAACTTGTTTTTAATGAGCCCTATGAGGTTGGAATTATCGAGTTTCAATACCCAAGAGCATGGGCAAACTTTAATGAAGTTGACGCAAAGGTGTCTATCTATAACTCTACAACAAAACAAATGGCGTCAATAACTCTATCTGTTGGTTTTTATGAAAGTATAGCAAGGGTTGTAAAGGAGTTTAATTTAAAATGTGCTAATAACCCTATTATTGCTCGTATATCAATGCAGTATAATCCAGTTACAAGTCGTATATATTTTATTGGCGCCGAGGGAACGGCTATAACTTTTAAAGGGAGATTAGCAGAAATACTGGGGTTTAAACCTGAATCATCATTTGAGATTCCAATGCCACCCAGTTTCAGAAAATGTTATTCGCCCTACCCCGCTGACATTCAGGGAGGTAGATATAACCTATTTGTTTACAGCGATATAATAGATCATCAACTAGTGGGAGATAGTTACGTTCCACTTCTAAGGTGTATAAATGTATCGGATGACGAACGACGAATGCCCACTTTGACATTTGACAAGCCACACTACACATCGCTCTCTAAATCAGCTATTGACGATATAGAGATAGCACTGAAAAACGATCAAGACCAGTATATACCGTTTTCATATGGGAAAGTAGTTGTTAAACTACATTTTAGACCTGTAAGACAATATCTTTAGCCTCCGGTGGGGTTGAAAATACTTAAAAATGGCACACACTCCTTACATAAGCCAGGACGACAAATATATGTCATATTATATGAACCAAGCTGGCGGGGAACTACCAGGTTTTATTGGGGCCAGTACACAATATGGACATGGGCTGGGGGGTATTTTCCGCAACTTGTTTAGAATGGCTGTACCTCTGTTAAAAAGAGGTTTTAATCTGGCAAAGCCTCATTTAAGAACGGCAGCGACAAACATTGTGGGGGATGTGGTGTCCAACATAACCCGCCGTCATGCATCAGAACAACAAGAAGGACACGGGATGGCTGTATTAAGCAGAGTCTCTTCAAAAAGACCACCTTTCGGAGGTGGGCGTAGCCATTCACGATCAAAAAGACATAAAACATCTATTAAAAAGGGTAAAGCAGTCAAAAAGAAGAGAGGAGCCAAAGGCAGTGCAGCAAAGAAAAGAAGCTCTGGTTCATCAAAAAAAAACATATTTTAAGATAAAATACAGGGGATTGGATAAAACTACCCAGACATGGCGCTCATTCATAACCACTCGGCAGAATGCGTGAAAACAGAGCTGGATGTGTTTACGGTACCGTTCACACAGACGTCTATTGAAAAATCAACGTTTGTTGAAATTCCTCCTGTTTCAGCCATAACAGATTCAGGACCCCTGGAGTTTTTCATCTCGGCTAGCGGGGAAGATTACTTGGATTTAAACGATACTTATTTGTACACTCGTGTGAAAATCACCAACGCTGATGGCACAAACATCCCTAATGGTGCGGATGTGGGGTTCACAAATTATCCAGGATGCACACTTTTTTCACAAGTGGACATAATGCTGGGAGATCGGCTTATAACTCAATCTTCAAACACATATCCATACAGGGGGATAATAGAGTGTCTACTTAATTACTCAAAAGACACCCTGGACACACAATTTAGTACAGGACTGTTTTGTAAAGATACCAGTAGCCACATGGATGTTGCAACTATAACAGGAGCCAATCAAGGTTTAGTAGAACGCGGGGAATATACAGACAACAGTCGCATTGTGGAGCTAATTTCACCGATACATGCTGATTTGTTTTTTCAAGAGAAACTTCTGTTGAATGGGGTGGATATTTCCCTAAAATTTATGAGATCAAAAGATGACTTTTCGCTGATGAGTGGTCCTAATACCCAATTCCGTGTGAAGATTGTTTCAGCCAGTGTATTTGTAAAAAAGGTCTCCATTGCCCCGGTTGTCAGACTGGCACACAGCAGAGCTTTACAACACACAAATGCTAAATATGCTATTGACAGAGTAGCTTTAAAGACTTTTTCTATTCCGGCTGGAACAAGAGTGTGTAATCAAGAAAATCTCTACATTGGTCAAATACCAAAATTTCTAGTCATAGGATTTGTGGATAACGAAGGGTATACGGGAAACTATGGGCGTAACCCCTTTAATTTTGATCACTATGACGCAGAGTTTATAAGTGTGTATGCTGATGGGCAACCTTTCCCCGCCAAGCCTTTTCAACCCTATTTTCCAAGAGGACAATATGCAAGAGAATATCATCAGCTAATACAAACCACTGGACGACATTTAAAAGACAGGTCGTTGGCCATAACGCGACAGGATTTTGGTGCAGGCTACAGCTTATTCTGTTTTAACCTGGAACCCGACGAGGGTTGCTCGGGAAATGTATCTTTGATTAAAACGGGTAATGTGCGACTGGAAGCGCGTTTTAGAACACCGCTGCCCCGCACTGTTACTCTTGTATGTTATGCTGTTTTTGATTCGGTAATTGAAATATCAAACAAAAGACAAGTACTTCTTGATTATTACTAAAGAAGGACTATGAACACTATAGAATTAACAAGTTTAGTTAAAAAAATAAATGTTAACGATACAGATTTTCTGGGGGTTTTAGCATGCGATATGCTCCCTGAGCATGAGCTATGTAAAGTTCCAGCTATGTTAATTTTTCCGGCCACCCTAACCACTTTACTAGTAATATATTTTTTCCCCCTGATTTTTTCTTAGAGAGTATTTTCTCTATTTTAAAGACTTTGTTTTTGTCAATTATTACCGGTTGTAACTCTGGCTCGTAAAATGTGCCTTTTAGCTCCTCATCAGCACAGTCAGTAAGCTTGTAGACGGGTGGGTCTCGGGCTATGCCCTCCTTTATTGTAAAAAACTCATCCGTAAACGTTTGTTCATATCCTTTTCTAAACACCCCACGCATTTTAGATATTCTCACTGTATCGCCAACATTATATTTAAATGATACAGTTTTTGGAGGTTTTAGTTTGTACAATGTGTTAATAACAATTTTTTCGTTGTTTTTGTTTACATCGGTTGGAGCCATTTTAATCGATCTATGATATGACTTGTTGTATGCGCTGACTATATCCTGTACTACATCTACATATCTTCGAGAATTGACAGATGTCAAATATCTCCACATTCGTGTTTTAAGGGTTCTGTTAAAGCGCTCCACCACACTAGCCTTGCACTCGTTTGATGTTGAAAAATGTTTAATTTTATATTTATCCACTAGTTGCTGAAAGTTTTTTTTATAAAACTCTGTGCCTGCATCTGTTTGAAGTTTAAGGGGTATACGTCCATCACACAGTATATCGTTAAAGGCCTTTGTAACAGATAACCCTGACTTGTTTTTAAGACACTTCACCCAAGCGTATTTAGAAAACACGTCAATACACGTCAACATGTAACGCACATCATTGTTTTCTGTAGAATATTCACTCATATCAACAAGATCCGCTTGAAATTGTTTATCAATACCCCCAACCAGAACCTTGTTCCGGGGAAAATGTATAGCCGCTTTAGCATGAAGCGTATACACATCTTGGCCATACAGAAACTGTTTAACTTCAGATAAAGAAGGCATGACCCCCGTACAGTCCCTGACAGCATTACGAAGCTTTTGTATGCTACCTAGTCCGCCTGGATGAGCCGGATCATAATATATCTTTTGCAGTGTGTTGTTCATGATGAGCTCCTACAACAAAATGGACACCCTGGATACAATACATCAGCTTTTTATTTGAACAAATGTGACAGACATTCAAAACAAATTCACTCCCTAACAAATTCTCTTGACTCTTTCCAGTGTTGTTTGACCCTGTCCATGCGTGTTTTTGTATAGTTGCTCTTGTAAATACTATCGTACATTTTTTCTATGATATCGCCGATAGGTTGTGATGCCCTTCTTAATGATATCAGGAAACTCTCTACAACCCCATGGACCCTGTTATCCTCAACAATCACTCCGATTGCTCTTAAGAATATCTGGATAGCCGGAATGAATCTCCCCGTCCACATTTTTCCTATGATTCGATCAAATTTGCGCTGGAAGTAATCATTTGTATATAGCCACAGACAGTCATGGTGTTTCTGGCTTGGATGGTTGATTGAACATCCAAAACAATCTTCCTTCCAGGTCGCCTTGATAGTTGAGTCAAGTAGGAATAGCACCGGGTCTTCAATCCCCTCTACCAACTTCAGTGACGCTATAACGGTCTCATCATCCACGATCCATTGACCCCATTCCTCATCAAAGACATCATCAGGATGGGGAGGTGACATAAGAGGCTCCTTAATCAACAGGGATGTGGCAGGTGATGTAGTTGGAGATATCGGGGATATCAGTAAATGTGCTGGTCCCACTATCTGTGTATCATCTAGGCATTCTGAAAAATAAAATACAGCACTTAGTTTCTATGGTACATACACAAAAAATAAATGTATATACACATAACAGATATATACCGTGTTATTAGTCGACATGTCTGATGATCTTCGGTCTACACAGGGAAGGAGAGACACCAATCTTTGCACCAATCGACATATCGTCGAAAAGAAGACGTTTTCTAATACACGCATAGGATTTGGTGACTCTGTCGCGTTTAATGACAGCGTCAATTTCACTAAACAGTTTAAGCATACCTCTCCAGTCACACCACTGAAGAAAGAAAAAAGTTTCAAACCAAGAGTCACATTCTTTAAGATTTCTTGGATAAGGCTGTGCCATCCAGTTTTCACGACCTCTTTCAGCCATCACTTTTTCTTTATCCATACAAACACTTAAAAAAATAAAGTCCTCTGTCGGCTTTAAAAAACGATCCGCCTCAATCCTATATAACTGGGGGCCTGATGCACTACCCCATTGTGAAACATAAATTGCTTCAGGAAAACCAGGCTGATCGAGGTCCGCACATACAACAGCACGGAACAATTTCCAGTCTTTTACAGAAAAATCGCCGCTCCACTTTTTATCGTTTGTATGACCCTTCACACCGTCAGTAGCAACAGAAAGAGTCACTTGTCCATCATAATAGTTCGCTGAATAGACATACCCATTCAGGCCTACAAAGTCTTTCTCTAATTTAGCCGATTCTCTTGTATTGATATGGCGTATTCCTCGTCTTTTTTTAACGGGTGCAGCATCCACGGTGTCACAATATCCAAGGCAAACAGGTTTACCTGTCACAGTGGACGCTCCGTGGTAAGAATCTTCTCCGTTTTGCATGATGGCCGTGGAATAGTTGGTTGTAGTGGTGGTGTTCAGTTTGTGAGGCCTGGAGAGCTTCTGAACGCATCCCGGGGTAAGCTCCTTATAACCCTAAAAACACACCCTAAAGGAGGGGCATCCCCTCCCTTACTCCTCCCAACCCTGCCTTACTCCTCCCCTTCGCGCATGCGCATTTTTTCAATTTTTTTTCAATTTTAATTTATGCATAATTAATTAGTTTTATATTAAATTGATATGTTTGCCCCTAGTGGCAGGTTTGGGAACTAAGACTACCCGTCTATATACTACTCACAATTTTACACTGAGAGTCCAGAAGTAACATTGAAAAGATGTTAAGTTCACTTTTTAAGGTTTATATCATGTGGCAAGAGAAAAAAATAGAAAATCTCCAAATGAGCTTATCTCACTGTGATGTACACATAAATATAGAAAAACAGAAAACAAGTCCAAACAATGAAATAATTGCTACATTTTACACTGATAGTCCAGAAGTAACATTGTAAAGATGTTATGTTCACTTTTTAAGGTTTATATCATGTGGCAGGAGAAAAAAATAGATAATCTCTAAATGAGCTTAACTCAATCCAGAGTTAAGCTCTGGATTGAGTTAAGCTCAATCCAGAGCTGATGTTTTAGAAAAACAGAAAACAAGTCCAAACAATGAAATAATTGCTACATTTTACACTGATAGTTCAGAAGTAACATTGTAAAGCTGTTATGTTCACTTTTTAAGGTTTATATCATGTGGCAGGAGAAAAAAATGGAAAATCTCCAAATGAGCTTAACTCAATCCAATGCGCAGTTTAACATAGAAAAACAGAAAACAAGTCCAAACAATGAAATAATTGCTACATTTTACACTGATAGTTCAGAAGTAACATTGTAAAGCTGTTATGTTCACTTTTTTAAGTTTATATCATGTGGCAGGAGAAAGGAATAGAAAATCTCCAAATGAGCTTATCTCACTCTAATGTACACATAAACATAAAAAACAGAAAACAAGTCCAAACAATGAAATAATTGCACAATTTTACACTGAGTGTCCAGAAGTAACATTGTAAAGATGTTATGTTCACTTTTTAAGGTTTATATCATGTGGAAGGAGAAAAAAATAGAAAATCTCCAAATGAGCTTATCTCACTCTAATGTACACATAAACATAGAAAAACAGAAAACAAGTCCAAACAATGAAATAATTGCTACATTTTATACTGAGAGTCCAGAAGTAACATTGTAAAGATGTTAAGTTCACTTTTTAAGGTTTATATCATGTGGCAGGAGAAAAAAATAGAAAATCTCCAAATGAGCTTATCTCACTGTGATGTACACATAAATATAGAAAAACAGAAAACAAGTCCAAACAATGAAATAATTGCTAAATTTTACACTGATAGTCCAGAAGTAACATTGTAAAGATGTTATGTTCACTTTTTAAGGTTTATATCATGTGGCAGGAGAAAAATATTGATAATCTCAAATGAGCTTAACTCAATCCAATGCGCAAGTTAACATAGAAAAACAGAAAACAAGTCCAAACAATGAAATAATTACACAATTTTACACTGAGTGTCCAGAAGTAACATTGTAAAGATGTTATGTTCACTTTTTAAGGTTTATATCATGTGGCAGGAGAAAGGAATAGAAAATCTCCAAATGAGCTTATCTCACTCTAATGTACACATAAACATAGAAAAACAGAAAACAAGTCCAAACAATGAAATAATTGCACAATTTTACACTGAGAGTCCAGAAGTAACATTGTAAAGATGTTAAGTTCACTTTTTAAGGTTTATATCATGTGGCAGGAGATAAAAATGGAAAATCTCCAAATGAGCTTAACTCAATCCAATGCGCAATTTAACATAGAAAAACAGAAAACAAGTCCAAACAATGAAATAATTGCTACATTTTACACTGATAGTTCAGAAGTAACATTGTAAAGCTGTTATGTTCACTTTTTAAGGTTTATATCATGTGGCAGGAGAAAGGAATAGAAAATCTCCAAATGAGCTTATCTCACTCTAATGTACACATAAACATAGAAAAACAGAAAACAAGTCCAAACAATGAAATAATTGCACAATTTTACACTGAGTGTCCAGAAGTAACATTGTAAAGATGTTAAGTTCACTTTTTAAGGTTTATATCATGTGGCAAGAGAAAAAAATAGAAAATCTCCAAATGAGCTTATCTCACTGTGATGTACACATAAATATAGAAAAACAGAAAACAAGTCCAAACAATGAAATGATTGCTACATTTTACACTGATAGTCCAGAAGTAACATTTTAAAGATGTTATGTTCACTTTTTAAGGTTTATATCATGTGGCAGGAGAAAAAAATAGATAATCTCCAAATGAGCTTAACTCAATCCAATGCGCAAGTTAACATAGAAAAACAGAAAACAAGTCCAAACAATGAAATAATTGCACAATTTTACACTGAGAGTCCAGAAGTAACATTGTAAAGATGTTAAGTTCACTTTTTAAGGTTTATATCATGTGGCAGGAGAAAAAAATAGAAAATCTCCAAATGAGCTTATCTCACTGTGATGTACACATAAATATAGAAAAACAGAAAACAAGTCCAAACAATGAAATAATTGCTAAATTTTACACTGATAGTCCAGAAGTAACATTGTAAAGATGTTATGTTCACTTTTTAAGGTTTATATCATGTGGCAGGAGAAAAAAATAGAAAATCTCCAAATGAGCTTAACTCACTCCAATGCGCAAGTTAACATAGAAAAACAGAAAACAAGTCCAAACAATGAAATAATTGCAAAATTTTACACTGAGAGTCCAGAAGTAACATTGTAAAGATGTTATGTTCACTTGTTAAGGTTTATATCATGTGGCAAGAGAAAAAAATGGAAAATCTCCAAATGAGCTTAACTCACTCTAATGTACACATAAACATAGAAAAACAGAAAACAAGTCCAAACAATGAAATAATTGCTCCATTTTACACTGATAGTTCAGAAGTAAAATTGTAAAGATGTTATGTTCACTTTCTAAGGTTTATATCATGTGACAGGAGAAAAAAATAGAAAATCTCCAAATGAGCTTATCTCACAGTAATGTACACATAAACATAAAAAACAGAAAACAAGTCCAAACAATGAAATAATTGCACAATTTTACACTGAGAGTCCAGAAGTAACATTGTAAAGATGTTAAGTTCACTTTTTAAGGTTTATATCATGTGGCAGGAGAAAAAAATAGAAAATCTCCAAATGAGCTTATCTCACTGTGATGTACACATAAATATAGAAAAACAGAAAACAAGTCCAAACAATGAAATAATTGCACAATTTTACACTGAGAGTCCAGAAGTAACATTGAAAAGATGTTAAGTTCACTTTTTAAGGTTTATATCATGTGGCAAGAGAAAAAAATAGAAAATCTCCAAATGAGCTTATCTCACTGTGATGTACACATAAATATAGAAAAACAGAAAACAAGTCCAAACAATGAAATAATTGCTACATTTTACACTGATAGTCCAGAAGTAACATTGTTAAGATGTTATGTTCACTTTTTAAGGTTTATATCATGTGGCAGGAGAAAAAAATAGATAATCTCTAAATGAGCTTAACTCAATCCAGAGTTAAGCTCTGGATTGAGTTAAGCTCAATCCAGAGCTGATGTTTTAGAAAAACAGAAAACAAGTCCAAACAATGAAATAATTGCTACATTTTACACTGATAGTTCAGAAGTAACATTGTAAAGCTGTTATGTTCACTTTTTAAGGTTTATATCATGTGGCTGGAGAAAAAAATGGAAAATCTCCAAATGAGCTTAACTCAATCCAATGCGCAGTTTAACATAGAAAAACAGAAAACAAGTCCAAACAATGAAATAATTGCTACATTTTACACTGATAGTTCAGAAGTAACATTGTAAAGCTGTTATGTTCACTTTTTTAAGTTTATATCATGTGGCAGGAGAAAGGAATAGAAAATCTCCAAATGAGCTTATCTCACTCTAATGTACACATAAACATAAAAAACAGAAAACAAGTCCAAACAATGAAATAATTGCACAATTTTACACTGAGTGTCCAGAAGTAACATTGTAAAGATGTTATGTTCACTTTTTAAGGTTTATATCATGTGGAAGGAGAAAAAAATAGAAAATCTCCAAATGAGCTTATCTCACTCTAATGTACACATAAACATAGAAAAACAGAAAACAAGTCCAAACAATGAAATAATTGCTACATTTTACACTGAGAGTCCAGAAGTAACATTGTAAAGATGTTAAGTTCACTTTTTAAGGTTTATATCATGTGGCAGGAGAAAAAAATAGAAAATCTCCAAATGAGCTTATCTCACTGTGATGTACACATAAATATAGAAAAACAGAAAACAAGTCCAAACAATGAAATAATTGCTAAATTTTACACTGATAGTCCAGAAGTAACATTGTAAAGATGTTATGTTCACTTTTTAAGGTTTATATCATGTGGCAGGAGAAAAATATTGATAATCTCAAATGAGTTTAACTCAATCCAATGCGCAAGTTAACATAGAAAAACAGAAAACAAGTCCAAACAATGAAATAATTACACAATTTTACACTGAGTGTCCAGAAGTAACATTGTAAAGATGTTATGTTCACTTTTTAAGGTTTATATCATGTGGCAGGAGAAAGGAATAGAAAATCTCCAAATGAGCTTATCTCACTCTAATGTACACATAAACATAGAAAAACAGAAAACAAGTCCAAACAATGAAATAATTGCACAATTTTACACTGAGAGTCCAGAAGTAACATTGTAAAGATGTTAAGTTCACTTTTTAAGGTTTATATCATGTGGCAGGAGATAAAAATGGAAAATCTCCAAATGAGCTTAACTCAATCCAATGCGCAATTTAACATAGAAAAACAGAAAACAAGTCCAAACAATGAAATAATTGCTACATTTTACACTGATAGTTCAGAAGTAACATTGTAAAGCTGTTATGTTCACTTTTTAAGGTTTATATCATGTGGCAGGAGAAAGGAATAGAAAATCTCCAAATGAGCTTATCTCACTCTAATGTACACATAAACATAGAAAAACAGAAAACAAGTCCAAACAATGAAATAATTGCACAATTTTACACTGAGTGTCCAGAAGTAACATTGTAAAGATGTTAAGTTCACTTTTTAAGGTTTATATCATGTGGCAAGAGAAAAAAATAGAAAATCTCCAAATGAGTTTATCTCACTGTGATGTACACATAAATATAGAAAAACAGAAAACAAGTCCAAACAATGAAATGATTGCTACATTTTACACTGATAGTCCAGAAGTAACATTGTAAAGATGTTATGTTCACTTTTTAAGGTTTATATCATGTGGCAGGAGAAAAAAATAGATAATCTCCAAATGAGCTTAACTCAATCCAATGCGCAAGTTAACATAGAAAAACAGAAAACAAGTCCAAACAATGAAATAATTGCACAATTTTACACTGAGAGTCCAGAAGTAACATTGTAAAGATGTTAAGTTCACTTTTTAAGGTTTATATCATGTGGCAGGAGAAAAAAATAGAAAATCTCCAAATGAGCTTATCTCACTGTGATGTACACATAAATATAGAAAAACAGAAAACAAGTCCAAACAATGAAATAATTGCACAATTTTACACTGAGAGTCCAGAAGTAACATTGAAAAGATGTTAAGTTCACTTTTTAAGGTTTATATCATGTGGCAAGAGAAAAAAATAGAAAATCTCCAAATGAGCTTATCTCACTGTGATGTACACATAAATATAGAAAAACAGAAAACAAGTCCAAACAATGAAATAATTGCTACATTTTACACTGATAGTCCAGAAGTAACATTGTAAAGATGTTATGTTCACTTTTTAAGGTTTATATCATGTGGCAGGAGAAAAAAATAGATAATCTCTAAATGAGCTTAACTCAATCCAGAGTTAAGCTCTGGATTGAGTTAAGCTCAATCCAGAGCTGATGTTTTAGAAAAACAGAAAACAAGTCCAAACAATGAAATAATTGCTACATTTTACACTGATAGTTCAGAAGTAACATTGTAAAGCTGTTATGTTCACTTTTTAAGGTTTATATCATGTGGCAGGAGAAAAAAATGGAAAATCTCCAAATGAGCTTAACTCAATCCAATGCGCAGTTTAACATAGAAAAACAGAAAACAAGTCCAAACAATGAAATAATTGCTACATTTTACACTGATAGTTCAGAAGTAACATTGTAAAGCTGTTATGTTCACTTTTTTAAGTTTATATCATGTGGCAGGAGAAAGGAATAGAAAATCTCCAAATGAGCTTATCTCACTCTAATGTACACATAAACATAAAAAACAGAAAACAAGTCCAAACAATGAAATAATTGCACAATTTTACACTGAGTGTCCAGAAGTAACATTGTAAAGATGTTATGTTCACTTTTTAAGGTTTATATCATGTGGAAGGAGAAAAAAATAGAAAATCTCCAAATGAGCTTATCTCACTCTAATGTACACATAAACATAGAAAAACAGAAAACAAGTCCAAACAATGAAATAATTGCACAATTTTACACTGAGAGTCCAGAAGTAACATTGTAAAGATGTTAAGTTCACTTTTTAAGGTTTATATCATGTGGCAGGAGAAAAAAATAGAAAATCTCCAAATGAGCTTATCTCACTGTGATGTACACATAAATATAGAAAAACAGAAAACAAGTCCAAACAATGAAATAATTGCTACATTTTACACTGAGAGTCCAGAATTAACATTGTATAGATGTTAAGTTCACTTTTTAAGGTTTATATCATGTGGCAGGAGATAAAAATGGAAAATCTCCAAATGAGCTTAACTCAATCCAATGCGCAATTTAACATAGAAAAACAGAAAACAAGTCCAAACAATGAAATAATTGCTACATTTTACACTGATAGTTCAGAAGTAACATTGTAAAGCTGTTATGTTCACTTTTTAAGGTTTATATCATGTGGCAGGAGAAAGGAATAGAAAATCTCCAAATGAGCTTATCTCACTCTAATGTACACATAAACATAGAAAAACAGAAAACAAGTCCAAACAATGAAATAATTGCACAATTTTACACTGAGTGTCCAGAAGTAACATTGTAAAGATGTTAAGTTCACTTTTTAAGGTTTATATCATGTGGCAAGAGAAAAAAATAGAAAATCTCCAAATGAGCTTATCTCACTGTGATGTACACATAAACATAGAAAAACAGAAAACAAGTCCAAACAATGAAATAATTGCACAATTTTACACTGAGAGTCCAGAAGTAACATTGTAAAGATGTTAAGTTCACTTTTTAAGGTTTATATCATGTGGCAGGAGAAAAAAATAGATAATCTCCAAATGAGCTTAACTCAATCCAATGCGCAAGTTAACATAGAAAAACAGAAAACAAGTCCAAACAATGAAATAATTGCACAATTTTACACTGAGTGTCCAGAAGTAACATTGTAAAGATGTTATGTTCACTTTTTAAGGTTTATATCATGTGGCAGGAGAAAGGAATAGAAAATCTCCAAATGAGCTTATCTCACTCTAATGTACACATAAACATAGAAAAACAGAAAACAAGTCCAAACAATGAAATAATTGCGACATTTTACACTGAGAGTCCAGAAGTAACATTGTAAAGATGTTAAGTTCACTTTTTAAGGTTTATATCAGCAGTAGAAAAAAATGGAAAATCTCCAAATGAGCTTAACTCAATCCAATGCGCAATTTAACATAGAAAAACAGAAAACAAGTCCAAACAATGAAATAATTGCTACATTTTACACTGATAGTTCAGAAGTAACATTGTAAAGCTGTTATGTTCACTTTTTAAGGTTTATATCATGTGGCAGGAGAAAGGAATAGAAAATCTCCAAATGAGCTTATCTCACTCTAATGTACACATAAACATAGAAAAACAGAAAACAAGTCCAAACAATGAAATAATTGCACAATTTTACACTGAGTGTCCAGAAGTAACATTGTAAAGATGTTATGTTCACTTGTTAAGGTTTATATCATGTGGCAAGAGAAAAAAATGGAAAATCTCCAAATGAGCTTAACTCACTCTGATGTACACATAAACATAGAAAAACAGAAAACAAGTCCAAACAATGAAATAATTGCTACATTTTACACTGATAGTCCAGAAGTAACATTATAAAGATGTTATGTTCACTTTTTAAGGTTTATATCATGTGGAAGGAGAAAAAAATAGAAAATCCCCAAATGAGCTTATCTCACTCTAATGTACACATAAACATAGAAAAACAGAAAACAAGTCCAAACAATGAAATAATTGCACAATTTTACACTGAGAGTCCAGAATGAACATTGTAAAGATGTTAAGTTCACTTTTTAAGGTTTATATCATGTGGCAGGAGAAAAAAATAGAAAATCTCCAAATGAGCTTATCTCACTGTGATGTACACATAAAAATAGAAAAACAGAAAACAAGTCCAAACAATGAAATAATTGCTAAATTTTACACTGATAGTCCAGAAGTAACATTGTAAAGATGTTATGTTCACTTTTTAAGGTTTATATCATGTGGCAGGAGAAAAAAATAGAAAATCTCCAAATGAGCTTAACTCACTCCAATGCGCAAGTTAACATAGAAAAACATAAAACAAGTCCAAACAATGAAATAATTGCACAATTTTACACTGAGTGTCCAGAAGTAACATTGTAAAGATGTTATGTTCACTTTTTAAGGTTTATATCATGTGGAAGGAGAAAAAAATAGAAAATCTCCAAATGAGCTTATCTCACTCTAATGTACACATAAACATAGAAAAACAGAAAACAAGTCCAAACAATGAAATAATTGCACAATTTTACACTGAGAGTCCAGAAGTAACATTGTAAAGATGTTAAGTTCACTTTTTAAGGTTTATATCATGTGGCAGGAGAAAAAAATAGAAAATCTCCAAATGAGCTTATCTCACTGTGATGTACACATAAATATAGAAAAACAGAAAACAAGTCCAAACAATGAAATAATTGCTACATTTTACACTGAGAGTCCAGAATTAACATTGTATAGATGTTAAGTTCACTTTTTAAGGTTTATATCATGTGGCAGGAGATAAAAATGGAAAATCTCCAAATGAGCTTAACTCAATCCAATGCGCAATTTAACATAGAAAAACAGAAAACAAGTCCAAACAATGAAATAATTGCTACATTTTACACTGATAGTTCAGAAGTAACATTGTAAAGCTGTTATGTTCACTTTTTAAGGTTTATATCATGTGGCAGGAGAAAGGAATAGAAAATCTCCAAATGAGCTTATCTCACTCTAATGTACACATAAACATAGAAAAACAGAAAACAAGTCCAAACAATGAAATAATTGCACAATTTTACACTGAGTGTCCAGAAGTAACATTGTAAAGATGTTAAGTTCACTTTTTAAGGTTTATATCATGTGGCAAGAGAAAAAAATAGAAAATCTCCAAATGAGCTTATCTCACTGTGATGTACACATAAACATAGAAAAACAGAAAACAAGTCCAAACAATGAAATAATTGCACAATTTTACACTGAGAGTCCAGAAGTAACATTGTAAAGATGTTAAGTTCACTTTTTAAGGTTTATATCATGTGGCAAGAGAAAAAAATAGAAAATCTCCAAATGAGCTTATCTCACTGTGATGTACACATAAATATAGAAAAACAGAAAACAAGTCCAAACAATGAAATAATTGCTACATTTTACACTGATAGTCCAGAAGTAACATTGTAAAGATGTTATATCACTTTTTAAGGTTTATATCATGTGGCAGGAGAAAAAAATAGATAATCTCCAAATGAGCTTAACTCAATCCAATGCGCAAGTTAACATAGAAAAACAGAAAACAAGTCCAAACAATGAAATAATTGCACAATTTTACACTGAGTGTCCAGAAGTAACATTGTAAAGATGTTATGTTCACTTTTTAAGGTTTATATCATGTGGCAGGAGAAAGGAATAGAAAATCTCCAAATGAGCTTATCTCACTCTAATGTACACATAAACATAGAAAAACAGAAAACAAGTCCAAACAATGAAATAATTGCGACATTTTACACTGAGAGTCCAGAAGTAACATTGTAAAGATGTTAAGTTCACTTTTTAAGGTTTATATCAGCAGTAGAAAAAAATGGAAAATCTCCAAATGAGCTTAACTCAATCCAATGCGCAATTTAACATAGAAAAACAGAAAACAAGTCCAAACAATGAAATAATTGCTACATTTTACACTGATAGTTCAGAAGTAACATTGTAAAGCTGTTATGTTCACTTTTTAAGGTTTATATCATGTGGCAGGAGAAAGGAATAGAAAATCTCCAAATGAGCTTATCTCACTCTAATGTACACATAAACATAGAAAAACAGAAAACAAGTCCAAACAATGAAATAATTGCACAATTTTACACTGAGTGTCCAGAAGTAACATTGTAAAGATGTTATGTTCACTTGTTAAGGTTTATATCATGTGGCAAGAGAAAAAAATGGAAAATCTCCAAATGAGCTTAACTCACTCTGATGTACACATAAACATAGAAAAACAGAAAACAAGTCCAAACAATGAAATAATTGCTACATTTTACACTGATAGTCCAGAAGTAACATTATAAAGATGTTATGTTCACTTTTTAAGGTTTATATCATGTGGAAGGAGAAAAAAATAGAAAATCCCCAAATGAGCTTATCTCACTCTAATGTACACATAAACATAGAAAAACAGAAAACAAGTCCAAACAATGAAATAATTGCACAATTTTACACTGAGAGTCCAGAATGAACATTGTAAAGATGTTAAGTTCACTTTTTAAGGTTTATATCATGTGGCAGGAGAAAAAAATAGAAAATCTCCAAATGAGCTTATCTCACTGTGATGTACACATAAAAATAGAAAAACAGAAAACAAGTCCAAACAATGAAATAATTGCTAAATTTTACACTGATAGTCCAGAAGTAACATTGTAAAGATGTTATGTTCACTTTTTAAGGTTTATATCATGTGGCAGGAGAAAAAAATAGAAAATCTCCAAATGAGCTTAACTCACTCCAATGCGCAAGTTAACATAGAAAAACAGAAAACAAGTCCAAACAATGAAATAATTGCAAAATTTTACACTGAGAGTCCAGAAGTAACATTGTAAAGATGTTATGTTCACTTGTTAAGGTTTATATCATGTGGCAAGAGAAAAAAATGGAAAATCTCCAAATGAGCTTAACTCACTCTGATGTACACATAAACATAGAAAAACAGAAAACAAGTCCAAACAATGAAATAATTGCTCCATTTTACACTGATAGTTCAGAAGTAAAATTGTAAAGATGTTATGTTCACTTTCTAAGGTTTATATCATGTGACAGGAGAAAAAAATAGAAAATCTCCAAATGAGCTTATCTCACAGTAATGTACACATAAACATAAAAAACATAAAACAAGTCCAAACAATGAAATAATTGCACAATTTTACACTGAGTGTCCAGAAGTAACATTGTAAAGATGTTATGTTCACTTTTTAAGGTTTATATCATGTGGAAGGAGAAAAAAATAGAAAATCTCCAAATGAGCTTATCTCACTCTAATGTACACATAAACATAGAAAAACAGAAAACAAGTCCAAACAATGAAATAATTGCTACATTTTATACTGAGAGTCCAGAAGTAACATTGTAAAGATGTTAAGTTCACTTTTTAAGGTTTATATCATGTGGCAGGAGAAAAAAATAGAAAATCTCCAAATGAGCTTATCTCACTGTGATGTACACATAAATATAGAAAAACAGAAAACAAGTCCAAACAATGAAATAATTGCTAAATTTTACACTGATAGTCCAGAAGTAACATTGTAAAGATGTTATGTTCACTTTTTAAGGTTTATATCATGTGGCAGGAGAAAAATATTGATAATCTCAAATGAGCTTAACTCAATCCAATGCGCAAGTTAACATAGAAAAACAGAAAACAAGTCCAAACAATGAAATAATTACACAATTTTACACTGAGTGTCCAGAAGTAACATTGTAAAGATGTTATGTTCACTTTTTAAGGTTTATATCATGTGGCAGGAGAAAGGAATAGAAAATCTCCAAATGAGCTTATCTCACTCTAATGTACACATAAACATAGAAAAACAGAAAACAAGTCCAAACAATGAAATAATTGCACAATTTTACACTGAGAGTCCAGAAGTAACATTGTAAAGATGTTAAGTTCACTTTTTAAGGTTTATATCATGTGGCAGGAGATAAAAATGGAAAATCTCCAAATGAGCTTAACTCAATCCAATGCGCAATTTAACATAGAAAAACAGAAAACAAGTCCAAACAATGAAATAATTGCTACATTTTACACTGATAGTTCAGAAGTAACATTGTAAAGCTGTTATGTTCACTTTTTAAGGTTTATATCATGTGGCAGGAGAAAGGAATAGAAAATCTCCAAATGAGCTTATCTCACTCTAATGTACACATAAACATAGAAAAACAGAAAACAAGTCCAAACAATGAAATAATTGCACAATTTTACACTGAGTGTCCAGAAGTAACATTGTAAAGATGTTAAGTTCACTTTTTAAGGTTTATATCATGTGGCAAGAGAAAAAAATAGAAAATCTCCAAATGAGCTTATCTCACTGTGATGTACACATAAATATAGAAAAACAGAAAACAAGTCCAAACAATGAAATGATTGCTACATTTTACACTGATAGTCCAGAAGTAACATTGTAAAGATGTTATGTTCACTTTTTAAGGTTTATATCATGTGGCAGGAGAAAAAAATAGATAATCTCCAAATGAGCTTAACTCAATCCAATGCGCAAGTTAACATAGAAAAACAGAAAACAAGTCCAAACAATGAAATAATTGCACAATTTTACACTGAGAGTCCAGAAGTAACATTGTAAAGATGTTAAGTTCACTTTTTAAGGTTTATATCATGTGGCAGGAGAAAAAAATAGAAAATCTCCAAATGAGCTTATCTCACTGTGATGTACACATAAACATAGAAAAACAGAAAACAAGTCCAAACAATGAAATAATTGCACAATTTTACACTGAGAGTCCAGAAGTAACATTGTAAAGATGTTAAGTTCACTTTTTAAGGTTTATATCATGTGGCAAGAGAAAAAAATAGAAAATCTCCAAATGAGCTTATCTCACTGTGATGTACACATAAATATAGAAAAACAGAAAACAAGTCCAAACAATGAAATAATTGCTAAATTTTACACTGATAGTCCAGAAGTAACATTGTTAAGATGTTATGTTCACTTTTTAAGGTTTATATCATGTGGCAGGAGAAAAAAATAGAAAATCTCCAAATGAGCTTAACTCACTCCAATGCGCAAGTTAACATAGAAAAACAGAAAACAAGTCCAAACAATGAAATAATTGCTACATTTTACACTGAGTGTCCAGAAGTAACATTGTAAAGATGTTAAGTTCACTTTTTAAGGTTTATATCATGTGGCAGGAGAAAAAAATGGAAAATCTCCAAATGAGCTTAACTCAATCCAATGCGCAATTTAACATAGAAAAACAGAAAACAAGTCCAAACAATGAAATAATTGCTACATTTTACACTGATAGTTCAGAAGTAACATTGTAAAGCTGTTATGTTCACTTTTTAAGGTTTATATCATGTGGCAGGAGAAAGGAATAGAAAATCTCCAAATGAGCTTATCTCACTCTAATGTACACATAAACATAGAAAAACAGAAAACAAGTCCAAACAATGAAATAATTGCACAATTTTACACTGAGTGTCCAGAAGTAACATTGTAAAGATGTTATGTTCACTTTTTAAGGTTTATATCATGTGGAAGGAGAAAAAAATAGAAAATCTCCAAATGAGCTTATCTCACTCTAATGTACACATAAACATAGAAAAACAGAAAACAAGTCCAAACAATGAAATAATTGCACAATTTTACACTGAGAGTCCAGAAGTAACATTGTAAAGATGTTAAGTTCACTTTTTAAGGTTTATATCATGTGGCAGGAGAAAAAAATAGAAAATCTCCAAATGAGCTTATCTCACTGTGATGTACACATAAATATAGAAAAACAGAAAACAAGTCCAAACAATGAAATAATTGCTACATTTTACACTGAGTGTCCAGAAGTAACATTGTATAGATGTTAAGTTCACTTTTTAAGGTTTATATCATGTGGCAGGAGATAAAAATGGAAAATCTCCAAATGAGCTTAACTCAATCCAATGCGCAATTTAACATAGAAAAACAGAAAACAAGTCCAAACAATGAAATAATTGCTACATTTTACACTGATAGTTCAGAAGTAACATTGTAAAGCTGTTATGTTCACTTTTTAAGGTTTATATCATGTGGCAGGAGAAAGGAATAGAAAATCTCCAAATGAGCTTATCTCACTCTAATGTACACATAAACATAGAAAAACAGAAAACAAGTCCAAACAATGAAATAATTGCACAATTTTACACTGAGTGTCCAGAAGTAACATTGTAAAGATGTTATGTTCACTTTTTAAGGTTTATATCATGTGGCAGGAGAAAGGAATAGAAAATCTCCAAATGAGCTTATCTCACTCTAATGTACACATAAACATAGAAAAACAGAAAACAAGTCCAAACAATGAAATAATTGCGACATTTTACACTGATAGTTCAGAAGTAACATTGTAAAGCTGTTATGTTCACTTTTTAAGGTTTATATCATGTGGCAGGAGAAAAAAATGGAAAATCTCCAAATGAGCTTAACTCAATCGAATGCGCAAGTTAACATAGAAAAACAGAAAACAAGTCCAAACAATGAAATAATTGCTACATTTTACACTGATAGTTCAGAAGTAACATTGTAAAGCTGTTATGTTCACTTTTTAAGGTTTATATCATGTGGCAGGAGAAAAAAATAGAAAATCTCCAAATGAGCTTATCTCACTCTAATGTACACATAAACATAGAAAAACAGAAAACAAGTCCAAACAATGAAATAATTGCACAATTTTACACTGAGAGTCCAGAAGTAACATTGTAAAGATGTTAAGTTCACTTTTTAAGGTTTATATCATGTGGCAGGAGAAAAAAATGGAAAATCTCCAAATGAGCTTAACTCAATCCAATGCGCAATTTAACATAGAAAAACAGAAAACAAGTCCAAACAATGAAATAATTGCTACATTTTACACTGATAGTTCAGAAGTAACATTGTAAAGCTGTTATGTTCACTTTTTAAGGTTTATATCATGTGGCAGGAGAAAGGAATAGAAAATCTCCAAATGAGCTTATCTCACTCTAATGTACACATAAACATAGAAAAACAGAAAACAAGTCCAAACAATGAAATAATTGCACAATTTTACACTGAGTGTCCAGAAGTAACATTGTAAAGATGTTATGTTCACTTTTTAAGGTTTATATCATGTGGAAGGAGAAAAAAAGTAGAAAATCTCCAAATGAGCTTATCTCACTCTAATGTACACATAAACATAGAAAAACAGAAAACAAGTCCAAACAATGAAATAATTGCACAATTTTACACTGAGAGTCCAGAACTAACATTGTAAAGATGTTAAGTTCACTTTTCAAGGTTTATATCATGTGGCAAGAGAAAAAAATAGAAAATCTCCAAATGAGCTTATCTCACTGTGATGTACACATAAATATAGAAAAACAGAAAACAAGTCCAAACAATGAAATAATTGCACAATTTTACACTGAGAGTCCAGAAGTAACATTGTAAAGATGTTCAGTTCACTTTTTAAGGTTTATATCATGTGGCAAGAGAAAAAAATAGAAAATCTCCAAATGAGCTTATCTCACTGTGATGTACACATAAATATAGAAAAACAGAAAACAAGTCCAAACAATGAAATAATTGCTACATTTTACACTGAGTGTCCAGAAGTAACATTGTAAAGATGTTAAGTTCACTTTTTAAGGTTTATATCATGTGGCAGGAGAAAAAAATGGAAAATCTCCAAATGAGCTTAACTCAATCCAATGCGCAATTTAACATAGAAAAACAGAAAACAAGTCCAAACAATGAAATAATTGCTACATTTTACACTGATAGTTCAGAAGTAACATTGTAAAGCTGTTATGTTCACTTTTTAAGGTTTATATCATGTGGCAGGAGAAAGGAATAGAAAATCTCCAAATGAGCTTATCTCACTCTAATGTACACATAAACATAGAAAAACAGAAAACAAGTCCAAACAATGAAATAATTGCACAATTTTACACTGAGTGTCCAGAAGTAACATTGTAAAGATGTTATGTTCACTTTTTAAGGTTTATATCATGTGGAAGGAGAAAAAAAGTAGAAAATCTCCAAATGAGCTTATCTCACTCTAATGTACACATAAACATAGAAAAACAGAAAACAAGTCCAAACAATGAAATAATTGCACAATTTTACACTGAGAGTCCAGAAGTAACATTGTAAAGATGTTAAGTTCACTTTTCAAGGTTTATATCATGTGGCAAGAGAAAAAAATAGAAAATCTCCAAATGAGCTTATCTCACTGTGATGTACACATAAATATAGAAAAACAGAAAACAAGTCCAAACAATGAAATAATTGCACAATTTTACACTGAGAGTCCAGAAGTAACATTGTAAAGATGTTCAGTTCACTTTTTAAGGTTTATATCATGTGGCAAGAGAAAAAAATAGAAAATCTCCAAATGAGCTTATCTCACTGTGATGTACACATAAATATAGAAAAACAGAAAACAAGTCCAAACAATGAAATAATTGCTACATTTTACACTGAGTGTCCAGAAGTAACATTGTAAAGATGTTAAGTTCACTTTTTAAGGTTTATATCATGTGGCAGGAGAAAAAAATGGAAAATCTCCAAATGAGCTTAACTCAATCCAATGCGCAATTTAACATAGAAAAACAGAAAACAAGTCCAAACAATGAAATAATTGCTACATTTTACACTGATAGTTCAGAAGTAACATTGTAAAGCTGTTATGTTCACTTTTTAAGGTTTATATCATGTGGCAGGAGAAAGGAATAGAAAATCTCCAAATGAGCTTATCTCACTCTAATGTACACATAAACATAGAAAAACAGAAAACAAGTCCAAACAATGAAATAATTGCACAATTTTACACTGAGTGTCCAGAAGTAACATTGTAAAGATGTTAAGATCACTTTTTAAGGTTTATATCATGTGGCAAGAGAAAAAAATAGAAAATCTCCAAATGAGCTTATCTCACTGTGATGTACACATAAATATAGAAAAACAGAAAACAAGTCCAAACAATGAAATAATTGCTACATTTTACACTGATAGTCCAGAAGTAACATTGTAAAGATGTTATATCACTTTTTAAGGTTTATATCATGTGGCAGGAGAAAAAAATAGATAATCTCCAAATGAGCTTAACTCAATCCAATGCGCAAGTTAACATAGAAAAACAGAAAACAAGTCCAAACAATGAAATAATTGCACAATTTTACACTGAGTGTCCAGAAGTAACATTGTAAAGATGTTATGTTCACTTTTTAAGGTTTATATCATGTGGCAGGAGAAAGGAATAGAAAATCTCCAAATGAGCTTATCTCACTCTAATGTACACATAAACATAGAAAAACAGAAAACAAGTCCAAACAATGAAATAATTGCACAATTTTACACTGAGAGTCCAGAAGTAACATTGTAAAGATGTTCAGTTCACTTTTTAAGGTTTATATCATGTGGCAAGAGAAAAAAATAGAAAATCTCCAAATGAGCTTATCTCACTGTGATGTACACATAAATATAGAAAAACAGAAAACAAGTCCAAACAATGAAATAATTGCTACATTTTACACTGAGTGTCCAGAAGTAACATTGTAAAGATGTTAAGTTCACTTTTTAAGGTTTATATCATGTGGCAGGAGAAAAAAATGGAAAATCTCCAAATGAGCTTAACTCAATCCAATGCGCAATTTAACATAGAAAAACAGAAAACAAGTCCAAACAATGAAATAATTGCTACATTTTACACTGATAGTTCAGAAGTAACATTGTAAAGCTGTTATGTTCACTTTTTAAGGTTTATATCATGTGGCAGGAGAAAGGAATAGAAAATCTCCAAATGAGCTTATCTCACTCTAATGTACACATAAACATAGAAAAACAGAAAACAAGTCCAAACAATGAAATAATTGCACAATTTTACACTGAGTGTCCAGAAGTAACATTGTAAAGATGTTATGTTCACTTTTTAAGGTTTATATCATGTGGAAGGAGAAAAAAAGTAGAAAATCTCCAAATGAGCTTATCTCACTCTAATGTACACATAAACATAGAAAAACAGAAAACAAGTCCAAACAATGAAATAATTGCACAATTTTACACTGAGAGTCCAGAAGTAACATTGTAAAGATGTTAAGTTCACTTTTCAAGGTTTATATCATGTGGCAAGAGAAAAAAATAGAAAATCTCCAAATGAGCTTATCTCACTGTGATGTACACATAAATATAGAAAAACAGAAAACAAGTCCAAACAATGAAATAATTGCACAATTTTACACTGAGAGTCCAGAAGTAACATTGTAAAGATGTTCAGTTCACTTTTTAAGGTTTATATCATGTGGCAAGAGAAAAAAATAGAAAATCTCCAAATGAGCTTATCTCACTGTGATGTACACATAAATATAGAAAAACAGAAAACAAGTCCAAACAATGAAATAATTGCTACATTTTACACTGAGTGTCCAGAAGTAACATTGTAAAGATGTTATGTTCACTTTTTAAGGTTTATATCATGTGGCAGGAGAAAAAAATGGAAAATCTCCAAATGAGCTTAACTCAATCCAATGCGCAATTTAACATAGAAAAACAGAAAACAAGTCCAAACAATGAAATAATTGCTACATTTTACACTGATAGTTCAGAAGTAACATTGTAAAGCTGTTATGTTCACTTTTTAAGGTTTATATCATGTGGCAGGAGAAAGGAATAGAAAATCTCCAAATGAGCTTATCTCACTCTAATGTACACATAAACATAGAAAAACAGAAAACAAGTCCAAACAATGAAATAATTGCACAATTTTACACTGAGTGTCCAGAAGTAACATTGTAAAGATGTTAAGATCACTTTTTAAGGTTTATATCATGTGGCAAGAGAAAAAAATAGAAAATCTCCAAATGAGCTTATCTCACTGTGATGTACACATAAATATAGAAAAACAGAAAACAAGTCCAAACAATGAAATAATTGCTACATTTTACACTGATAGTCCAGAAGTAACATTGTAAAGATGTTATATCACTTTTTAAGGTTTATATCATGTGGCAGGAGAAAAAAATAGATAATCTCCAAATGAGCTTAACTCAATCCAATGCGCAAGTTAACATAGAAAAACAGAAAACAAGTCCAAACAATGAAATAATTGCACAATTTTACACTGAGTGTCCAGAAGTAACATTGTAAAGATGTTATGTTCACTTTTTAAGGTTTATATCATGTGGCAGGAGAAAGGAATAGAAAATCTCCAAATGAGCTTATCTCACTCTAATGTACACATAAACATAGAAAAACAGAAAACAAGTCCAAACAATGAAATAATTGCTACATTTTACACTGAGAGTCCAGAAGTAACATTGTAAAGATGTTAAGTTCACTTTTTAAGGTTTATATCATGTGGCAAGAGAAAAAAATAGAAAATCTCCAAATGAGCTTATCTCACTGTGATGTACACATAAATATAGAAAAACAGAAAACAAGTCCAAACAATGAAATGATTGCTACATTTTACACTGATAGTCCAGAAGTAACATTGTAAAGATGTTATGTTCACTTTTTAAGGTTTATATCATGTGGCAGGAGAAAAAAATGGAAAATCTCCAAATGAGCTTAACTCAATCCAATGCGCAAGTTAACATAGAAAAACAGAAAACAAGTCCAAACAATGAAATAATTGCACAATTTTACACTGAGAGTCCAGAAGCAACATTGTAAAGATGTTAAGTTCACTTTTTAAGGTTTATATCATGTGGCAGGAGAAAGGAATAGAAAATCTCCAAATGAGCTTATCTCACTCTAATGTACACATAAACATAGAAAAACAGAAAACAAGTCCAAACAATGAAATAATTGCACAATTTTACACTGAGTGTCCAGAAGTAACATTGTAAAGATGTTATGTTCACTTTTTAAGGTTTATATCATGTGGAAGGAGAAAAAAAGTAGAAAATCTCCAAATGAGCTTATCTCACTCTAATGTACACATAAACATAGAAAAACAGAAAACAAGTCCAAACAATGAAATAATTGCACAATTTTACACTGAGAGTCCAGAAGTAACATTGTAAAGATGTTAAGTTCACTTTTCAAGGTTTATATCATGTGGCAAGAGAAAAAAATAGAAAATCTCCAAATGAGCTTATCTCACTGTGATGTACACATAAATATAGAAAAACAGAAAACAAGTCCAAACAATGAAATAATTGCACAATTTTACACTGAGAGTCCAGAAGTAACATTGTAAAGATGTTCAGTTCACTTTTTAAGGTTTATATCATGTGGCAAGAGAAAAAAATAGAAAATCTCCAAATGAGCTTATCTCACTGTGATGTACACATAAATATAGAAAAACAGAAAACAAGTCCAAACAATGAAATAATTGCACAATTTTACACTGAGTGTCCAGAAGTAACATTGTAAAGATGTTAAGTTCACTTTTTAAGGTTTATATCATGTGGCAGGAGAAAAAAATGGAAAATCTCCAAATGAGCTTAACTCAATCCAATGCGCAATTTAACATAGAAAAACAGAAAACAAGTCCAAACAATGAAATAATTGCTACATTTTACACTGATAGTTCAGAAGTAACATTGTAAATCTGTTATGTTCACTTTTTAAGGTTTATATCATGTGGCAGGAGAAAGGAATAGAAAATCTCCAAATGAGCTTATCTCACTCTAATGTACACATAAACATAGAAAAACAGAAAACAAGTCCAAACAATGAAATAATTGCACAATTTTACACTGAGTGTCCAGAAGTAACATTGTAAAGATGTTATGTTCACTTTTTAAGGTTTATATCATGTGGAAGGAGAAAAAAAGTAGAAAATCTCCAAATGAGCTTATCTCACTCTAATGTACACATAAACATAGAAAAACAGAAAACAAGTCCAAACAATGAAATAATTGCACAATTTTACACTGAGAGTCCAGAAGTAACATTGTAAAGATGTTAAGTTCACTTTTCAAGGTTTATATCATGTGGCAAGAGAAAAAAATAGAAAATCTCCAAATGAGCTTATCTCACTGTGATGTACACATAAATATAGAAAAACAGAAAACAAGTCCAAACAATGAAATAATTGCACAATTTTACACTGAGAGTCCAGAAGTAACATTGTAAAGATGTTCAGTTCACTTTTTAAGGTTTATATCATGTGGCAAGAGAAAAAAATAGAAAATCTCCAAATGAGCTTATCTCACTGTGATGTACACATAAATATAGAAAAACAGAAAACAAGTCCAAACAATGAAATAATTGCTACATTTTACACTGAGTGTCCAGAAGTAACATTGTAAAGATGTTAAGTTCACTTTTTAAGGTTTATATCATGTGGCAGGAGAAAAAAATGGAAAATCTCCAAATGAGCTTAACTCAATCCAATGCGCAATTTAACATAGAAAAACAGAAAACAAGTCCAAACAATGAAATAATTGCTACATTTTACACTGATAGTTCAGAAGTAACATTGTAAAGCTGTTATGTTCACTTTTTAAGGTTTATATCATGTGGCAGGAGAAAGGAATAGAAAATCTCCAAATGAGCTTATCTCACTCTAATGTACACATAAACATAGAAAAACAGAAAACAAGTCCAAACAATGAAATAATTGCACAATTTTACACTGAGTGTCCAGAAGTAACATTGTAAAGATGTTAAGATCACTTTTTAAGGTTTATATCATGTGGCAAGAGAAAAAAATAGAAAATCTCCAAATGAGCTTATCTCACTGTGATGTACACATAAATATAGAAAAACAGAAAACAAGTCCAAACAATGAAATAATTGCTACATTTTACACTGATAGTCCAGAAGTAACATTGTAAAGATGTTATATCACTTTTTAAGGTTTATATCATGTGGCAGGAGAAAAAAATAGATAATCTCCAAATGAGCTTAACTCAATCCAATGCGCAAGTTAACATAGAAAAACAGAAAACAAGTCCAAACAATGAAATAATTGCACAATTTTACACTGAGTGTCCAGAAGTAACATTGTAAAGATGTTATGTTCACTTTTTAAGGTTTATATCATGTGGCAGGAGAAAAAAATAGAAAATCTCCAAATGAGCTTATCTCACTCTAATGTACACATAAACATAGAAAAACAGAAAACAAGTCCAAACAATGAAATAATTGCTACATTTTACACTGAGAGTCCAGAAGTAACATTGTAAAGATGTTAAGTTCACTTTTTAAGGTTTATATCATGTGGCAGGAGAAAAAAATAGAAAATCTCCAAATGAGCTTATCTCACTGTGATGTACACATAAATATAGAAAAACAGAAAACAAGTCCAAACAATGAAATAATTGCTAAATTTTACACTGATAGTCCAGAAGTAACATTGTAAAGATGTTATGTTCACTTTTTAAGGTTTATATCATGTGGCAGGAGAAAAATATTGATAATCTCAAATGAGCTTAACTCAATCCAATGCGCAAGTTAACATAGAAAAACAGAAAACAAGTCCAAACAATGAAATAATTACACAATTTTACACTGAGTGTCCAGAAGTAACATTGTAAAGATGTTATGTTCACTTTTTAAGGTTTATATCATGTGGCAGGAGAAAGGAATAGAAAATCTCCAAATGAGCTTATCTCACTCTAATGTACACATAAACATAGAAAAACAGAAAACAAGTCCAAACAATGAAATAATTGCACAATTTTACACTGAGAGTCCAGAAGTAACATTGTAAAGATGTTAAGTTCACTTTTTAAGGTTTATATCATGTGGAAGGAGATAAAAATGGAAAATCTCCAAATGAGCTTAACTCAATCCAATGCGCAATTTAACATAGAAAAACAGAAAACAAGTCCAAACAATGAAATAATTGCTACATTTTACACTGATAGTTCAGAAGTAACATTGTAAAGCTGTTATGTTCACTTTTTAAGGTTTATATCATGTGGCAGGAGAACGGAATAGAAAATCTCCAAATGAGCTTATCTCACTCTAATGTACACATAAACATAGAAAAACAGAAAACAAGTCCAAACAATGAAATAATTGCACAATTTTACACTGAGTGTCCAGAAGTAACATTGTAAAGATGTTAAGTTCACTTTTTAAGGTTTATATCATGTGGCAAGAGAAAAAAATAGAAAATCTCCAAATGAGCTTATCTCACTGTGATGTACACATAAATATAGAAAAACAGAAAACAAGTCCAAACAATGAAATGATTGCTACATTTTACACTGATAGTCCAGAAGTAACATTGTAAAGATGTTATGTTCACTTTTTAAGGTTTATATCATGTGGCAGGAGAAAAAAATGGAAAATCTCCAAATGAGCTTAACTCAATCCAATGCGCAAGTTAACATAGAAAAACAGAAAACAAGTCCAAACAATGAAATAATTGCACAATTTTACACTGAGAGTCCAGAAGTAACATTGTAAAGATGTTAAGTTCACTTTTTAAGGTTTATATCATGTGGCAGGAGAAAGGAATAGAAAATCTCCAAATGAGCTTATCTCACTCTAATGTACACATAAACATAGAAAAACAGAAAACAAGTCCAAACAATGAAATAATTGCACAATTTTACACTGAGTGTCCAGAAGTAACATTGTAAAGATGTTATGTTCACTTTTTAAGGTTTATATCATGTGGAAGGAGAAAAAAAGTAGAAAATCTCCAAATGAGCTTATCTCACTCTAATGTACACATAAACATAGAAAAACAGAAAACAAGTCCAAACAATGAAATAATTGCACAATTTTACACTGAGAGTCCAGAAGTAACATTGTAAAGATGTTAAGTTCACTTTTTAAGGTTTATATCATGTGGAAGGAGATAAAAATGGAAAATCTCCAAATGAGCTTAACTCAATCCAATGCGCAATTTAACATAGAAAAACAGAAAACAAGTCCAAACAATGAAATAATTGCTACATTTTACACTGATAGTTCAGAAGTAACATTGTAAAGCTGTTATGTTCACTTTTTAAGGTTTATATCATGTGGCAGGAGAACGGAATAGAAAATCTCCAAATGAGCTTATCTCACTCTAATGTACACATAAACATAGAAAAACAGAAAACAAGTCCAAACAATGAAATAATTGCACAATTTTACACTGAGTGTCCAGAAGTAACATTGTAAAGATGTTAAGTTCACTTTTTAAGGTTTATATCATGTGGCAAGAGAAAAAAATAGAAAATCTCCAAATGAGCTTATCTCACTGTGATGTACACATAAATATAGAAAAACAGAAAACAAGTCCAAACAATGAAATGATTGCTACATTTTACACTGATAGTCCAGAAGTAACATTGTAAAGATGTTATGTTCACTTTTTAAGGTTTATATCATGTGGCAGGAGAAAAAAATGGAAAATCTCCAAATGAGCTTAACTCAATCCAATGCGCAAGTTAACATAGAAAAACAGAAAACAAGTCCAAACAATGAAATAATTGCACAATTTTTACACTGAGAGTCCAGAAGTAACATTGTAAAGATGTTAAGTTCACTTTTTAAGGTTTATATCATGTGGCAGGAGAAAGGAATAGAAAATCTCCAAATGAGCTTATCTCACTCTAATGTACACATAAACATAGAAAAACAGAAAACAAGTCCAAACAATGAAATAATTGCACAATTTTACACTGAGTGTCCAGAAGTAACATTGTAAAGATGTTATGTTCACTTTTTAAGGTTTATATCATGTGGAAGGAGAAAAAAAGTAGAAAATCTCCAAATGAGCTTATCTCACTCTAATGTACACATAAACATAGAAAAACAGAAAACAAGTCCAAACAATGAAATAATTGCACAATTTTACACTGAGAGTCCAGAAGTAACATTGTAAAGATGTTAAGTTCACTTTTCAAGGTTTATATCATGTGGCAAGAGAAAAAAATAGAAAATCTCCAAATGAGCTTATCTCACTGTGATGTACACATAAATATAGAAAAACAGAAAACAAGTCCAAACAATGAAATAATTGCACAATTTTACACTGAGTGTCCAGAAGTAACATTGTAAAGATGTTAAGTTCACTTTTTAAGGTTTATATCATGTGGCAGGAGAAAAAAATGGAAAATCTCCAAATGAGCTTAACTCAATCCAATGCGCAATTTAACATAGAAAAACAGAAAACAAGTCCAAACAATGAAATAATTGCTACATTTTACACTGATAGTTCAGAAGTAACATTGTAAATCTGTTATGTTCACTTTTTAAGGTTTATATCATGTGGCAGGAGAAAGGAATAGAAAATCTCCAAATGAGCTTATCTCACTCTAATGTACACATAAACATAGAAAAACAGAAAACAAGTCCAAACAATGAAATAATTGCACAATTTTACACTGAGTGTCCAGAAGTAACATTGTAAAGATGTTATGTTCACTTTTTAAGGTTTATATCATGTGGAAGGAGAAAAAAAGTAGAAAATCTCCAAATGAGCTTATCTCACTCTAATGTACACATAAACATAGAAAAACAGAAAACAAGTCCAAACAATGAAATAATTGCACAATTTTACACTGAGAGTCCAGAAGTAACATTGTAAAGATGTTAAGTTCACTTTTCAAGGTTTATATCATGTGGAAGGAGATAAAAATGGAAAATCTCCAAATGAGCTTAACTCAATCCAATGCGCAATTTAACATAGAAAAACAGAAAACAAGTCCAAACAATGAAATAATTGCTACATTTTACACTGATAGTTCAGAAGTAACATTGTAAAGCTGTTATGTTCACTTTTTAAGGTTTATATCATGTGGCAGGAGAACGGAATAGAAAATCTCCAAATGAGCTTATCTCACTCTAATGTACACATAAACATAGAAAAACAGAAAACAAGTCCAAACAATGAAATAATTGCACAATTTTACACTGAGTGTCCAGAAGTAACATTGTAAAGATGTTAAGTTCACTTTTTAAGGTTTATATCATGTGGCAAGAGAAAAAAATAGAAAATCTCCAAATGAGCTTATCTCACTGTGATGTACACATAAATATAGAAAAACAGAAAACAAGTCCAAACAATGAAATGATTGCTACATTTTACACTGATAGTCCAGAAGTAACATTGTAAAGATGTTATGTTCACTTTTTAAGGTTTATATCATGTGGCAGGAGAAAAAAATGGAAAATCTCCAAATGAGCTTAACTCAATCCAATGCGCAAGTTAACATAGAAAAACAGAAAACAAGTCCAAACAATGAAATAATTGCACAATTTTACACTGAGAGTCCAGAAGTAACATTGTAAAGATGTTAAGTTCACTTTTTAAGGTTTATATCATGTGGCAGGAGAAAGGAATAGAAAATCTCCAAATGAGCTTATCTCACTCTAATGTACACATAAACATAGAAAAACAGAAAACAAGTCCAAACAATGAAATAATTGCACAATTTTACACTGAGTGTCCAGAAGTAACATTGTAAAGATGTTATGTTCACTTTTTAAGGTTTATATCATGTGGAAGGAGAAAAAAAGTAGAAAATCTCCAAATGAGCTTATCTCACTCTAATGTACACATAAACATAGAAAAACAGAAAACAAGTCCAAACAATGAAATAATTGCACAATTTTACACTGAGAGTCCAGAAGTAACATTGTAAAGATGTTAAGTTCACTTTTCAAGGTTTATATCATGTGGCAAGAGAAAAAAATAGAAAATCTCCAAATGAGCTTATCTCACTGTGATGTACACATAAATATAGAAAAACAGAAAACAAGTCCAAACAATGAAATAATTGCACAATTTTACACTGAGAGTCCAGAAGTAACATTGTAAAGATGTTCAGTTCACTTTTTAAGGTTTATATCATGTGGCAAGAGAAAAAAATAGAAAATCTCCAAATGAGCTTATCTCACTGTGATGTACACATAAATATAGAAAAACAGAAAACAAGTCCAAACAATGAAATAATTGCACAATTTTACACTGAGTGTCCAGAAGTAACATTGTAAAGATGTTAAGTTCACTTTTTAAGGTTTATATCATGTGGCAGGAGAAAAAAATGGAAAATCTCCAAATGAGCTTAACTCAATCCAATGCGCAATTTAACATAGAAAAACAGAAAACAAGTCCAAACAATGAAATAATTGCTACATTTTACACTGATAGTTCAGAAGTAACATTGTAAATCTGTTATGTTCACTTTTTAAGGTTTATATCATGTGGCAGGAGAAAGGAATAGAAAATCTCCAAATGAGCTTATCTCACTCTAATGTACACATAAACATAGAAAAACAGAAAACAAGTCCAAACAATGAAATAATTGCACAATTTTACACTGAGAGTCCAGAAGTAACATTGTAAAGATGTTATGTTCACTTTTTAAGGTTTATATCATGTGGAAGGAGAAAAAAAGTAGAAAATCTCCAAATGAGCTTATCTCACTCTAATGTACACATAAACATAGAAAAACAGAAAACAAGTCCAAACAATGAAATAATTGCACAATTTTACACTGAGAGTCCAGAAGTAACATTGTAAAGATGTTAAGTTCACTTTTCAAGGTTTATATCATGTGGCAAGAGAAAAAAATAGAAAATCTCCAAATGAGCTTATCTCACTGTGATGTACACATAAATATAGAAAAACAGAAAACAAGTCCAAACAATGAAATAATTGCACAATTTTACACTGAGAGTCCAGAAGTAACATTGTAAAGATGTTCAGTTCACTTTTTAAGGTTTATATCATGTGGCAAGAGAAAAAAATAGAAAATCTCCAAATGAGCTTATCTCACTGTGATGTACACATAAATATAGAAAAACAGAAAACAAGTCCAAACAATGAAATAATTGCACAATTTTACACTGAGTGTCCAGAAGTAACATTGTAAAGATGTTAAGTTCACTTTTTAAGGTTTATATCATGTGGCAGGAGAAAAAAATGGAAAATCTCCAAATGAGCTTAACTCAATCCAATGCGCAATTTAACATAGAAAAACAGAAAACAAGTCCAAACAATGAAATAATTGCTACATTTTACACTGATAGTTCAGAAGTAACATTGTAAATCTGTTATGTTCACTTTTTAAGGTTTATATCATGTGGCAGGAGAAAGGAATAGAAAATCTCCAAATGAGCTTATCTCACTCTAATGTACACATAAACATAGAAAAAAAGAAAACAAGTCCAAACAATGAAATAATTGCACAATTTTACACTGAGTGTCCAGAAGTAACATTGTAAAGATGTTATGTTCACTTTTTAAGGTTTATATCATGTGGAAGGAGAAAAAAAGTAGAAAATCTCCAAATGAGCTTATCTCACTCTAATGTACACATAAACATAGAAAAACAGAAAACAAGTCCAAACAATGAAATAATTGCACAATTTTACACTGAGAGTCCAGAAGTAACATTGTAAAGATGTTAAGTTCACTTTTCAAGGTTTATATCATGTGGCAAGAGAAAAAAATAGAAAATCTCCAAATGAGCTTATCTCACTGTGATGTACACATAAATATAGAAAAACAGAAAACAAGTCCAAACAATGAAATAATTGCACAATTTTACACTGAGAGTCCAGAAGTAACATTGTAAAGATGTTCAGTTCACTTTTTAAGGTTTATATCATGTGGCAAGAGAAAAAAATAGAAAATCTCCAAATGAGCTTATCTCACTGTGATGTACACATAAATATAGAAAAACAGAAAACAAGTCCAAACAATGAAATAATTGCACAATTTTACACTGAGTGTCCAGAAGTAACATTGTAAAGATGTTAAGTTCACTTTTTAAGGTTTATATCATGTGGCAGGAGAAAAAAATGGAAAATCTCCAAATGAGCTTAACTCAATCCAATGCGCAATTTAACATAGAAAAACAGAAAACAAGTCCAAACAATGAAATAATTGCTACATTTTACACTGATAGTTCAGAAGTAACATTGTAAATCTGTTATGTTCACTTTTTAAGGTTTATATCATGTGGCAGGAGAAAGGAATAGAAAATCTCCAAATGAGCTTATCTCACTCTAATGTACACATAAACATAGAAAAACAGAAAACAAGTCCAAACAATGAAATAATTGCACAATTTTACACTGAGTGTCCAGAAGTAACATTGTAAAGATGTTATGTTCACTTTTTAAGGTTTATATCATGTGGAAGGAGAAAAAAAGTAGAAAATCTCCAAATGAGCTTATCTCACTCTAATGTACACATAAACATAGAAAAACAGAAAACAAGTCCAAACAATGAAATAATTGCACAATTTTACACTGAGAGTCCAGAAGTAACATTGTAAAGATGTTAAGTTCACTTTTCAAGGTTTATATCATGTGGCAAGAGAAAAAAATAGAAAATCTCCAAATGAGCTTATCTCACTGTGATGTACACATAAATATAGAAAAACAGAAAACAAGTCCAAACAATGAAATAATTGCACAATTTTACACTGAGAGTCCAGAAGTAACATTGTAAAGATGTTCAGTTCACTTTTTAAGGTTTATATCATGTGGCAAGAGAAAAAAATAGAAAATCTCCAAATGAGCTTATCTCACTGTGATGTACACATAAATATAGAAAAACAGAAAACAAGTCCAAACAATGAAATAATTGCTACATTTTACACTGAGTGTCCAGAAGTAACATTGTAAAGATGTTAAGTTCACTTTTTAAGGTTTATATCATGTGGCAGGAGAAAAAAATGGAAAATCTCCAAATGAGCTTAACTCAATCCAATGCGCAATTTAACATAGAAAAACAGAAAACAAGTCCAAACAATGAAATAATTGCTACATTTTACACTGATAGTTCAGAAGTAACATTGTAAAGCTGTTATGTTCACTTTTTAAGGTTTATATCATGTGGCAGGAGAAAGGAATAGAAAATCTCCAAATGAGCTTATCTCACTCTAATGTACACATAAACATAGAAAAACAGAAAACAAGTCCAAACAATGAAATAATTGCACAATTTTACACTGAGTGTCCAGAAGTAACATTGTAAAGATGTTAAGATCACTTTTTAAGGTTTATATCATGTGGCAAGAGAAAAAAATAGAAAATCTCCAAATGAGCTTATCTCACTGTGATGTACACATAAATATAGAAAAACAGAAAACAAGTCCAAACAATGAAATAATTGCTACATTTTACACTGATAGTCCAGAAGTAACATTGTAAAGATGTTATATCACTTTTTAAGGTTTATATCATGTGGCAGGAGAAAAAAATAGATAATCTCCAAATGAGCTTAACTCAATCCAATGCGCAAGTTAACATAGAAAAACAGAAAACAAGTCCAAACAATGAAATAATTGCACAATTTTACACTGAGTGTCCAGAAGTAACATTGTAAAGATGTTATGTTCACTTTTTAAGGTTTATATCATGTGGCAGGAGAAAGGAATAGAAAATCTCCAAATGAGCTTATCTCACAGTAATGTACACATAAACATAAAAAACAGAAAACAAGTCCAAACAATGAAATAATTGCACAATTTTACACTGAGTGTCCAGAAGTAACATTGTAAAGATGTTATGTTCACTTTTTAAGGTTTATATCATGTGGAAGGAGAAAAAAATAGAAAATCTCCAAATGAGCTTATCTCACTCTAATGTACACATAAACATAGAAAAACAGAAAACAAGTCCAAACAATGAAATAATTGCTACATTTTACACTGAGAGTCCAGAAGTAACATTGTAAAGATGTTAAGTTCACTTTTTAAGGTTTATATCATGTGGCAGGAGAAAAAAATAGAAAATCTCCAAATGAGCTTATCTCACTGTGATGTACACATAAATATAGAAAAACAGAAAACAAGTCCAAACAATGAAATAATTGCTAAATTTTACACTGATAGTCCAGAAGTAACATTGTAAAGATGTTATGTTCACTTTTTAAGGTTTATATCATGTGGCAGGAGAAAAATATTGATAATCTCAAATGAGCTTAACTCAATCCAATGCGCAAGTTAACATAGAAAAACAGAAAACAAGTCCAAACAATGAAATAATTACACAATTTTACACTGAGTGTCCAGAAGTAACATTGTAAAGATGTTATGTTCACTTTTTAAGGTTTATATCATGTGGCAGGAGAAAGGAATAGAAAATCTCCAAATGAGCTTATCTCACTCTAATGTACACATAAACATAGAAAAACAGAAAACAAGTCCAAACAATGAAATAATTGCACAATTTTACACTGAGAGTCCAGAAGTAACATTGTAAAGATGTTAAGTTCACTTTTTAAGGTTTATATCATGTGGCAGGAGAAAGGAATAGAAAATCTCCAAATGAGCTTATCTCACTCTAATGTACACATAAACATAGAAAAACAGAAAACAAGTCCAAACAATGAAATAATTGCACAATTTTACACTGAGTGTCCAGAAGTAACATTGTAAAGATGTTATGTTCACTTTTTAAGGTTTATATCATGTGGAAGGAGAAAAAAAGTAGAAAATCTCCAAATGAGCTTATCTCACTCTAATGTACACATAAACATAGAAAAACAGAAAACAAGTCCAAACAATGAAATAATTGCACAATTTTACACTGAGAGTCCAGAAGTAACATTGTAAAGATGTTAAGTTCACTTTTCAAGGTTTATATCATGTGGCAAGAGAAAAAAATAGAAAATCTCCAAATGAGCTTATCTCACTGTGATGTACACATAAATATAGAAAAACAGAAAACAAGTCCAAACAATGAAATAATTGCACAATTTTACACTGAGAGTCCAGAAGTAACATTGTAAAGATGTTCAGTTCACTTTTTAAGGTTTATATCATGTGGCAAGAGAAAAAAATAGAAAATCTCCAAATGAGCTTATCTCACTGTGATGTACACATAAATATAGAAAAACAGAAAACAAGTCCAAACAATGAAATAATTGCACAATTTTACACTGAGTGTCCAGAAGTAACATTGTAAAGATGTTAAGTTCACTTTTTAAGGTTTATATCATGTGGCAGGAGAAAAAAATGGAAAATCTCCAAATGAGCTTAACTCAATCCAATGCGCAATTTAACATAGAAAAACAGAAAACAAGTCCAAACAATGAAATAATTGCTACATTTTACACTGATAGTTCAGAAGTAACATTGTAAATCTGTTATGTTCACTTTTTAAGGTTTATATCATGTGGCAGGAGAAAGGAATAGAAAATCTCCAAATGAGCTTATCTCACTCTAATGTACACATAAACATAGAAAAACAGAAAACAAGTCCAAACAATGAAATAATTGCACAATTTTACACTGAGTGTCCAGAAGTAACATTGTAAAGATGTTATGTTCACTTTTTAAGGTTTATATCATGTGGAAGGAGAAAAAAAGTAGAAAATCTCCAAATGAGCTTATCTCACTCTAATGTACACATAAACATAGAAAAACAGAAAACAAGTCCAAACAATGAAATAATTGCACAATTTTACACTGAGAGTCCAGAAGTAACATTGTAAAGATGTTAAGTTCACTTTTCAAGGTTTATATCATGTGGCAAGAGAAAAAAATAGAAAATCTCCAAATGAGCTTATCTCACTGTGATGTACACATAAATATAGAAAAACAGAAAACAAGTCCAAACAATGAAATAATTGCACAATTTTACACTGAGAGTCCAGAAGTAACATTGTAAAGATGTTCAGTTCACTTTTTAAGGTTTATATCATGTGGCAAGAGAAAAAAATAGAAAATCTCCAAATGAGCTTATCTCACTGTGATGTACACATAAATATAGAAAAACAGAAAACAAGTCCAAACAATGAAATAATTGCACAATTTTACACTGAGTGTCCAGAAGTAACATTGTAAAGATGTTAAGTTCACTTTTTAAGGTTTATATCATGTGGCAGGAGAAAAAAATGGAAAATCTCCAAATGAGCTTAACTCAATCCAATGCGCAATTTAACATAGAAAAACAGAAAACAAGTCCAAACAATGAAATAATTGCTACATTTTACACTGATAGTTCAGAAGTAACATTGTAAATCTGTTATGTTCACTTTTTAAGGTTTATATCATGTGGCAGGAGAAAGGAATAGAAAATCTCCAAATGAGCTTATCTCACTCTAATGTACACATAAACATAGAAAAACAGAAAACAAGTCCAAACAATGAAATAATTGCACAATTTTACACTGAGTGTCCAGAAGTAACATTGTAAAGATGTTATGTTCACTTTTTAAGGTTTATATCATGTGGAAGGAGAAAAAAAGTAGAAAATCTCCAAATGAGCTTATCTCACTCTAATGTACACATAAACATAGAAAAACAGAAAACAAGTCCAAACAATGAAATAATTGCACAATTTTACACTGAGAGTCCAGAAGTAACATTGTAAAGATGTTAAGTTCACTTTTCAAGGTTTATATCATGTGGCAAGAGAAAAAAATAGAAAATCTCCAAATGAGCTTATCTCACTGTGATGTACACATAAATATAGAAAAACAGAAAACAAGTCCAAACAATGAAATAATTGCACAATTTTACACTGAGAGTCCAGAAGTAACATTGTAAAGATGTTCAGTTCACTTTTTAAGGTTTATATCATGTGGCAAGAGAAAAAAATAGAAAATCTCCAAATGAGCTTATCTCACTGTGATGTACACATAAATATAGAAAAACAGAAAACAAGTCCAAACAATGAAATAATTGCTACATTTTACACTGAGTGTCCAGAAGTAACATTGTAAAGATGTTAAGTTCACTTTTTAAGGTTTATATCATGTGGCAGGAGAAAAAAATGGAAAATCTCCAAATGAGCTTAACTCAATCCAATGCGCAATTTAACATAGAAAAACAGAAAACAAGTCCAAACAATGAAATAATTGCTACATTTTACACTGATAGTTCAGAAGTAACATTGTAAAGCTGTTATGTTCACTTTTTAAGGTTTATATCATGTGGCAGGAGAAAGGAATAGAAAATCTCCAAATGAGCTTATCTCACTCTAATGTACACATAAACATAGAAAAACAGAAAACAAGTCCAAACAATGAAATAATTGCACAATTTTACACTGAGTGTCCAGAAGTAACATTGTAAAGATGTTAAGTTCACTTTTTAAGGTTTATATCATGTGGCAAGAGAAAAAAATAGAAAATCTCCAAATGAGCTTATCTCACTGTGATGTACACATAAATATAGAAAAACAGAAAACAAGTCCAAACAATGAAATAATTGCTACATTTTACACTGATAGTCCAGAAGTAACATTGTAAAGATGTTATATCACTTTTTAAGGTTTATATCATGTGGCAGGAGAAAAAAATAGATAATCTCCAAATGAGCTTAACTCAATCCAATGCGCAAGTTAACATAGAAAAACAGAAAACAAGTCCAAACAATGAAATAATTGCACAATTTTACACTGAGTGTCCAGAAGTAACATTGTAAAGATGTTATGTTCACTTTTTAAGGTTTATATCATGTGGCAGGAGAAAGGAATAGAAAATCTCCAAATGAGCTTATCTCACAGTAATGTACACATAAACATAAAAAACAGAAAACAAGTCCAAACAATGAAATAATTGCACAATTTTACACTGAGTGTCCAGAAGTAACATTGTAAAGATGTTATGTTCACTTTTTAAGGTTTATATCATGTGGAAGGAGAAAAAAATAGAAAATCTCCAAATGAGCTTATCTCACTCTAATGTACACATACACATAGAAAAACAGAAAACAAGTCCAAACAATGAAATAATTGCTACATTTTACACTGAGAGTCCAGAAGTAACATTGTAAAGATGTTAAGTTCACTTTTTAAGGTTTATATCATGTGGCAGGAGAAAAAAATAGAAAATCTCCAAATGAGCTTATCTCACTGTGATGTACACATAAATATAGAAAAACAGAAAACAAGTCCAAACAATGAAATAATTGCTAAATTTTACACTGATAGTCCAGAAGTAACATTGTAAAGATGTTATGTTCACTTTTTAAGGTTTATATCATGTGGCAGGAGAAAAATATTGATAATCTCAAATGAGCTTAACTCAATCCAATGCGCAAGTTAACATAGAAAAACAGAAAACAAGTCCAAACAATGAAATAATTACACAATTTTACACTGAGTGTCCAGAAGTAACATTGTAAAGATGTTATGTTCACTTTTTAAGGTTTATATCATGTGGCAGGAGAAAGGAATAGAAAATCTCCAAATGAGCTTATCTCACTCTATTGTACACATAAACATAGAAAAACAGAAAACAAGTCCAAACAATGAAATAATTGCACAATTTTACACTGAGAGTCCAGAAGTAACATTGTAAAGATGTTAAGTTCACTTTTTAAGGTTTATATCATGTGGCAGGAGATAAAAATGGAAAATCTCCAAATGAGCTTAACTCAATCCAATGCGCAATTTAACATAGAAAAACAGAAAACAAGTCCAAACAATGAAATAATTGCTACATTTTACACTGATAGTTCAGAAGTAACATTGTAAAGCTGTTATGTTCACTTTTTAAGGTTTATATCATGTGGCAGGAGAACGGAATAGAAAATCTCCAAATGAGCTTATCTCACTCTAATGTACACATAAACATAGAAAAACAGAAAACAAGTCCAAACAATGAAATAATTGCACAATTTTACACTGAGTGTCCAGAAGTAACATTGTAAAGATGTTAAGTTCACTTTTTAAGGTTTATATCATGTGGCAAGAGAAAAAAATAGAAAATCTCCAAATGAGCTTATCTCACTGTGATGTACACATAAATATAGAAAAACAGAAAACAAGTCCAAACAATGAAATGATTGCTACATTTTACACTGATAGTCCAGAAGTAACATTGTAAAGATGTTATGTTCACTTTTTAAGGTTTATATCATGTGGCAGGAGAAAAAAATAGATAATCTCCAAATGAGCTTAACTCAATCCAATGCGCAAGTTAACATAGAAAAACAGAAAACAAGTCCAAACAATGAAATAATTGCACAATTTTACACTGAGAGTCCAGAAGTAACATTGTAAAGATGTTAAGTTCACTTTTTAAGGTTTATATCATGTGGCAGGAGAAAAAAATAGAAAATCTCCAAATGAGCTTATCTCACTGTGATGTACACATAAATATAGAAAAACAGAAAACAAGTCCAAACAATGAAATAATTGCACAATTTTACACTGAGAGTCCAGAAGTAACATTGAAAAGATGTTAAGTTCACTTTTTAAGGTTTATATCATGTGGCAAGAGAAAAAAATAGAAAATCTCCAAATGAGCTTATCTCACTGTGATGTACACATAAATATAGAAAAACAGAAAACAAGTCCAAACAATGAAATAATTGCTACATTTTACACTGATAGTCCAGAAGTAACATTGTAAAGATGTTATGTTCACTTTTTAAGGTTTATATCATGTGGCAGGAGAAAAAAATAGATAATCTCCAAATGAGCTTAACTCAATCCAGTGCAAGTTAACATAGAAAAACAGAAAACAAGTCCAAACAATGAAATAATTGCTACATTTTACACTGATAGTTCAGAAGTAACATTGTAAAGCTGTTATGTTCACTTTTTAAGGTTTATATCATGTGGCAGGAGAAAAAAATGGAAAATCTCCAAATGAGCTTAACTCAATCCAATGCGCAATTTAACATAGAAAAACAGAAAACAAGTCCAAACAATGAAATAATTGCTACATTTTACACTGATAGTTCAGAAGTAACATTGTAAAGCTGTTATGTTCACTTTTTTAAGTTTATATCATGTGGCAGGAGAAAGGAATAGAAAATCTCCAAATGAGCTTATCTCACTCTAATGTACACATAAACATAAAAAACAGAAAACAAGTCCAAACAATGAAATAATTGCACAATTTTACACTGAGTGTCCAGAAGTAACATTGTAAAGATGTTATGTTCACTTTTTAAGGTTTATATCATGTGGAAGGAGAAAAAAATAGAAAATCTCCAAATGAGCTTATCTCACTCTAATGTACACATAAACATAGAAAAACAGAAAACAAGTCCAACCAATGAAATAATTGCACAATTTTACACTGAGAGTCCAGAAGTAACATTGTAAAGATGTTAAGTTCACTTTTTAAGGTTTATATCATGTGGCAGGAGAAAAAAATAGAAAATCTCCAAATGAGCTAATCTCACTGTGATGTACACATAAATATAGAAAAACAGAAAACAAGTCCAAACAATGAAATAATTGCTACATTTTACACTGAGTGTCCAGAAGTAACATTGTATAGATGTTAAGTTCACTTTTTAAGGTTTATATCATGTGGCAGGAGATAAAAATGGAAAATCTCCAAATGAGCTTAACTCAATCCAATGCGCAATTTAACATAGAAAAACAGAAAACAAGTCCAAACAATGAAATAATTGCTACATTTTACACTGATAGTTCAGAAGTAACATTGTAAAGCTGTTATGTTCACTTTTTAAGGTTTATATCATGTGGCAGGAGAAAGGAATAGAAAATCTCCAAATGAGCTTATCTCACTCTAATGTACACATAAACATAGAAAAACAGAAAACAAGTCCAAACAATGAAATAATTGCACAATTTTACACTGAGTGTCCAGAAGTAACATTGTAAAGATGTTAAGTTCACTTTTTAAGGTTTATATCATGTGGCAAGAGAAAAAAATACAAAAATCTCCAAATGAGCTTATCTCACTGTGATGTACACATAAACATAGAAAAACAGAAAACAAGTCCAAACAATGAAATAATTGCACAATTTTACACTGAGAGTCCAGAAGTAACATTGTAAAGATGTTAAGTTCACTTTTTAAGGTTTATATCATGTGGCAAGAGAAAAAAATAGAAAATCTCCAAATGAGCTTATCTCACTGTGATGTACACATAAATATAGAAAAACAGAAAACAAGTCCAAACAATGAAATAATTGCTACATTTTACACTGATAGTCCAGAAGTAACATTGTAAAGATGTTATATCACTTTTTAAGGTTTATATCATGTGGCAGGAGAAAAAAATAGATAATCTCCAAATGAGCTTAACTCAATCCAATGCGCAAGTTAACATAGAAAAACAGAAAACAAGTCCAAACAATGAAATAATTGCACACTTTTACACTGAGTGTCCAGAAGTAACATTGTAAAGATGTTATGTTCACTTTTTAAGGTTTATATCATGTGGCAGGAGAAAGGAATAGAAAATCTCCAAATGAGCTTATCTCACTCTAATGTACACATAAACATAGAAAAACAGAAAACAAGTCCAAACAATGAAATAATTGCGACATTTTACACTGATAGTTCAGAAGTAACATTGTAAAGCTGTTATGTTCACTTTTTAAGGTTTATATCATGTGGCAGGAGAAAAAAATGGAAAATCTCCAAATGAGCTTAACTCAATCGAATGCGCAAGTTAACATAGAAAAACAGAAAACAAGTCCAAACAATGAAATAATTGCTACATTTTACACTGATAGTTCAGAAGTAACATTGTAAAGCTGTTATGTTCACTTTTTAAGGTTTATATCATGTGGCAGGAGAAAAAAATAGAAAATCTCCAAATGAGCTTATCTCACTCTAATGTACACATAAACATAGAAAAACAGAAAACAAGTCCAAACAATGAAATAATTGCACAATTTTACACTGAGAGTCCAGAAGTAACATTGTAAAGATGTTAAGTTCACTTTTTAAGGTTTATATCATGTGGCAGGAGAAAAAAATGGAAAATCTCCAAATGAGCTTAACTCAATCCAATGCGCAATTTAACATAGAAAAACAGAAAACAAGTCCAAACAATGAAATAATTGCTACATTTTACACTGATAGTTCAGAAGTAACATTGTAAAGCTGTTATGTTCACTTTTTAAGGTTTATATCATGTGGCAGGAGAAAGGAATAGAAAATCTCCAAATGAGCTTATCTCACTCTAATGTACACATAAACATAGAAAAACAGAAAACAAGTCCAAACAATGAAATAATTGCACAATTTTACACTGAGTGTCCAGAAGTAACATTGTAAAGATGTTATGTTCACTTTTTAAGGTTTATATCATGTGGAAGGAGAAAAAAAGTAGAAAATCTCCAAATGAGCTTATCTCACTCTAATGTACACATAAACATAGAAAAACAGAAAACAAGTCCAAACAATGAAATAATTGCACAATTTTACACTGAGAGTCCAGAAGTAACATTGTAAAGATGTTATGTTCACTTTTTAAGGTTTATATCATGTGGAAGGAGAAAAAAAGTAGAAAATCTCCAAATGAGCTTATCTCACTCTAATGTACACATAAACATAGAAAAACAGAAAACAAGTCCAAACAATGAAATAATTGCACAATTTTACACTGAGAGTCCAGAAGTAACATTGTAAAGCTGTTATGTTCACTTTTTAAGGTTTATATCATGTGGCAGGAGAAAGGAATAGAAAATCTCCAAATGAGCTTATCTCACTGTGATGTACACATAAATATAGAAAAACAGAAAACAAGTCCAAACAATGAAATAATTGCTACATTTTACACTGAGTGTCCAGAAGTAACATTGTAAAGATGTTAAGTTCACTTTTTAAGGTTTATATCATGTGGCAGGAGAAAAAAATGGAAAATCTCCAAATGAGCTTAACTCAATCCAATGCGCAATTTAACATAGAAAAACAGAAAACAAGTCCAAACAATGAAATAATTGCAACATTTTACACTGATAGTTCAGAAGTAACATTGTAAAGCTGTTATGTTCACTTTTTAAGGTTTATATCATGTGGCAGGAGAAAGGAATAGAAAATCTCCAAATGAGCTTATCTCACTCTAATGTACACATAAACATAGAAAAACAGAAAACAAGTCCAAACAATGAAATAATTGCACAATTTTACACTGAGTGTCCAGAAGTAACATTGTAAAGATGTTAAGTTCACTTTTTAAGGTTTATATCATGTGGCAAGAGAAAAAAATAGAAAATCTCCAAATGAGCTTATCTCACTGTGATGTACACATAAATATAGAAAAACAGAAAACAAGTCCAAACAATGAAATAATTGCTACATTTTACACTGATAGTCCAGAAGTAACATTGTAAAGATGTTATATCACTTTTTAAGGTTTATATCATGTGGAAGGAGAAAAAAATAGATAATCTCCAAATGAGCTTAACTCAATCCAATGCGCAAGTTAACATAGAAAAACAGAAAACAAGTCCAAACAATGAAATAATTGCACAATTTTACACTGAGTGTCCAGAAGTAACATTGTAAAGATGTTATGTTCACTTTTTAAGGTTTATATCATGTGGCAGGAGAAAGGAATAGAAAATCTCCAAATGAGCTTATCTCACTCTAATGTACACATAAACATAGAAAAACAGAAAACAAGTCCAAACAATGAAATAATTGCACAATTTTACACTGAGTGTCCAGAAGTAACATTGTAAAGATGTTATGTTCACTTTTTAAGGTTTATATCATGTGGAAGGAGAAAAAAATAGAAAATCTCCAAATGAGCTTATCTCACTCTAATGTACACATAAACATAGAAAAACAGAAAACAAGTCCAAACAATGAAATAATTGCACAATTTTACACTGAGAGTCCAGAAGTAACATTGTAAAGATGTTAAGTTCACTTTTTAAGGTTTATATCATGTGGCAGGAGAAAAAAATAGAAAATCTCCAAATGAGCTTATCTCACTGTGATGTACACATAAATATAGAAAAACAGAAAACAAGTCCAAACAATGAAATAATTGCTACATTTTACACTGAGTGTCCAGAAGTAACATTGTAAAGATGTTATATCACTTTTTAAGGTTTATATCATGTGGCAGGAGAAAAAAATAGATAATCTCCAAATGAGCTTAACTCAATCCAATGCGCAAGTTAACATAGAAAAACAGAAAACAAGTCCAAACAATAAAATAATTGCACAATTTTACACTGAGAGTCCAGAAGTAACATTGTAAAGATGTTAAGTTCACTTTTTAAGGTTTATATCATGTGGCAAGAGAAAAAAATAGAAAATCTCCAAATGAGCTTATCTCACTGTGATGTACACATAAATATAGAAAAACAGAAAACAAGTCCAAACAATGAAATAATTGCTACATTTTACACTGATAGTCCAGAAGTAACATTGTAAAGATGTTATGTTCACTTTTTAAGGTTTATATCATGTGGCAGGAGAAAAAAATGGAAAATCTCCAAATGAGCTTAACTCAATCGAATGCGCAAGTTAACATAGAAAAACAGAAAACAAGTCCAAACAATGAAATAATTGCTACATTTTACACTGATAGTTCAGAAGTAACATTGTAAAGCTGTTATGTTCACTTTTTAAGGTTTATATCATGTGGCAGGAGAAAAAAATAGAAAATCTCCAAATGAGCTTATCTCACTCTAATGTACACATAAACATAGAAAAACAGAAAACAAGTCCAAACAATGAAATAATTGCACAATTTTACACTGAGAGTCCAGAAGTAACATTGTAAAGATGTTAAGTTCACTTTTTAAGGTTTATATCATGTGGCAGGAGAAAAAAATGGAAAATCTCCAAATGAGCTTAACTCAATCCAATGCGCAATTTAACATAGAAAAACAGAAAACAAGTCCAAACAATGAAATAATTGCTACATTTTACACTGATAGTTCAGAAGTAACATTGTAAAGCTGTTATGTTCACTTTTTAAGGTTTATATCATGTGGCAGGAGAAAGGAATAGAAAATCTCCAAATGAGCTTATCTCACTCTAATGTACACATAAACATAGAAAAACAGAAAACAAGTCCAAACAATGAAATAATTGCACAATTTTACACTGAGTGTCCAGAAGTAACATTGTAAAGATGTTATGTTCACTTTTTAAGGTTTATATCATGTGGAAGGAGAAAAAAAGTAGAAAATCTCCAAATGAGCTTATCTCACTCTAATGTACACATAAACATAGAAAAACAGAAAACAAGTCCAAACAATGAAATAATTGCACAATTTTACACTGAGAGTCCAGAAGTAACATTGTAAAGATGTTAAGTTCACTTTTCAAGGTTTATATCATGTGGCAAGAGAAAAAAATAGAAAATCTCCAAATGAGCTTATCTCACTGTGATGTACACATAAATATAGAAAAACAGAAAACAAGTCCAAACAATGAAATAATTGCTACATTTTACACTGATAGTCCAGAAGTAACATTGTAAAGATGTTATATCACTTTTTAAGGTTTATATCATGTGGCAGGAGAAAAAAATAGATAATCTCCAAATGAGCTTAACTCAATCCAATGCGCAAGTTAACATAGAAAAACAGAAAACAAGTCCAAACAATGAAATAATTGCACAATTTTACACTGAGTGTCCAGAAGTAACATTGTAAAGATGTTATGTTCACTTTTTAAGGTTTATATCATGTGGCAGGAGAAAGGAATAGAAAATCTCCAAATGAGCTTATCTCACTCTAATGTACACATAAACATAGAAAAACAGAAAACAAGTCCAAACAATGTAATAATTGCACAATTTTACACTGAGTGTCCAGAAGTAACATTGTAAAGATGTTATGTTCACTTTTTAAGGTTTATATCATGTGGAAGGAGAAAAAAATAGAAAATCTCCAAATGAGCTTATCTCACTCGAATGTACACATAAACATAGAAAAACAGAAAACAAGTCCAAACAATGAAATAATTGCTACATTTTACACTGAGTGTCCAGAAGTAACATTGTATAGATGTTAAGTTCACTTTTTAAGGTTTATATCATGTGGCAGGAGATAAAAATGGAAAATCTCCAAATGAGCTTAACTCAATCCAATGCGCAATTTAACATAGAAAAACAGAAAACAAGTCCAAACAATGAAATAATTGCTACATTTTACACTGATAGTTCAGAAGTAACATTGTAAAGCTGTTATGTTCACTTTTTAAGGTTTATATCATGTGGCAGGAGAAAGGAATAGAAAATCTCCAAATGAGCTTATCTCACTCTAATGTACACATAAACATAGAAAAACAGAAAACAAGTCCAAACAATGAAATAATTGCACAATTTTACACTGAGTGTCCAGAAGTAACATTGTAAAGATGTTAAGTTCACTTTTTAAGGTTTATATCATGTGGCAAGAGAAAAAAATAGAAAATCTCCAAATGAGCTTATCTCACTGTGATGTACACATAAACATAGAAAAACAGAAAACAAGTCCAAACAATGAAATAATTGCACAATTTTACACTGAGAGTCCAGAAGTAACATTGTAAAGATGTTAAGTTCACTTTTTAAGGTTTATATCATGTGGCAAGAGAAAAAAATAGAAAATCTCCAAATGAGCTTATCTCACTGTGATGTACACATAAATATAGAAAAACAGAAAACAAGTCCAAACAATGAAATAATTGCTACATTTTACACTGATAGTCCAGAAGTAACATTGTAAAGATGTTATATCACTTTTTAAGGTTTATATCATGTGGCAGGAGAAAAAAATAGATAATCTCCAAATGAGCTTAACTCAATCCAATGCGCAAGTTAACATAGAAAAACAGAAAACAAGTCCAAACAATAAAATAATTGCACAATTTTACACTGAGAGTCCAGAAGTAACATTGTAAAGATGTTAAGTTCACTTTTTAAGGTTTATATCATGTGGCAAGAGAAAAAAATAGAAAATCTCCAAATGAGCTTATCTCACTGTGATGTACACATAAATATAGAAAAACAGAAAACAAGTCCAAACAATGAAATAATTGCTACATTTTACACTGATAGTCCAGAAGTAACATTGTAAAGATGTTATGTTCACTTTTTAAGGTTTATATCATGTGGCAGGAGAAAAAAATGGAAAATCTCCAAATGAGCTTAACTCAATCGAATGCGCAAGTTAACATAGAAAAACAGAAAACAAGTCCAAACAATGAAATAATTGCTACATTTTACACTGATAGTTCAGAAGTAACATTGTAAAGCTGTTATGTTCACTTTTTAAGGTTTATATCATGTGGCAGGAGAAAAAAATAGAAAATCTCCAAATGAGCTTATCTCACTCTAATGTACACATAAACATAGAAAAACAGAAAACAAGTCCAAACAATGAAATAATTGCACAATTTTACACTGAGAGTCCAGAAGTAACATTGTAAAGATGTTAAGTTCACTTTTTAAGGTTTATATCATGTGGCAGGAGAAAAAAATGGAAAATCTCCAAATGAGCTTAACTCAATCCAATGCGCAATTTAACATAGAAAAACAGAAAACAAGTCCAAACAATGAAATAATTGCTACATTTTACACTGATAGTTCAGAAGTAACATTGTAAAGCTGTTATGTTCACTTTTTAAGGTTTATATCATGTGGCAGGAGAAAGGAATAGAAAATCTCCAAATGAGCTTATCTCACTCTAATGTACACATAAACATAGAAAAACAGAAAACAAGTCCAAACAATGAAATAATTGCACAATTTTACACTGAGTGTCCAGAAGTAACATTGTAAAGATGTTATGTTCACTTTTTAAGGTTTATATCATGTGGAAGGAGAAAAAAAGTAGAAAATCTCCAAATGAGCTTATCTCACTCTAATGTACACATAAACATAGAAAAACAGAAAACAAGTCCAAACAATGAAATAATTGCACAATTTTACACTGAGAGTCCAGAAGTAACATTGTAAAGATGTTAAGTTCACTTTTCAAGGTTTATATCATGTGGCAAGAGAAAAAAATAGAAAATCTCCAAATGAGCTTATCTCACTGTGATGTACACATAAATATAGAAAAACAGAAAACAAGTCCAAACAATGAAATAATTGCTACATTTTACACTGATTGTCCAGAAGTAACATTGTAAAGATGTTATATCACTTTTTAAGGTTTATATCATGTGGCAGGAGAAAAAAATAGATAATCTCCAAATGAGCTTAACTCAATCCAATGCGCAAGTTAACATAGAAAAACAGAAAACAAGTCCAAACAATGAAATAATTGCACAATTTTACACTGAGTGTCCAGAAGTAACATTGTAAAGATGTTATGTTCACTTTTTAAGGTTTATATCATGTGGCAGGAGAAAGGAATAGAAAATCTCCAAATGAGCTTATCTCACTCTAATGTACACATAAACATAGAAAAACAGAAAACAAGTCCAAACAATGAAATAATTGCACAATTTTACACTGAGTGTCCAGAAGTAACATTGTAAAGATGTTATGTTCACTTTTTAAGGTTTATATCATGTGGAAGGAGAAAAAAATAGAAAATCTCCAAATGAGCTTATCTCACTCGAATGTACACATAAACATAGAAAAACAGAAAACAAGTCCAAACAATGAAATAATTGCACAATTTTACACTGAGAGTCCAGAAGTAACATTGTAAAGATGTTAAGTTCACTTTTTAAGGTTTATATCATGTGGCAGGAGAAAAAAATAGAAAATCTCCAAATGAGCTTATCTCACTGTGATGTACACATAAATATAGAAAAACAGAAAACAAGTCCAAACAATGAAATAATTGCTACATTTTACACTGAGTGTCCAGAAGTAACATTGTATAGATGTTAAGTTCACTTTTTAAGGTTTATATCATGTGGCAGGAGATAAAAATGGAAAATCTCCAAATGAGCTTAACTCAATCCAATGCGCAATTTAACATAGAAAAACAGAAAACAAGTCCAAACAATGAAATAATTGCTACATTTTACACTGATAGTTCAGAAGTAACATTGTAAAGCTGTTATGTTCACTTTTTAAGGTTTATATCATGTGGCAGGAGAAAGGAATAGAAAATCTCCAAATGAGCTTATCTCACTCTAATGTACACATAAACATAGAAAAACAGAAAACAAGTCCAAACAATGAAATAATTGCACAATTTTACACTGAGAGTCCAGAAGTAACATTGTAAAGATGTTAAGTTCACTTTTTAAGGTTTATATCATGTGGCAAGAGAAAAAAATAGAAAATCTCCAAATGAGCTTATCTCACTGTGATGTACACATAAATATAGAAAAACAGAAAACAAGTCCAAACAATGAAATAATTGCTACATTTTACACTGATAGTCCAGAAGTAACATTGTAAAGATGTTATATCACTTTTTAAGGTTTATATCATGTGGCAGGAGAAAAAAATAGATAATCTCCAAATGAGCTTAACTCAATCCAATGCGCAAGTTAACATAGAAAAACAGAAAACAAGTCCAAACAATAAAATAATTGCACTATTTTACACTGAGAGTCCAGAAGTAACATTGTAAAGATGTTAAGTTCACTTTTTAAGGTTTATATCATGTGGCAAGAGAAAAAAATAGAAAATCTCCAAATGAGCTTATCTCACTGTGATGTACACATAAATATAGAAAAACAGAAAACAAGTCCAAACAATGAAATAATTGCTACATTTTACACTGATAGTCCAGAAGTAACATTGTAAAGATGTTATGTTCACTTTTTAAGGTTTATATCATGTGGCAGGAGAAAAAAATGGAAAATCTCCAAATGAGCTTAACTCAATCGAATGCGCAAGTTAACATAGAAAAACAGAAAACAAGTCCAAACAATGAAATAATTGCTACATTTTACACTGATAGTTCAGAAGTAACATTGTAAAGCTGTTATGTTCACTTTTTAAGGTTTATATCATGTGGCAGGAGAAAAAAATAGAAAATCTCCAAATGAGCTTATCTCACTCTAATGTACACATAAACATAGAAAAACAGAAAACAAGTCCAAACAATGAAATAATTGCACAATTTTACACTGAGAGTCCAGAAGTAACATTGTAAAGATGTTATGTTCACTTTTTAAGGTTTATATCATGTGGCAGGAGAAAAAAATGGAAAATCTCCAAATGAGTTTAACTCAATCCAATGCGCAATTTAACATAGAAAAACAGAAAACAAGTCCAAACAATGAAATAATTGCTACATTTTACACTGATAGTTCAGAAGTAACATTGTAAAGCTGTTATGTTCACTTTTTAAGGTTTATATCATGTGGCAGGAGAAAGGAATAGAAAATCTCCAAATGAGCTTATCTCACTCTAATGTACACATAAACATAGAAAAACAGAAAACAAGTCCAAACAATGAAATAATTGCACAATTTTACACTGAGTGTCCAGAAGTAACATTGTAAAGATGTTATGTTCACTTTTTAAGGTTTATATCATGTGGAAGGAGAAAAAAAGTAGAAAATCTCCAAATGAGCTTATCTCACTCTAATGTACACATAAACATAGAAAAACAGAAAACAAGTCCAAACAATGAAATAATTGCACAATTTTACACTGAGAGTCCAGAAGTAACATTGTAAAGATGTTAAGTTCACTTTTCAAGGTTTGTATCATGTGGCAAGAGAAAAAAATAGAAAATCTCCAAATGAGCTTATCTCACTGTGATGTACACATAAATATAGAAAAACAGAAAACAAGTCCAAACAATGAAATAATTGCACAATTTTACACTGAGAGTCCAGAAGTAACATTGTAAAGATGTTAAGTTCACTTTTTAAGGTTTATATCATGTGGCAAGAGAAAAAAATAGAAAATCTCCAAATGAGCTTATCTCACTGTGATGTACACATAAATATAGAAAAACAGAAAACAAGTCCAAACAATGAAATAATTGCTACATTTTACACTGAGTGTCCAGAAGTAACATTGTAAAGATGTTAAGTTCACTTTTTAAGGTTTATATCATGTGGCAGGAGAAAAAAATGGAAAATCTCCAAATGAGCTTAACTCAATCCAATGCGCAATTTAACATAGAAAAACAGAAAACAAGTCCAAACAATGAAATAATTGCTACATTTTACACTGATAGTTCAGAAGTAACATTGTAAAGCTGTTATGTTCACTTTTTAAGGTTTATATCATGTGGCAGGAGAAAGGAATAGAAAATCTCCAAATGAGCTTATCTCACTCTAATGTACACATAAACATAGAAAAACAGAAAACAAGTCCAAACAATGAAATAATTGCACAATTTTACACTGAGTGTCCAGAAGTAACATTGTAAAGATGTTATGTTCACTTTTTAAGGTTTATATCATGTGGCAGGAGAAAGGAATAGAAAATCTCCAAATGAGCTTATCTCACTCTAATGTACACATAAACATAGAAAAACAGAAAACAAGTCCAAACAATGAAATAATTGCACAATTTTACACTGAGTGTCCAGAAGTAACATTGTAAAGATGTTATGTTCACTTTTTAAGGTTTATATCATGTGGAAGGAGAAAAAAATAGAAAATCTCCAAATGAGCTTAACTCACTCCAATACGCAAGTTAACATAGAAAAACAGAAAACAAGTCCAAACAATGAAATAATTGCAAAATTTTACACTGAGAGTCCAGAAGTAACATTGTAAAGATGTTATGTTCACTTTTTAAGGTTTATATCATGTGGCAAGAGAAAAAAATGGAAAATCTCCAAATGAGCTTATCTCACTCTAATGTACACATAAACATAGAAAAACAGAAAACAAGTCCAAACAATGAAATAATTGCACAATTTTACACTGAGAGTCCAGAAGTAACATTGTAAAGATGTTAAGTTCACTTTTTAAGGTTTATATCATGTGGCAGGAGAAAAAAATGGAAAATCTCCAAATGAGCTTAACTCAATCCAATGCGCAAGTTAACATAGAAAAACAGAAAACAAGTCCAAACAATGAAATAATTGCACAATTTTACACTGAGTGTCCAGAAGTAACATTGTAAAGATGTTAAGTTCACTTTTTAAGGTTTATATCATGTGGCAAGAGAAAAAAATAGAAAATCTCCAAAAGAGCTTATCTCACTGTGATGTACACATAAATATAGAAAAACAGAAAACAAGTCCAAACAATGAAATGATTGCTACATTTTACACTGATAGTCCAGAAGTAACATTGTAAAGATGTTATGTTCACTTTTTAAGGTTTATATCATGTGGCAGGAGAAAAAAATAGATAATCTCCAAATGAGCTTAACTCAATCCAATGCGCAAGTTAACATAGAAAAACAGAAAACAAGTCCAAACAATGAAATAATTGCACAATTTTACACTGAGAGTCCAGAAGTAACATTGTAAAGATGTTAAGTTCACTTTTTAAGGTTTATATCATGTGGCAAGAGAAAAAAATAGAAAATCTCCAAATGAGCTTATCTCACTGTGATGTACACATAAATATAGAAAAACAGAAAACAAGTCCAAACAATGAAATAATTGCACAATTTTACACTGATAGTCCACAAGTAACATTGTAAAGATGTTATATCACTTTTTAAGGTTTATATCATGTGGCAGGAGAAAAAAATAGATAATCTCCAAATGAGCTTAACTCAATCCAATGCGCAAGTTAACATAGAAAAACAGAAAACAAGTCCAAACAATGAAATAATTGCACAATTTTACACTGAGTGTCCAGAAGTAACATTGTAAAGATGTTATGTTCACTTTTTAAGGTTTATATCATGTGGCAGGAGAAAGGAATAGAAAATCTCCAAATGAGCTTATCTCACTCTAATGTACACATAAACATAGAAAAACAGAAAACAAGTCCAAACAATGAAATAATTGCACAATTTTACACTGAGTGTCCAGAAGTAACATTGTAAAGATGTTATGTTCACTTTTTAAGGTTTATATCATGTGGAAGGAGAAAAAAATAGAAAATCTCCAAATGAGCTTATCTCACTCTAATGTACACATTAGAAAAACAGAAAACAAGTCCAAACAATGAAATAATTGCACAATTTTACACTGAGAGTCCAGAAGTAACATTGTAAAGATGTTAAGTTCACTTTTTAAGGTTTATATCATGTGGCAGGAGAAAAAAATAGAAAATCTCCAAATGAGCTTATCTCACTGTGATGTACACATAAATATAGAAAAACAGAAAACAAGTCCAAACAATGAAATAATTGCTACATTTTACACTGAGTGTCCAGAAGTAACATTGTAAAGATGTTAAGTTCACTTTTTAAGGTTTATATCATGTGGCAGGAGAAAAAAATGGAAAATCTCCAAATGAGCTTAACTCAATCCAATGCGCAATTTAACATAGAAAAACAGAAAACAAGTCCAAACAATGAAATAATTGCTACATTTTACACTGATAGTTCAGAAGTAACATTGTAAAGCTGTTATGTTCACTTTTTAAGGTTTATATCATGTGGCAGGAGAAAGGAATAGAAAATCTCCAAATGAGCTTATCTCACTCTAATGTACACATAAACATAGAAAAACAGAAAACAAGTCCAAACAATGAAATAATTGCACAATTTTACACTGAGTGTCCAGAAGTAACATTGTAAAGATGTTAAGTTCACTTTTTAAGGTTTATATCATGTGGCAAGAGAAAAAAATAGAAAATCTCCAAATGAGCTTATCTCACTGTGATGTACACATAAATATAGAAAAACAGAAAACAAGTCCAAACAATGAAATAATTGCTACATTTTACACTGAGTGTCCAGAAGTAACATTGTAAAGATGTTAAGTTCACTTTTTAAGGTTTATATCATGTGGCAGGAGAAAAAAATGGAAAATCTCCAAATGAGCTTAACTCAATCCAATGCGCAAGTTAACATAGAAAAACAGAAAACAAGTCCAAACAATGAAATAATTGCACAATTTTACACTGAGAGTCCAGAAGTAACATTGTAAAGATGTTAAGTTCACTTTTTAAGGTTTATATCATGTGGCAAGAGAAAAAAATAGAAAATCTCCAAATGAGCTTATCTCACTGTGATGTACACATAAATATAGAAAAACAGAAAACAAGTCCAAACAATGAAATAATTGCTACATTTTACACTGATAGTCCAGAAGTAACATTGTAAAGATGTTATATCACTTTTTAAGGTTTATATCATGTGGCAGGAGAAAAAAATAGATAATCTCCAAATGAGCTTAACTCAATCCAATGCGCAAGTTAACATAGAAAAACAGAAAACAAGTCCAAACAATGAAATAATTGCACAATTTTACACTGAGTGTCCAGAAGTAACATTGTAAAGATGTTATGTTCACTTTTTAAGGTTTATATCATGTGGCAGGAGAAAGGAATAGAAAATCTCCAAATGAGCTTATCTCACTCTAATGTACACATAAACATAGAAAAACAGAAAACAAGTCCAAACAATGAAATAATTGCACAATTTTACACTGAGTGTCCAGAAGTAACATTGTAAAGATGTTATGTTCACTTTTTAAGGTTTATATCATGTGGAAGGAGAAAAAAATAGAAAATCTCCAAATGAGCTTATCTCACTCTAATGTACACATAAACATAGAAAAACAGAAAACAAGTCCAAACAATGAAATGATTGCACAATTTTACACTGAGAGTCCAGAAGTAACATTGTAAAGATGTTAAGTTCACTTTTTAAGGTTTATATCATGTGAAGGAGAAAAAAATAGAAAATCTCCAAATGAGCTTATCTCACTCTAATGTACACATAAACATAGAAAAACAGAAAACAAGTCCAAACAATGAAATAATTGCAACATTTTACACTGAGTGTCCAGAAGTAACATTGTAAAGATGTTATGTTCACTTTTTAAGGTTTATATCATGTGGAAGGAGAAAAAAATAGAAAATCTCCAAATGAGCTTATCTCACTCTAATGTACACATAAACATAGAAAAACAGAAAACAAGTCCAAACAATGAAATAATTGCACAATTTTACACTGAGAGTCCAGAAGTAACATTGTAAAGATGTTAAGTTCACTTTTTAAGGTTTATATCATGTGGCAGGAGAAAAAAATAGAAAATCTCCAAATGAGCTTATCTCACTGTGATGTACACATAAATATAGAAAAACAGAAAACAAGTCCAAACAATGAAATAATTGCTACATTTTACACTGAGTGTCCAGAAGTAACATTGTAAAGATGTTAAGTTCACTTTTTAAGGTTTATATCATGTGGCAGGAGAAAAAAATGGAAAATCTCCAAATGAGCTTAACTCAATCCAATGCGCAATTTAACATAGAAAAACAGAAAACAAGTCCAAACAATGAAATAATTGCTACATTTTACACTGATAGTTCAGAAGTAACATTGTAAAGCTGTTATGTTCACTTTTTAAGGTTTATATCATGTGGCAGGAGAAAGGAATAGAAAATCTCCAAATGAGCTTATCTCACTCTAATGTACACATAAACATAGAAAAACAGAAAACAAGTCCAAACAATGAAATAATTGCACAATTTTACACTGAGTGTCCAGAAGTAACATTGTAAAGATGTTAAGTTCACTTTTTAAGGTTTATATCATGTGGCAAGAGAAAAAAATAGAAAATCTCCAAATGAGCTTATCTCACTGTGATGTACACATAAACATAGAAAAACAGAAAACAAGTCCAAACAATGAAATAATTGCACAATTTTACACTGAGAGTCCAGAAGTAACATTGTAAAGATGTTAAGTTCACTTTTTAAGGTTTATATCATGTGGCAAGAGAAAAAAATAGAAAATCTCCAAATGAGCTTATCTCACTGTGATGTACACATAAATATAGAAAAACAGAAAACAAGTCCAAACAATGAAATAATTGCTACATTTTACACTGAGTGTCCAGAAGTAACATTGTAAAGCTGTTATGTTCACTTTTTAAGGTTTATATCATGTGGCAGGAGAAAAAAATAGAAAATCTCCAAATGAGCTTATCTCACTGTGATGTACACATAAATATAGAAAAACAGAAAACAAGTCCAAACAATGAAATAATTGCTAAATTTTACACTGATAGTCCAGAAGTAACATTGTAAAGATGTTATGTTCACTTTTTAAGGTTTATATCATGTGGCAGGAGAAAAAAATAGATAATCTCCAAATGAGCTTAACTCAATCCAATGCGCAAGTTAACATAAAAAAACAGAAAACAAGTCCAAACAATGAAATAATTGCACAATTTTACACTGAGTGTCCAGAAGTAACATTGTAAAGATGTTATGTTCACTTTTTAAGGTTTATATCATGTGGCAGGAGAAAGGAATAGAAAATCTCCAAATGAGCTTATCTCACTCTAATGTACACATAAACATAGAAAAACAGAAAACAAGTCCAAACAATGAAATAATTGCACAATTTTACACTGATAGTTCAGAAGTAACATTGTAAAGCTGTTATGTTCACTTTTTAAGGTTTATATCATGTGGCAGGAGAAAGGAATAGAAAATCTCCAAATGAGCTTATCTCACTCTAATGTACACATAAACATAGAAAAACAGAAAACAAGTCCAAACAATGAAATAATTGCACAATTTTACACTGAGTGTCCAGAAGTAACAATGTAAAGATGTTATGTTCACTTTTTAAGGTTTATATCATGTGGCAGGAGAAAAAAATGGAAAATCTCCAAATGAGCTTAACTCACTCCAATGCGAACTTTAACATAGAAAAACAGAAAACAAGTCCAAACAATTAAAAAATTGCAACATTTTACACTGAGTGTCCAGAAGTAACATTGTAAAGATGTTATGTTCACTTTTTAAGGTTTATATCATGTGGCAGGAGAAAAAAATGGAACATTTCCAAATGAGCTTAACTCACTCTGATGAACACATAAACATAGAAAAACAGAAAACAAGTCCAAACAATGAAATAATTGCAACATTTTACACTGAGTGTCCAGAAGTAACATTGTAAAGATGTTATGTTCACTTTTTAAGGTTTATATCATGTGGCAGGAGAAAAAAAGGGAAAATCTCCAAATGAGCTTATCTCACTCTAATGTACACATAAACATAGAAAAACAGAAAACAAGTCCAAACAATGAAATAATTGCAACATTTTACACTGAGTGTCCACAAGTAACATTGTAAAGATGTTATGTTCACTTTTTAAGGTTTATATCATGTGGCAGGAGAAAAAAAGGGAAAATCTCCAAATGAGCCTAACTCACTCCAATGCGCACTTTAACATAGAAAAACAGAAAACAAGTCCAAACAATGAAAAAATTGTAAAATTTGACACTGAGTGTCCAGAAGTAACAATGTAAAGATGTTATGTTCACTTTTTAAGGTTTATATCATGTGGAAGGAGAAAAAAATGGAAAATCTCCAAATGAGCTTAACTCACTCCAATGCGAACTTTGACATAGAAAAACAGAAAACAAGTCCAAACAATTAAAAAATTGTAAAATTTGACACTGAGTGTCCAGAAGTAACATTGTAAAGATGTTATGTTCACTTTTTAAGGTTTATATCATGTGGCAGGAGAAAAAAATGGAAAATCTCCAAATGAGCTTATCTCACTCTAATGTACACATAAACATAGAAAAACAGAAAACAAGACCAAACAATGAAATAATTGCAACATTTTACACTGAGTGTCCAGAAGTAACATTGTAAAGATGTTATGTTCACTTTTTAAGGTTTATATCATGTGGCAGGAGAAAAAAAGGGAAAATCTCCAAATGAGCTTATCTCACTCTAATGTACACATAAACATAGAAAAACAGAAAACAAGTCCAAACAATGAAATAATTGCAACATTTTACACTGAGTGTCCAGAAGTAACATTGTAAAGATGTTATGTTCACTTTTTAAGGTTTATATCATGTGGCAGGAGAAAAAAAGGGAAAATCTCCAAATGAGCTTAACTGACTCTAATGTGCACTTTAACATAGAAAAACAGAAAACAAGTCCTAACAATGAAAAAATTGTAAAATTTTACACTGAGTGTCCAGAAGTAAGATTGTAAAGATGTTATGTTCACTTTTTAAGGTTTATATCATGTGGCAGGAGAAAAAAATGGAAAATCTCCAAATGAGCTTAACTCACTCTGATGAACACATAAACATAGAAAAACAGAAAACAAGTCCAAACAACGAAAAAATTGCAACATTTTACACTGAGTGACCAGAAGTAACATTGTAAAGATGTTATGTTCACTTTTTAAGGTTTATATCATGTGGCAGGAGAAAAAAATGGAAAATCTCCAAATGAGCTTAACTCACTCTGATGAACACATAAACATAGAAAAACAGAAAACAAGTCCAAACAATGAAATAATTGCAACATTTTACACTGAGTGTCCAGAAGTAACATTGTAAAGATGTTATGTTCACTTGTTAAGGTTTATATCATGTGGAAGGAGAAAAAAATGGAAAATCTCCAAATGAGCTTAACTCACTCCAATAGGCAAGTAAACATAGAAAAACAGAAAGCAAGTCCAAACAATGAAATAATTGCAACATTTTACACTGAGTGTCCAGAAGTAACATTGTAAAGATGTTATGTTCACTTTTTTAAGGTTTATATCATGTGGCAGGAGAAAAAAAATGGAAAATCTCCAAATGAGCTTAACTCACTCTAATGTACACATAAACATAGAAAAACAGAAAACAAGTCAAAACAATGAAATAATTGCAACATTTTACACTGAGTGTCCAGAAGTAACATTGTAAAGATGTTATGTTCACTTTTTAAGGTTTATATCATGTGGCAGGAGAAAAAAATGGAAAATCTCCAAATGAGCTTAACTCACTCTGATGAACACATAAACATAGAAAAACAGAAAACAAGTCCAAACAATGAAATAATTGCAACATTTTACACTGAGTGTCCAGAAGTAACATTGTAAAGATGTTATATTCACTTTTTAAGGTTTATATCATGTGGCAGGAGAAAAAAAGGGAAAATCTCCAAATGAGCTTATCTCACTCTAATGTACACATAAACATAGAAAAACAGAAAACAAGTCCAAACAATGAAATAATTGCAACATTTTACACTGAGTGTCCACAAGTAACATTGTAAAGATGTTATGTTCACTTTTTAAGGTTTATATCATGTGGCAGGAGAAAAAAAGGGAAAATCTCCAAATGAGCCTAACTCACTCCAATGCGCACTTTAACATAGAAAAACAGAAAACAAGTCCAAACAATGAAAAAATTGTAAAATTTGACACTGAGTGTCCAGAAGTAACAATGTAAAGATGTTATGTTCACTTTTTAAGGTTTATATCATGTGGCAGGAGAAAAAAAGGGAAAATCTCCAAATGAGCTTATCTCACTCTAATGTACACATAAACATAGAAAAACAGAAAACAAGTCCAAACAATGAAATAATTGCAACATTTTACACTGAGTGTCCAGAAGTAACATTGTAAAGATGTTATGTTCACTTTTTAAGGTTTATATCATGTGGCAGGAGAAAAAAAGGAAAATCTCCAAATGAGCTTATCTCACTCTAATGTACACATAAACATAGAAACACAGAAAACAAGTCCAAACAATGAAATAATTGCAACATTTTACACTGAGTGTCCAGAAGTAACATTGTGACGATGTTATGTTCACTTTTTAAGGTTTATATCATGTGGCAGGAGAAAAAAAGGGAAAATCTCCAAATGAGCCTAACTCACTCCAATGCGCACTTTAACATAGAAAAACAGAAAACAAGTCCAAACAATGAAAAAATTGTAAAATTTGACACTGAGTGTCCAGAAGTAACAATGTAAAGATGTTATGTTCACTTTTTAAGGTTTATATCATGTGGCAGGAGAAAAAAAGGGAAAATCTCCAAATGAGCTTATCTCACTCTAATGTACACATAAACATAGAAAAACAGAAAACAAGTCCAAACAATGAAATAATTGCAACATTTTACACTGAGTGTCCAGAAGTAACATTGTAAAGATGTTATGTTCACTTTTTAAGGTTTATATCATGTGGCAGGAGAAAAAAAGGAAAATCTCCAAATGAGCTTATCTCACTCTAATGTACACATAAACATAGAAACACAGAAAACAAGTCCAAACAATGAAATAATTGCAACATTTTACACTGAGTGTCCAGAAGTAACATTGTGACGATGTTATGTTCACTTTTTAAGGTTTATATCATGTGGCAGGAGAAAAAAATAGAATATCTCCAAATGAGCTTAACTCACTCCAATAGGCAAGTAAACATAGAAAAACAGAAAACAAGTCCAAACAATGAAATAATTGCAAAATTTTACACTGAGTGTCCAGAAGTAACATTGTAAAGATGTTATGTTCACTTTTTAAGGTTTATATCATGTGGCAGGAGAACAAAATGGAAAATCTCCAAATGAGCTTAACTCACTCTGATGAACACATAAACATAGAAAAACAGAAAACAAGTCCAAACAATGAAATAATTGCAACATTGTACACTGAGTGTCCAGAAGTAACATTGTAAAGATGTTATGTTCACTTTTTAAGGTTTATATCATGTGGCAGGAAAAAAAAATGGAAAATCTCCAAATGAGCTTAACTCACTCTGATGAACACATAAACATAGAAAAACAGAAAACAAGTCCAAACAATGAAATAATTGCAATATTTTACATTTAGTGTCAAGAGGTAACATTGTAAAGATGTTATGTTCACTTTTTAAGGTTTATATCATGTGGCAGGAGAAAAAAATGGAAAATCTCCAAATGAGCTTAACTCACTCCAGTGCACAAGTAAACATAGAAAAACAGAAAACAAGTCCAAACAATGAAATAATTGCAACATTTTACCCTGAGTGTCCAGAAGTAACATTGTAAAGATGTTATGTTCACTTGTTAAGGTTTATATCATGTGGCAGGAGAAAAAAATGGAAAATCTCCAAATGAGCTTAACTCACTCTGATGAACACATAAACATAGAAAAACAGAAAACAAGTCCAAACAATGAAATAATTGCAACATTTTACACTGAGTGTCCAGAAGTAACATTGTAAAGATGTTATGTTCACTTGTTAAGGTTTATATCATGTGGAAGGAGAAAAAAATGGAAAATCTCCAAATGAGCTTAACTCACTCCAATAGGCAAGTAAACATAGAAAAACAGAAAGCAAGTCCAAACAATGAAATAATTGCAACATTTTACACTGAGTGTCCAGAAGTAACATTGTAAAGATGTTATGTTCACTTTTTTAAGGTTTATATCATGTGGCAGGAGAAAAAAAATGGAAAATCTCCAAATGAGCTTAACTCACTCTAATGTACACATAAACATAGAAAAACAGAAAACAAGTCCAAACAATGAAATAATTGCAACATTTTACACTGAGTGTCCAGAAGTAACATTGTAAAGATGTTATGTTCACTTTTTAAGGTTTATATCATGTGGCAGGAAAAAAAAATGGAAAATCTCCAAATGAGCTTAACTCACTCTGATGAACACATAAACATAGAAAAACAGAATACAAGTCCAAACAATGAAATAATTGCAATATTTTACATTTAGTGTCAAGAGGTAACATTGTAAAGATGTTATGTTCACTTTTTAAGGTTTATATCATGTGGCAGGAGAAAAAAATGGAAAATCTCCAAATGAGCTTAACTCACTCCAGTGCACAAGTAAACATAGAAAAACAGAAAACAAGTCCAAACAATGAAATAATTGCAACATTTTACCCTGAGTGTCCAGAAGTAACATTGTAAAGATGTTATGTTCACTTGTTAAGGTTTATATCATGTGGCAGGAGAAAAAAATGGAAAATCTCCAAATGAGCTTAACTCACTCTAATGTACACATAAACATAGAAAAACAGTAAACAGCTCCAAAAAATGAAATATTTGCATAATTGTACACTGAGTGTCCAGAAGTAACATTGTAAAGATGTTATGTTCATTTTTTTAAGTTTATATCATGTGGCAGGAGAAAAAAATGGAAAATCTCCAAATGAGCTTAACTCACTCCAGTGCGCAAGTAAACATAGAAAAACAGAAAACAAGTCCAAACAATGAAATAATTGCAACATTTTACACTGAGTGTCCAGAAGTAACATTGTAAAGATGCTATGTTCACTTTTTAAGGTTTATATCATGTGGCAGGAGAAAAAAATGGAAAATCTCCAAATGAGCTTAACTCACTCTGATGAACACATAAACATAGAAAAACAGAAAACAAGTCCAAACAATGAAATAATTGCAACATTTTACACTGAGTGTCCAGAAGTAACATTGTAAAGATGTTATGTTCACTTGTTAAGGTTTATATCATGTGGAAGGAGAAAAAAATGGAAAATCTCCAAATGAGCTTAACTCACTCCAGTGCGCAAGTAAACATAGAAAAACAGAAAGCAAGTCCAAACAATGAAATAATTGCAACATTTTACACTGAGTGTCCAGAAGTAACATTGTAAAGATGTTATGTTCACTTTTTTAAGGTATATATCATGTGGCAGGAGAAAAAAATGGAAAATCTCCAAATGAGCTTAACTCACTCTAATGTACACATAAACATAGAAAAACAGAAAACAAGTCCAAACAATGAAATAATTGCAACATTTTACACTGAGTGTCCAGAAGTAACATTGTAAAGATGTTATGTTCACTTTTTAAGGTTTATATCATGTGGCAGGAGAAAAAAATGGAAAATCTCCAAATGAGCTTAACTCACTCTGATGAACACATAAACATAGAAAAACAGAAAACAAGTCCAAACAATGAAATAATTGCAATATTTTACATTTAGTGTCAAGAGGTAACATTGTAAAGATGTTATGTTCACTTTTTAAGGTTTATATCATGTGGCAGGAGAAAAAAATGGAAAATCTCCAAATGAGCTTAACTCACTCCAGTGCACAAGTAAACATAGAAAAACAGAAAACAAGTCCAAACAATGAAATAATTGCAACATTTTACCCTGAGTGTCCAGAAGTAACATTGTAAAGATGTTATGTTCACTTGTTAAGGTTTATATCATGTGGTAGGAGAAAAAAATGGAAAATCTCCAAATGAGCTTAACTCACTCTAATGTACACATAAATATAGAAAAACAGTAAACAGCTCCAAAAAATGAAATATTTGCATAATTGTACACTGAGTGTCCAGAAGTAACATTGTAAAGATGTTATGTTCATTTTTTTAAGTTTATATCATGTGGCAGGAGAAAAAAATGGAAAATCTCCAAATGAGCTTAACTCACTCCAGTGCGCAAGTAAACATAGAAAAACAGAAAACAAGTCCAAACAATGAAATAATTGCAACATTTTACACAGAGTGTCCAGAAGTAACATTGTAAAGATGTTATGTTCACTTTTTAAGGTTTATATCATGTGGCAGGAGAAAAAAATGGAAAATCTCCAAATGAGCTTAACTCACTCCAATAGGCAAGTAAACGTTGAAAAACAGGAAACAAGTCCAAACAATAAAATAATTGCAACATTTTAAACTGAGTGTCCAGAAGTAACATTGTAAAGATGTTATGTTCACTTTTTAGGTTTATATCATGTGGCAGGAGAAAAAAATGGAAAATCTCCAAATGAGCTTAACTCACTCTGATGAACACATAAACATAGAAAAACAGAAAACAAGTCCAAACAATGAAATAATTGCAACATTTTACACTGAGTGTCCAGAAGTAACATTGTAAAGATGTTATGTTCACTTTTTAAGGTTTATATCATGTGGCAGGAGAAAAAAAGGGAAAATCTCCAAATGAGCTTAACTCACTCTAATGCGCACTTTAACATAGAAAAACAGAAAACAAGTCCTAACAATGAAAAAATTGTAAAATTTTACACTGAGTGTCCAGAAGTAACATTGTAAAGATGTTATGTTCACTTTTTAAGGTTTATATCATGTGGCAGGAGAAAAAAATGGAAAATCTCCAAATGAGCTTATCTCACTCTAATGTACACATAAACATAGAAAAACAGAAAACAAGTCCAAACAATGAAATAATTGCAACATTTTACACTGAGTGTCCAGAAGTAACATTGTAAAGATGGTATGTTCACTTTTTAGGGTTTATATCATGTGGCAGGAGAAAAAAAGGGAAAATCTCCAAATGAGCTTATCTCACTCTAATGTACACATAAACATAGAAAAACAGAAAACAAGTCCAAACAATGAAATAATTGCAACATTTTACACTGAGTGTCCAGAAGTAACATTGTAAAGATGTTATGTTCACTTTTTAAGGTTTATATCATGTGGCAGGAGAAAAAAAGGGAAAATCTCCAAATGAGCTTATCTCACTCTAATGTACACATAAACATAGAAAAACAGAAAACAAGTCCAAACAATGAAATAATTGCAACATTTTACACTGAGTGTCCACAAGTAACATTGTAAAGATGTTATGTTCACTTTTTAAGGTTTATATCATGTGGCAGGAGAAAAAAAGGGAAAATCTCCAAATGAGCTTAACTCACTCCAATGCGCACTTTAACATAGAAAAACAGAAAACAAGTCCAAACAATGAAAAAATTGTAAAATTTGACACTGAGTGTCCAGAAGTAACAATGTAAAGATGTTATGTTCACTTTTTAAGGTTTATATCATGTGGCAGGAGAAAAAAATGGAAAATCTCCAAATGAGCTTAACTCACTCCAATGCGAACTTTAACATAGAAAAACAGAAAACAAGTCCAAACAATGAAAAAATTGTAAAATTTGACACTGAGTGTCCAGAAGTAACATTGTAAAGATGTTATGTTCACTTTTTAAGGTTTATATCATGTGGCAGGAGAAAAAAATGGAAAATCTCCAAATGAGCTTATCTCACTCTAATGTACACATAAACATAGAAAAACAGAAAACAAGTCCAAACAATGAAATAATTGCAACATTTTACACTGAGTGTCCAGAAGTAACATTGTAAAGATGTTATGTTCACTTTTTAAGGTTTATATCATGTGGCAGGAGAAAAAAAGGGAAAATCTCCAAATGAGCTTATCTCACTCTAATGTACACATAAACATAGAAAAACAGAAAACAAGTCCAAACAATGAAATAATTGCAACATTTTACACTGAGTGTCCAGAAGTAACATTGTAAAGATGTTATGTTCACTTTTTAAGGTTTATATCATGTGGCAGGAGAAAAAAAGGGAAAATCTCCAAATGAGCTTAACTCACTCTAATGTACACATAAACATAGAAAAACAGAAAACAAGTCCAAACAATGAAATAATTGCAACATTTTACACTGAGTGTCCAGAAGTAACATTGTAAAGATGTTATGTTCACTTTTTAAGGTTTATATCATGTGGCAGGAGAAAAAAAGGAAAATCTCCAAATGAGCTTATCTCACTCTAATGTACACATAAACATAGAAACACAGAAAACAAGTCCAAACAATGAAATAATTGCAACATTTTACACTGAGTGTCCAGAAGTAACATTGTGACGATGTTATGTTCACTTTTTAAGGTTTATATCATGTGGCAGGAGAAAAAAATAGAATATCTCCAAATGAGCTTAACTCACTCCAATAGGCAAGTAAACATAGAAAAACAGAAAACAAGTCCAAACAATGAAATAATTGCAAAATTTTACACTGAGTGTCCAGAAGTAACATTGTAAAGATGTTATGTTCACTTTTTAAGGTTTATATCATGTGGCAGGAGAAAAAAATGGAAAATCTCCAAATGAGCTTAACTCACTCTGATGAACACATAAACATAGAAAAACAGAAAACAAGTCCAAACAATGAAATAATTGCAACATTTTACACTGAGTGTCCAGAAGTAACATTGTAAAGATGTTAAGTTCATTTTTTTAAGTTTATATCATGTGGCAGGAGAAAAAAATGGAAAATCTCCAAATGAGCTTAACTCACTCCAGTGCGCAAGTAAACATAGAAAAACAGAAAACAAGTCCAAACAATGAAATAATTGCAACATTTTACACTGAGTGTCCAGAAGTAACATTGTAAAGATGTTATGTTCACTTTTTAAGGTTTATATCATGTGGCAGGAGAAAAAAATGGAAAATCTCCAAATGAGCTTAACTCACTCCAATAGGCAAGTAAACGTTGAAAAACAGGAAACAAGTCCAAACAATAAAATAATTGCAACATTTTAAACTGAGTGTCCAGAAGTAACATTGTAAAGATGTTATGTTCACTTTTTAGGTTTATATCATGTGGCAGGAAAAAAAAATGGAAAATCTCCAAATGAGCTTAACTCACTCTGATGAACACATAAACATAGAAAAACAGAAAACAAGTCCAAACAATGAAATAATTGCAATATTTTACATTTAGTGTCAAGAGGTAACATTGTAAAGATGTTATGTTCACTTTTTAAGGTTTATATCATGTGGCAGGAGAAAAAAATGGAAAATCTCCAAATGAGCTTAACTCACTCCAGTGCACAAGTAAACATAGAAAAACAGAAAACAAGTCCAAACAATGAAATAATTGCAACATTTTACCCTGAGTGTCCAGAAGTAACATTGTAAAGATGTTATGTTCACTTGTTAAGGTTTATATCATGTGGCAGGAGAAAAAAATGGAAAATCTCCAAATGAGCTTAACTCACTCTAATGTACACATAAACATAGAAAAACAGTAATCAGCTCCAAAAAATGAAATATTTGCATAATTGTACACTGAGTGTCCAGAAGTAACATTGTAAAGATGTTATGTTCATTTTTTTAAGTTTATATCATGTGGCAGGAGAAAAAAATGGAAAATCTCCAAATGAGCTTAACTCACTCCAGTGCGCAAGTAAACATAGAAAAACAGAAAACAAGTCCAAACAATGAAATAATTGCAACATTTTACACTGAGTGTCCAGAAGTAACATTGTAAAGATGTTATGTTCACTTTTTAAGGTTTATATCATGTGGCAGGAGAAAAAAATGGAAAATCTCCAAATGAGCTTATCTCACTCCAATAGGCAAGTAAACATAGAAAAACAGAAAACAAGTCCAAACAATGAAATAATTGCAACATTTTACACAGAGTGTCCAGAAGTAACATTGTAAAGATGTTATGTTCACTTTTTAAGGTTTATATCATGTGGCAGGAGAAAAAAATGGAAAATCTCCAAATGAGCTTAACTCACTCCAATAGGCAAGTAAACATAGAAAAACAGAAAACAAGTCCAAACAATGAAATAATTGCAACATTTTACACTGAGTGTCCAGAAGTAACATTGTAAAGATGTTATGTTCACTTTTTAAGGTTTATATTATGTGGCAGCAGAAAAAAATGGAAAATCTCCAAATGAGCTTAACTCACTCTGATGAACACATAAACATAGAAAAACAGAAAACAAGTCCAAACAACGAAAAAATTGCAACATTTTACACTGAGTGTCCAGAAGTAACATTGTAAAGATGTTATGTTCACTTTTTAAGGTTTATATTATGTGGCAGGAGAAAAAAATGGAAAATCTCCAAATGAGCTTAACTCACTCCAATAGGCAAGTAAACATAGAAAAACAGAAAACAAGTCCAAACAATGAAATAATTGCAACATTTTACCCTGAGTGTCCAGAAGTAACATTGTAAAGATGTTATGTTCACTTGTTAAGGTTTATATCATGTGGCAGGAGAAAAAAATGGAAAATCTCCAAATGAGCTTAACTCACTCTAATGTACACATAAACATAGAAAAACAGTAAACAGCTCCAAAAAATGAAATATTTGCATAATTGTACACTGAGTGTCCAGAAGTAACATTGTAAAGATGTTATGTTCATTTTTTTAAGTTTATATCATGTGGCAGGAGAAAAAAATGGAAAATCCCCAATGAGCTTAACTCACTCCAGTGCGCAAGTAAACATAGAAAAACAGAAAACAAGTCCAAACAATGAAATAATTGCAACATTTTACACTGAGTGTCCAGAAGTAACATTGTAAAGATGTTATGTTCACTTTTTAAGGTTTATATCATGTGGCAGGAGAAAAAAATGGAAAATCTCCAAATGAGCTTATCTCACTCCAATAGGCAAGTAAACATAGAAAAACAGAAAACAAGTCCAAACAATGAAATAATTGCAATATTTTACATTTAGTGTCAAGAGGTAACATTGTAAAGATGTTATGTTCACTTTTTAAGGTTTATATCATGTGGCAGGAGAAAAAAATGGAAAATCTCCAAATGAGCTTATCTCACTCCAATAGGCAAGTAAACATAGAAAAACAGAAAACAAGTCCAAACAATGAAATAATTGCAACATTTTACACAGAGTGTCCAGAAGTAACATTGTAAAGATGTTATGTTCACTTTTTAAGGTTTATATCATGTGGCAGGAGAAAAAAATGGAAAATCTCCAAATGAGCTTAACTCACTCCAATAGGCAAGTAAACATAGAAAAACAGAAAACAAGTCCAAACAATGAAATAATTGCAACATTTTACACTGAGTGTCCAGAAGTAACATTGTAAAGATGTTATGTTCACTTTTTAAGGTTTATATTATGTGGCAGCAGAAAAAAATTGAAAATCTCCAAATGAGCTTAACTCACTCTGATGAACACATAAACATAGAAAAACAGAAAACAAGTCCAAACAACGAAAAAATTGCAACATTTTACACTGAGTGTCCAGAAGTAACATTGTAAAGATGTTATGTTCACTTTTTAAGGTTTATATTATGTGGCAGGAGAAAAAAATGGAAAATCTCCAAATGAGCTTAGCTCACTTTGATGAACACATAAACATAGAAAAACAGAAAACAAGTCCAAACAACGAAAAAATTGCAACATTTTACACTGAGTGTCCAGAAGTAACATTGTAAAGATGTTATGTTCACTTTTTAAGGTTTATATCATGTGGCAGGAGAAAAAAATGGAAAATCTCCAAATGAGCTTAACTCACTCCAATAGGCAAGTAAACATAGAAAAACAGAAAACAAGTCCAAACAATGAAATAATTGCAAAATTTTACACTGAGTGTCCAGAAGTAACATTGTAAAGATGTTATGTTCACTTTTTAAGGTTTATATCATGTGGCAGGAGAAAAAAATGGAAAATCTCCAAATGAGCTTAACTCACTCTGATGAACACATAAACATAGAAAAACAGAAAACAAGTCCAAACAATGAAATAATTGCAACATTTTACACTGAGTGTCCAGAAGTAACATTGTTAAGATGTTATGTTCATTTTTTTAAGTTTATATCATGTGGCAGGAGAAAAAAATGGAAAATCTCCAAATGAGCTTAACTCACTCCAGTGCGCAAGTAAACATAGAAAAACAGAAAACAAGTCCTAACAATGAAATAATTGCAACATTTTACACTGAGTGTCCAGAAGTAACATTGTAAAGATGTTATGTTCACTTTTTAAGGTTTATATCATGTGGCAGGAGAAAAAAATGGAAAATCTCCAAATGAGCTTAACTCACTCCAATAGGCAAGTAAACGTTGAAAAACAGGAAACAAGTCCAAACAATAAAATAATTGCAACATTTTAAACTGAGTGTCCAGAAGTAACATTGTAAAGATGTTATGTTCACTTTTTAGGTTTATATCATGTGGCAGGAAAAAAAAATGGAAAATCTCCAAATGAGCTTAACTCACTCTGATGAACACATAAACATAGAAAAACAGAAAACAAGTCCAAACAATGAAATAATTGCAATATTTTACATTTAGTGTCAAGAGGTAACATTGTAAAGATGTTATGTTCACTTTTTAAGGTTTATATCATGTGGCAGGAGAAAAAAATGGAAAATCTCCAAATGAGATTAACTCACTCCAGTGCACAAGTAAACATAGAAAAACAGAAAACAAGTCCAAACAATGAAATAATTGCAACATTTTACCCTGAGTGTCCAGAAGTAACATTGTAAAGATGTTATGTTCACTTGTTAAGGTTTATATCATGTGGCAGGAGAAAAAAATGGAAAATCTCCAAATGAGCTTAACTCACTCTAATGTACACATAAACATAGAAAAACAGTAAACAGCTCCAAAAAATGAAATATTTGCATAATTGTACACTGAGTGTCCAGAAGTAAAATTGTAAAGATGTTATGTTCATTTTTTTAAGTTTATATCATGTGGCAGGAGAAAAAAATGGAAAATCTCCAAATGAGCTTAACTCACTCTAATGTACACATAAACATAGAAAAACAGAAAACAAGTCCAAACAATGAAATAATTGCCACATTTTACACTGAGTGTCCACAAGTAACATTGTAAAGATGTTATGTTCACTTTTTAAGGTTTATATCATGTGGCAGGAGAAAAAAAGGGAAAATCTCCAAATGAGCTTAACTCACTCTAATGCGCACTTTAACATAGAAAAACAGAAAACAAGTCCAAACAATGAAAAAATTGTAAAATTTTACACTGAGTGTCCAGAAGTAACATTGTAAAGATGTTATGTTCACTTTTTAAGGTTTATATCATGTGGCAGGAGAAAAAAATGGAAAATCTCCAAATGAGCTTAACTCACTCTAATGTACACATAAACATAGAAAAACAGAAAACAAGTCCAAACAATGAAATAATTGCTACATTTTACACTGAGTGTCCAGAAGTAACATTGTAAAGATGTTATGTTCACTTTTTAAGGTTTATATCATGTGGCAGGAGAAAAAAACTGGAAAATCTCCAAATGAGCTTATCTCACTCCAATAGGCAAGTAAACATAGAAAAACAGAAAACAAGTCCAAACAATGAAATAATTGCAACATTTTACACTGAGTGTCCAGAAGTAACATTGTAAAGATGTTATGTTCACTTTTTAAGGTTTATATTATGTGGCAGCAGAAAAAAATGGAAAATCTCCAAATGAGCTTAACTCACTCTGATGAACACATAAACATAGAAAAACAGAAAACAAGTCCAAACAACGAAAAAATTGCAACATTTTACACTGAGTGTCCAGAAGTAACATTGTAAAGATGTTATGTTCACTTTTTAAGGTTTATATTATGTGGCAGCAGAAAAAAATGGAAAATCTCCAAATGAGCTTAACTCACTCTGATGAACACATAAACATAGAAAAACAGAAAACAAGTCCAAACAACGAAAAAATTGCAACATTTTACACTGAGTGTCCAGAAGTAACATTGTAAAGATGTTATGTTCACTTTTTAAGGTTTATATCATGTGGCAGGAGAAAAAAATGGAAAATCTCCAAATGAGCTTTACTCACTCCAATAGGCAAGTAAACATAGAAAAACAGAAAACAAGTCCAAACAATGAAATAATTGCAACATTTTACACAGAGTGTCCAGAAGTAACATTGTAAAGATGTTATGTTTTTTTAAGGTTTATAACATGTGGCAGGAGAAAAAAATGGAAAATCTCCAAATGAGCTTAACTCACTCCAATAGGCAAGTAAACGTTGAAAAACAGGAAACAAGTCCAAACAATAAAATAATTGCAACATTTTAAACTGAGTGTCCAGAAGTAACATTGTAAAGATGTTATGTTCACTTTTTAGGTTTATATCATGTGGCAGGAAAAAAAAATGGAAAATCTCCAAATGAGCTTAACTCACTCTGATGAACACATAAACATAGAAAAACAGAAAACAAGTCCAAACAATGAAATAATTGCAACATTTTACACAGAGTGTCCAGAAGTAACATTGTAAAGATGTTATGTTCACTTTTTAAGGTTTATATCATGTGGCATTAGAAAAAAATGGAAAATCTCCAAATGAGCTTAACTCACTCCAATAGGCAAGTAAACGTTGAAAAACAGGAAACAAGTCCAAACAATAAAATAATTGCAACATTTTACACAGAGTGTCCAGAAGTAACATTGTAAAGATGTTATGTTCACTTTTTAAGGTTTATATCATGTGGCAGGAGAAAAAAATGGAAAATCTCCAAATGAGCTTAACTCACTCCAATAGGCAGGTAAACATAGAAAAACAGAAAACAAGTCCAAACAATGAAATAATTGCAACATTTTACACAGAGTGTCCAGAAGTAACATTGTAAAGATGTTATGTTCACTTTTTAAGGTTTATATCATGTGGCATTAGAAAAAAATGGAAAATCTCCAAATGAGCTTAACTCACTCCAATCGGCAAGTAAACATAGAAAAACAGAAAACAAGTCCAAACAATGAAATAATTGCAAAATTTTACACTGAGTGTCCAGAAGTAACATTGTAAAGATGTTATGTTCACTTTTTAAGGTTTATATTATGTGGCAGCAGAAAAAAATGGAAAATCTCCAAATGAGCTTAACTCACTCTGATGAACACATAAACATAGAAAAACAGAAAACAAGTCCAAACAACGAAAAAATTGCAACATTTTACACTGAGTGTCCAGAAGTAACATTGTAAAGATGTTATGTTCACTTTTTAAGGTTTATATCATGTGGCAGGAGAAAAAATGGAAAATCTCCAAATGAGCTTAACTCACTCCAATAGGCAAGTAAACATAGAAAAACAGAAAACAAGTCCAAACAATGAAATAATTGCAACATTTTACACAGAGTGTCCAGAAGTAACATTGTAAAGATGTTATGTTTTTTTAAGGTTTATAACATGTGGCAGGAGAAAAAAATGGAAAATCTCCAAATGAGCTTAACTCACTCCAATAGGCAAGTAAACGTTGAAAAACAGGAAACAAGTCCAAACAATAAAATAATTGCAACATTTTAAACTGAGTGTCCAGAAGTAACATTGTAAAGATGTTATGTTCACTTTTTAGGTTTATATCATGTGGCAGGAAAAAAAAATGGAAAATCTCCAAATGAGCTTAACTCACTCTGATGAACACATAAACATAGAAAAACAGAAAACAAGTCCAAACAATGAAATAATTGCAATATTTTACATTTATTGTCAAGAGGTAACATTGTAAAGATGTTATGTTCACTTTTTAAGGTTTATATCATGTGGCAGGAGAAAAAAATGGAAAATCTCCAAATGAGCTTAACTCACTCCAGTGCACAAGTAAACATAGAAAAACAGAAAACAAGTCCAAACAATGAAATAATTGCAACATTTTACCCTGAGTGTCCAGAAGTAACATTGTAAAGATGTTATGTTCACTTGTTAAGGTTTATATCATGTGGCAGGAGAAAAAAATGGAAAATCTCCAAATGAGCTTAACTCACTCTAATGTACACATAAACATAGAAAAACAGTAAACAGCTCCAAAAAATGAAATATTTGCATAATTGTACACTGAGTGTCCAGAAGTAACATTGTAAAGATGTTATGTTCATTTTTTTAAGTTTATATCATGTGGCAGGAGAAAAAAATGGAAAATCTCCAAATGAGCTTAACTCACTCCAGTGCGCAAGTAGACATAGAAAAACAGAAAACAAGTCCAAACAATGACATAATTGCAACATTTGACACTGAGTGTCCAGAAGTAACATTGTAAAGATGTTATGTTCACTTTTTAAGGTTTATATCATGTGGCAGGAGAAAAAAATGGAAAATCTCCAAATGAGCTTATCTCACTCCAATAGGCAAGTAAACATAGAAAAACAGAAAACAAGTCCAAACAATGAAATAATTGCAACATTTTACACTGAGTGTCCAGAAGTAACATTGTAAAGATGTTATGTTCACTTTTTAGGTTTATATCATGTGGCAGGAGAAAAAAATGGAAAATCTCCAAATGAGCTTAACTCACTCTAATGTACACATAAACATAGAAAAACAGAAAACAAGTCCAAACAATGAAATAATTGCAACATTTTACACTGAGTGTCCAGAAGTAACATTGTAAAGATGTTATGTTCACTTGTTAAGGTTTATATCATGTGGAAGGAGAAAAAAATGGAAAATCTCCAAATGAGCTTAACTCACTCCAATAGGCAAGTAAACATAGAAAAACAGAAAGCAAGTCCAAACAATGAAATAATTGCAACATTTTACACTGAGTGTCCAGAAGTAACATTGTAAAGATGTTATGTTCACTTTTTTAAGGTTTATATCATGTGGCAGGAGAAAAAAATGGAAAATCTCCAAATGAGCTTAACTCACTCTAATGTACACATAAACATAGAAAAACAGAAAACAAGTCCAAACAATGAAATAATTGCAACATTTTACACTGAGTGTCCAGAAGTAACATTGTAAAGATGTTATGTTCACTTTTTATGGTTTATATCATGTGGCAGGAGAAAAAAAATGGAAAATCTCCAAATGAGCTTAACTCACTCTGATGAACACATAAACATAGAAAAACAGAAAACAAGTCCAAACAATGAAATAATTGCAACATTTTACACTGAGTGTCCAGAAGTAACATTGTAAAGATGTTATGTTCACTTTTTAAGGTTTATATCATGTGGCAGGAGAAAAAAATGGAAAATCTCCAAATGAGCTTAACTCACTCCAGTGCACAAGTAAACATAGAAAAACAGAAAACAAGTCCAAACAATGAAATAATTGCAACATTTTACCCTGAGTGTCCAGAAGTAACATTGTAAAGATGTTATGTTCACTTGTTAAGGTTTATATCATGTGGCAGGAGAAAAAAATGGAAAATCTCCAAATGAGATTAACTCACTCTAATGTACACATAAACATAGAAAAACAGTAAACAGCTCCAAAAAATTAAATATTTGCATAATTGTACACTGAGTGTCCAGAAGTAACATTGTAAAGATGTTATGTTCATTTTTTTAAGTTTATATCATGTGGCAGGAGAAAAAAATGGAAAATCTCCAAATGAGCTTAACTCACTCCAGTGCGCAAGTAAACATAGAAAAACAGAAAACAAGTCCAAACAATGAAATAATTGCATAATTTTACACAGAGTGTCCAGAAGTAACATTGTAAAGATGTTATGTTCACTTTTTAAGGTTTATATCATGTGGCAGGAGAAAAAAATGGAAAATCTCCAAATGAGCTTAACTCACTCCAATAGGCAAGTAAACATAGAAAAACAGAAAACAAGTCCAAACAATGAAATAATTGCAACATTTTACACAGAGTGTCCAGAAGTAACATTGTAAAGATGTTATGTTTTTTTAAGGTTTATAACATGTGGCAGGAGAAAAAAATGGAAAATCTCCAAATGAGCTTAACTCACTCCAATAGGCAAGTAAACGTTGAAAAACAGGAAACAAGTCCAAACAATAAAATAATTGCAACATTTTAAACTGAGTGTCCAGAAGTAACATTGTAAAGATGTTATGTTCACTTTTTAAGGTTTATATCATGTGGCAGGAGAAAAAAATGGAAAATCTCCAAATGAGCTTAACTCACTCTAATGTACAGATAAACATAGAAAAACAGAAAACAAGTCCAAACAATGAAATAATTGCAATATTTTACATTTATTGTCAAGAGGTAACATTGTAAAGATGTTATGTTCACTTTTTAAGGTTTATATCATGTGGCAGGAGAAAAAAATGGAAAATCTCCAAATGAGCTTAACTCACTCCAGTGCACAAGTAAACATAGAAAAACAGAAAACAAGTCCAAACAATGAAATAATTGCAACATTTTACCCTGAGTGTCCAGAAGTAACATTGTAAAGATGTTATGTTCACTTGTTAAGGTTTATATCATGTGGCAGGAGAAAAAAATGGAAAATCTCCAAATGAGCTTAACTCACTCTAATGTACACATAAACATAGAAAAACAGTAAACAGCTCCAAAAAATGAAATATTTGCATAATTGTACACTGAGTGTCCAGAAGTAACATTGTAAAGATGTTATGTTCATTTTTTTAAGTTTATATCATGTGGCAGGAGAAAAAAATGGAAAATCTCCAAATGAGCTTAACTCACTCCAGTGCGCAAGTAAACATAGAAAAACAGAAAACAAGTCCAAACAATGAAATAATTGCAACATTTTACACTGAGTGTCCAGAAGTAACATTGTAAAGATGTTATGTTCACTTTTTAAGGTTTATATCATGTGGCAGGAGAAAAAAATGGAAAATCTCCAAATGAGCTTAACTCACTCCAATAGGCAAGTAAACATAGAAAAACAGAAAACAAGTCCAAACAATGAAATATTTGCATCATGTTACACTGAGTGTCCAGAAGTAACATTGTAAAGATGTTATGCTCATTTTTTTAAGTTTATATCATGTGGCAGGAGAAAAAAATGGAAAATCTCCAAATGAGCTTAACTCACTCCAATAGGCAAGTAAACATAGAAAAACAGAAAACAAGTCCAAACAATGAAATAATTGCAACATTTTACACTGAGTGTCCAGAAGTAACATTGTAAAGATGTTATGTTCACTTTTTAAGGTTTATATCATGTGGCAGGAGAAAAAAATGGAAAATCTCCAAATGAGCTTAACTCACTCTAATGTACAGATAAACATAGAAAAACAGAAAACAAGTCCAAACAATGAAATAATTGCAATATTTTACATTTATTGTCAAGATGTAACATTGTAAAGATGTTATGTTCACTTTTTAAGGTTTATATCATGTGGCAGGAGAAAAAAATGGAAAATCTCCAAATGAGCTTAACTCACTCCAGTGCACAAGTAAACATAGAAAAACAGAAAACAAGTCCAAACAATGAAATAATTGCAACATTTTACCCTGAGTGTCCAGAAGTAACATTGTAAAGATGTTATGTTCACTTGTTAAGGTTTATATCATGTGGCAGGAGAAAAAAATGGAAAATCTCCAAATGAGCTTAACTCACTCTAATGTACACATAAACATAGAAAAACAGTAAACAGCTCCAAAAAATGAAATATTTGCATAATTGTACACTGAGTGTCCAGAAGTAACATTGTAAAGATGTTATGTTCATTTTTTTAAGTTTATATCATGTGGCAGGAGAAAAAAATGGAAAATCTCCAAATGAGCTTAACTCACTCCAGTGCGCAAGTAAACATAGAAAAACAGAAAACAAGTCCAAACAATGAAATAATTGCAACATTTTACACTGAGTGTCCAGAAGTAACATTGTAAAGATGTTATGTTCACTTTTTAAGGTTTATATCATGTGGCAGGAGAAAAAAATGGAAAATCTCCAAATGAGCTTAACTCACTCTAATGTACACATAAACATAGAAAAACAGAAAACAAGTCCAAACAATGAAATAATTGCAACATTTTACACTGAGTGTCCAGAAGTAACATTGTAAAGATGTTATGTTCACTTGTTAAGGTTTATATCATGTGGAAGGAGAAAAAAATGGAAAATCTCCAAATGAGCTTAACTCACTCCAATAGGCAAGTAAACATAGAAAAACAGAAAGCAAGTCCAAACAATGAAATAATTGCAACATTTTACACTGAGTGTCCAGAAGTAACATTGTAAAGATGTTATGTTCACTTTTTAAGGTTTATATCATGTGGCAGGAGAAAAAAATGGAAAATCTCCAAATGAGCTTAACTCACTCTGATGAACACATAAACATAGAAAAACAGAAAACAAGTCCAAACAATGAAATAATTGCAACATTGTACACTGAGTGTCCAGAAGTAACATTGTAAAGATGTTATGTTCACTTTTTAAGGTTTATATCATGTGGCAGGAAAAAAAAATGGAAAATCTCCAAATGAGCTTAACTCACTCTGATGAACACATAAACATAGAAAAACAGAAAACAAGTCCAAACAATGAAATAATTGCAATATTTTACATTGAGTGTCCAGAAGTAACATTGTAAAGATGTTATGTTCACTTTTTAAGGTTTATATCATGTGTCAGGAGAAAAAAATGGAAAATCTCCAAATGAGCTTAACTCACTCCAGTGCACAAGTAAACATAGAAAAACAGAAAACAAGTCCAAACAATGAAATAATTGCAACATTTTACCCTGAGTGTCCAGAAGTAACATTGTAAAGATGTTATGTTCACTTGTTAAGGTTTATATCATGTGGCAGGAGAAAAAAATGGAAAATCTCCAAATGAGATTAACTCACTCTAATGTACACATAAACATAGAAAAACAGTAAACAGCTCCAAAAAATGAAATATTTGCATAATTGTACACTGAGTGTCCAGAAGTAACATTGTAAAGATGTTATGTTCATTTTTTTAAGTTTATATCATGTGGCAGGAGAAAAAAATGGAAAATCTCCAAATGAGCTTAACTCACTCCAGTGCGCAAGTAAACATAGAAAAACAGAAAACAAGTCCAAACAATGAAATAATTGCAACATTTTACACAGAGTGTCCAGAAGTAACATTGTAAAGATGTTATGTTCACTTTTTAAGGTTTATATCATGTGGCATTAGAAAAAAATGGAAAATCTCCAAATGAGCTTAACTCACTCCAATAGGCAAGTAAACGTTGAAAAACAGGAAACAAGTCCAAACAATAAAATAATTGCAACATTTTAAACTGAGTGTCCAGAAGTAACATTGTAAAGCTGTTATGTTCACTTTTTAAGGTTTATATCATGTGGCAGGAGAAAAAAATAGAAAATCTCCAAATGAGCTTATCTCACTCTAATGTACACATAAACATAGAAAAACAGAAAACAAGTCCAAACAATGAAATAATTGCGACATTTTACACTGATAGTTCAGAAGTAACATTGTAAAGCTGTTATGTTCACTTTTTAAGGTTTATATCATGTGGCAGGAGAAAAAAATGGAAAATCTCCAAATGAGCTTAACTCAATCGAATGCGCAAGTTAACATAGAAAAACAGAAAACAAGTCCAAACAATGAAATAATTGCTACATTTTACACTGATAGTTCAGAAGTAACATTGTAAAGCTGTTATGTTCACTTTTTAAGGTTTATATCATGTGGCAGGAGAAAAAAATAGAAAATCTCCAAATGAGCTTATCTCACTCTAATGTACACATAAACATAGAAAAACAGAAAACAAGTCCAAACAATGAAATAATTGCACAATTTTACACTGAGTGTCCAGAAGTAACATTGTAAAGATGTTATGTTCACTTTTTAAGGTTTATATCATGTGGCAGGAGAAAAATATTGATAATCTCAAATGAGCTTAACTCAATCCAATGCGCAAGTTAACATAGAAAAACAGAAAACAAGTCCAAACAATGAAATAATTACACAATTTTACACTGAGTGTCCAGAAGTAACATTGTAAAGATGTTATGTTCACTTTTTAAGGTTTATATCATGTGGCAGGAGAAAGGAATAGAAAATCTCCAAATGAGCTTATCTCACTCTAATGTACACATAAACATAGAAAAACAGAAAACAAGTCCAAACAATGAAATAATTGCACAATTTTACACTGAGAGTCCAGAAGTAACATTGTAAAGATGTTAAGTTCACTTTTTAAGGTTTATATCATGTGGCAGGAGATAAAAATGGAAAATCTCCAAATGAGCTTAACTCAATCCAATGCGCAATTTAACATAGAAAAACAGAAAACAAGTCCAAACAATGAAATAATTGCTACATTTTACACTGATAGTTCAGAAGTAACATTGTAAAGCTGTTATGTTCACTTTTTAAGGTTTATATCATGTGGCAGGAGAAAAAAATAGAAAATCTCCAAATGAGCTTATCTCACTCTAATGTACACATAAACATAGAAAAACAGAAAACAAGTCCAAACAATGAAATAATTGCACAATTTTACACTGAGTGTCCAGAAGTAACATTGTAAAGATGTTATGTTCACTTTTTAAGGTTTATATCATGTGGAAGGAGAAAAAAAGTAGAAAATCTCCAAATGAGCTTATCTCACTCTAATGTACACATAAACATAGAAAAACAGAAAACAAGTCCAAACAATGAAATAATTGCACAATTTTACACTGAGAGTCCAGAAGTAACATTGTAAAGATGTTAAGTTCACTTTTCAAGGTTTATATCATGTGGCAAGAGAAAAAAATAGAAAATCTCCAAATGAGCTTATCTCACTGTGATGTACACATAAATATAGAAAAACAGAAAACAAGTCCAAACAATGAAATAATTGCACAATTTTACACTGAGAGTCCAGAAGTAACATTGTAAAGATGTTCAGTTCACTTTTTAAGGTTTATATCATGTGGCAAGAGAAAAAAATAGAAAATCTCCAAATGAGCTTATCTCACTGTGATGTACACATAAATATAGAAAAACAGAAAACAAGTCCAAACAATGAAATAATTGCACAATTTTACACTGAGTGTCCAGAAGTAACATTGTAAAGATGTTAAGTTCACTTTTTAAGGTTTATATCATGTGGCAGGAGAAAAAAATGGAAAATCTCCAAATGAGCTTAACTCAATCCAATGCGCAATTTAACATAGAAAAACAGAAAACAAGTCCAAACAATGAAATAATTGCTACATTTTACACTGATAGTTCAGAAGTAACATTGTAAATCTGTTATGTTCACTTTTTAAGGTTTATATCATGTGGCAGGAGAAAGGAATAGAAAATCTCCAAATGAGCTTATCTCACTCTAATGTACACATAAACATAGAAAAACAGAAAACAAGTCCAAACAATGAAATAATTGCACAATTTTACACTGAGTGTCCAGAAGTAACATTGTAAAGATGTTATGTTCACTTTTTAAGGTTTATATCATGTGGAAGGAGAAAAAAAGTAGAAAATCTCCAAATGAGCTTATCTCACTCTAATGTACACATAAACATAGAAAAACAGAAAACAAGTCCAAACAATGAAATAATTGCACAATTTTACACTGAGAGTCCAGAAGTAACATTGTAAAGATGTTAAGTTCACTTTTCAAGGTTTATATCATGTGGCAAGAGAAAAAAATAGAAAATCTCCAAATGAGCTTATCTCACTGTGATGTACACATAAATATAGAAAAACAGAAAACAAGTCCAAACAATGAAATAATTGCACAATTTTACACTGAGATTCCAGAAGTAACATTGTAAAGATGTTCAGTTCACTTTTTAAGGTTTATATCATGTGGCAAGAGAAAAAAATAGAAAATCTCCAAATGAGCTTATCTCACTGTGATGTACACATAAATATAGAAAAACAGAAAACAAGTCCAAACAATGAAATAATTGCTACATTTTACACTGAGTGTCCAGAAGTAACATTGTAAAGATGTTAAGTTCACTTTTTAAGGTTTATATCATGTGGCAGGAGAAAAAAATGGAAAATCTCCAAATGAGCTTAACTCAATCCAATGCGCAATTTAACATAGAAAAACAGAAAACAAGTCCAAACAATGAAATAATTGCTACATTTTACACTGATAGTTCAGAAGTAACATTGTAAAGCTGTTATGTTCACTTTTTAAGGTTTATATCATGTGGCAGGAGAAAGGAATAGAAAATCTCCAAATGAGCTTATCTCACTCTAATGTACACATAAACATAGAAAAACAGAAAACAAGTCCAAACAATGAAATAATTGCACAATTTTACACTGAGTGTCCAGAAGTAACATTGTAAAGATGTTAAGATCACTTTTTAAGGTTTATATCATGTGGCAAGAGAAAAAAATAGAAAATCTCCAAATGAGCTTATCTCACTGTGATGTACACATAAATATAGAAAAACAGAAAACAAGTCCAAACAATGAAATAATTGCTACATTTTACACTGATAGTCCAGAAGTAACATTGTAAAGATGTTATATCACTTTTTAAGGTTTATATCATGTGGCAGGAGAAAAAAATAGATAATCTCCAAATGAGCTTAACTCAATCCAATGCGCAAGTTAACATAGAAAAACAGAAAACAAGTCCAAACAATGAAATAATTGCACAATTTTACACTGAGTGTCCAGAAGTAACATTGTAAAGATGTTATGTTCACTTTTTAAGGTTTATATCATGTGGCAGGAGAAAGGAATAGAAAATGTCCAAATGAGCTTATCTCACAGTAATGTACACATAAACATAAAAAACAGAAAACAAGTCCAAACAATGAAATAATTGCTACATTTTACACTGAGAGTCCAGAAGTAACATTGTAAAGATGTTAAGTTCACTTTTTAAGGTTTATATCATGTGGCAGGAGAAAAAAATAGAAAATCTCCAAATGAGCTTATCTCACTGTGATGTACACATAAATATAGAAAAACAGAAAACAAGTCCAAACAATGAAATAATTGCTAAATTTTACACTGATAGTCCAGAAGTAACATTGTAAAGATGTTATGTTCACTTTTTAAGGTTTATATCATGTGGCAGGAGAAAAATATTGATAATCTCAAATGAGCTTAACTCAATCCAATGCGCAAGTTAACATAGAAAAACAGAAAACAAGTCCAAACAATGAAATAATTACACAATTTTACACTGAGTGTCCAGAAGTAACATTGTAAAGATGTTATGTTCACTTTTTAAGGTTTATATCATGTGGCAGGAGAAAGGAATAGAAAATCTCCAAATGAGCTTATCTCACTCTAATGTACACATAAACATAGAAAAACAGAAAACAAGTCCAAACAATGAAATAATTGCACAATTTTACACTGAGTGTCCAGAAGTAACATTGTAAAGATGTTAAGTTCACTTTTTAAGGTTTATATCATGTGGCAAGAGAAAAAAATAGAAAATCTCCAAATGAGCTTATCTCACTGTGATGTACACATAAATATAGAAAAACAGAAAACAAGTCCAAACAATGAAATGATTGCTACATTTTACACTGATAGTCCAGAAGTAACATTGTAAAGATGTTATGTTCACTTTTTAAGGTTTATATCATGTGGCAGGAGAAAAAAATGGAAAATCTCCAAATGAGCTTAACTCAATCCAATGCGCAAGTTAACATAGAAAAACAGAAAACAAGTCCAAACAATGAAATAATTGCACAATTTTACACTGAGAGTCCAGAAGTAACATTGTAAAGATGTTAAGTTCACTTTTTAAGGTTTATATCATGTGGCAGGAGAAAGGAATAGAAAATCTCCAAATGAGCTTATCTCACTCTAATGTACACATAAACATAGAAAAACAGAAAACAAGTCCAAACAATGAAATAATTGCACAATTTTACACTGAGTGTCCAGAAGTAACATTGTAAAGATGTTATGTTCACTTTTTAAGGTTTATATCATGTGGAAGGAGAAAAAAAGTAGAAAATCTCCAAATGAGCTTATCTCACTCTAATGTACACATAAACATAGAAAAACAGAAAACAAGTCCAAACAATGAAATAATTGCACAATTTTACACTGAGAGTCCAGAAGTAACATTGTAAAGATGTTAAGTTCACTTTTCAAGGTTTATATCATGTGGCAAGAGAAAAAAATAGAAAATCTCCAAATGAGCTTATCTCACTGTGATGTACACATAAATATAGAAAAACAGAAAACAAGTCCAAACAATGAAATAATTGCACAATTTTACACTGAGAGTCCAGAAGTAACATTGTAAAGATGTTCAGTTCACTTTTTAAGGTTTATATCATGTGGCAAGAGAAAAAAATAGAAAATCTCCAAATGAGCTTATCTCACTGTGATGTACACATAAATATAGAAAAACAGAAAACAAGTCCAAACAATGAAATAATTGCACAATTTTACACTGAGTGTCCAGAAGTAACATTGTAAAGATGTTAAGTTCACTTTTTAAGGTTTATATCATGTGGCAGGAGAAAAAAATGGAAAATCTCCAAATGAGCTTAACTCAATCCAATGCGCAATTTAACATAGAAAAACAGAAAACAAGTCCAAACAATGAAATAATTGCTACATTTTACACTGATAGTTCAGAAGTAACATTGTAAATCTGTTATGTTCACTTTTTAAGGTTTATATCATGTGGCAGGAGAAAGGAATAGAAAATCTCCAAATGAGCTTATCTCACTCTAATGTACACATAAACATAGAAAAACAGAAAACAAGTCCAAACAATGAAATAATTGCACAATTTTACACTGAGTGTCCAGAAGTAACATTGTAAAGATGTTATGTTCACTTTTTAAGGTTTATATCATGTGGAAGGAGAAAAAAAGTAGAAAATCTCCAAATGAGCTTATCTCACTCTAATGTACACATAAACATAGAAAAACAGAAAACAAGTCCAAACAATGAAATAATTGCACAATTTTACACTGAGAGTCCAGAAGTAACATTGTAAAGATGTTAAGTTCACTTTTCAAGGTTTATATCATGTGGCAAGAGAAAAAAATAGAAAATCTCCAAATGAGCTTATCTCACTGTGATGTACACATAAATATAGAAAAACAGAAAACAAGTCCAAACAATGAAATAATTGCACAATTTTACACTGAGAGTCCAGAAGTAACATTGTAAAGATGTTCAGTTCACTTTTTAAGGTTTATATCATGTGGCAAGAGAAAAAAATAGAAAATCTCCAAATGAGCTTATCTCACTGTGATGTACACATAAATATAGAAAAACAGAAAACAAGTCCAAACAATGAAATAATTGCTACATTTTACACTGAGTGTCCAGAAGTAACATTGTAAAGATGTTAAGTTCACTTTTTAAGGTTTATATCATGTGGCAGGAGAAAAAAATGGAAAATCTCCAAATGAGCTTAACTCAATCCAATGCGCAATTTAACATAGAAAAACAGAAAACAAGTCCAAACAATGAAATAATTGCTACATTTTACACTGATAGTTCAGAAGTAACATTGTAAAGCTGTTATGTTCACTTTTTAAGGTTTATATCATGTGGCAGGAGAAAGGAATAGAAAATCTCCAAATGAGCTTATCTCACTCTAATGTACACATAAACATAGAAAAACAGAAAACAAGTCCAAACAATGAAATAATTGCACAATTTTACACTGAGTGTCCAGAAGTAACATTGTAAAGATGTTAAGTTCACTTTTTAAGGTTTATATCATGTGGCAAGAGAAAAAAATAGAAAATCTCCAAATGAGCTTATCTCACTGTGATGTACACATAAATATAGAAAAACAGAAAACAAGTCCAAACAATGAAATAATTGCTACATTTTACACTGATAGTCCAGAAGTAACATTGTAAAGATGTTATATCACTTTTTAAGGTTTATATCATGTGGCAGGAGAAAAAAATAGATAATCTCCAAATGAGCTTAACTCAATCCAATGCGCAAGTTAACATAGAAAAACAGAAAACAAGTCCAAACAATGAAATAATTGCACAATTTTACACTGAGTGTCCAGAAGTAACATTGTAAAGATGTTATGTTCACTTTTTAAGGTTTATATCATGTGGCAGGAGAAAGGAATAGAAAATCTCCAAATGAGCTTATCTCACAGTAATGTACACATAAACATAAAAAACAGAAAACAAGTCCAAACAATGAAATAATTGCACAATTTTACACTGAGTGTCCAGAAGTAACATTGTAAAGATGTTATGTTCACTTTTTAAGGTTTATATCATGTGGAAGGAGAAAAAAATAGAAAATCTCCAAATGAGCTTATCTCACTCTAATGTACACATAAACATAGAAAAACAGAAAACAAGTCCAAACAATGAAATAATTGCTACATTTTACACTGAGAGTCCAGAAGTAACATTGTAAAGATGTTAAGTTCACTTTTTAAGGTTTATATCATGTGGCAGGAGAAAAAAATAGAAAATCTCCAAATGAGCTTATCTCACTGTGATGTACACATAAATATAGAAAAACAGAAAACAAGTCCAAACAATGAAATAATTGCTAAATTTTACACTGATAGTCCAGAAGTAACATTGTAAAGATGTTATGTTCACTTTTTAAGGTTTATATCATGTGGCAGGAGAAAAATATTGATAATCTCAAATGAGCTTAACTCAATCCAATGCGCAAGTTAACATAGAAAAACAGAAAACAAGTCCAAACAATGAAATAATTACACAATTTTACACTGAGTGTCCAGAAGTAACATTGTAAAGATGTTATGTTCACTTTTTAAGGTTTATATCATGTGGCAGGAGAAAGGAATAGAAAATCTCCAAATGAGCTTATCTCACTCTAATGTACACATAAACATAGAAAAACAGAAAACAAGTCCAAACAATGAAATAATTGCACAATTTTACACTGAGAGTCCAGAAGTAACATTGTAAAGATGTTAAGTTCACTTTTTAAGGTTTATATCATGTGGCAGGAGATAAAAATGGAAAATCTCCAAATGAGCTTAACTCAATCCAATGCGCAATTTAACATAGAAAAACAGAAAACAAGTCCAAACAATGAAATAATTGCTACATTTTACACTGATAGTTCAGAAGTAACATTGTAAAGCTGTTATGTTCACTTTTTAAGGTTTATATCATGTGGCAGGAGAACGGAATAGAAAATCTCCAAATGAGCTTATCTCACTCTAATGTACACATAAACATAGAAAAACAGAAAACAAGTCCAAACAATGAAATAATTGCACAATTTTACACTGAGTGTCCAGAAGTAACATTGTAAAGATGTTAAGTTCACTTTTTAAGGTTTATATCATGTGGCAGGAGAAAGGAATAGAAAATCTCCAAATGAGCTTATCTCACTCTAATGTACACATAAACATAGAAAAACAGAAAACAAGTCCAAACAATGAAATAATTGCACAATTTTACACTGAGTGTCCAGAAGTAACATTGTAAAGATGTTAAGTTCACTTTTTAAGGTTTATATCATGTGGCAAGAGAAAAAAATAGAAAATCTCCAAATGAGCTTATCTCACTGTGATGTACACATAAATATAGAAAAACAGAAAACAAGTCCAAACAATGAAATGATTGCTACATTTTACACTGATAGTCCAGAAGTAACATTGTAAAGATGTTATGTTCACTTTTTAAGGTTTATATCATGTGGCAGGAGAAAAAAATGGAAAATCTCCAAATGAGCTTAACTCAATCCAATGCGCAAGTTAACATAGAAAAACAGAAAACAAGTCCAAACAATGAAATAATTGCACAATTTTACACTGAGAGTCCAGAAGTAACATTGTAAAGATGTTAAGTTCACTTTTTAAGGTTTATATCATGTGGCAGGAGAAAGGAATAGAAAATCTCCAAATGAGCTTATCTCACTCTAATGTACACATAAACATAGAAAAACAGAAAACAAGTCCAAACAATGAAATAATTGCACAATTTTACACTGAGTGTCCAGAAGTAACATTGTAAAGATGTTATGTTCACTTTTTAAGGTTTATATCATGTGGAAGGAGAAAAAAAGTAGAAAATCTCCAAATGAGCTTATCTCACTCTAATGTACACATAAACATAGAAAAACAGAAAACAAGTCCAAACAATGAAATAATTGCACAATTTTACACTGAGAGTCCAGAAGTAACATTGTAAAGATGTTAAGTTCACTTTTCAAGGTTTATATCATGTGGCAAGAGAAAAAAATAGAAAATCTCCAAATGAGCTTATCTCACTGTGATGTACACATAAATATAGAAAAACAGAAAACAAGTCCAAACAATGAAATAATTGCACAATTTTACACTGAGAGTCCAGAAGTAACATTGTAAAGATGTTCAGTTCACTTTTTAAGGTTTATATCATGTGGCAAGAGAAAAAAATAGAAAATCTCCAAATGAGCTTATCTCACTGTGATGTACACATAAATATAGAAAAACAGAAAACAAGTCCAAACAATGAAATAATTGCACAATTTTACACTGAGTGTCCAGAAGTAACATTGTAAAGATGTTAAGTTCACTTTTTAAGGTTTATATCATGTGGCAGGAGAAAAAAATGGAAAATCTCCAAATGAGCTTAACTCAATCCAATGCGCAATTTAACATAGAAAAACAGAAAACAAGTCCAAACAATGAAATAATTGCTACATTTTACACTGATAGTTCAGAAGTAACATTGTAAATCTGTTATGTTCACTTTTTAAGGTTTATATCATGTGGCAGGAGAAAGGAATAGAAAATCTCCAAATGAGCTTATCTCACTCTAATGTACACATAAACATAGAAAAACAGAAAACAAGTCCAAACAATGAAATAATTGCACAATTTTACACTGAGTGTCCAGAAGTAACATTGTAAAGATGTTATGTTCACTTTTTAAGGTTTATATCATGTGGAAGGAGAAAAAAAGTAGAAAATCTCCAAATGAGCTTATCTCACTCTAATGTACACATAAACATAGAAAAACAGAAAACAAGTCCAAACAATGAAATAATTGCACAATTTTACACTGAGAGTCCAGAAGTAACATTGTAAAGATGTTAAGTTCACTTTTCAAGGTTTATATCATGTGGCAAGAGAAAAAAATAGAAAATCTCCAAATGAGCTTATCTCACTGTGATGTACACATAAATATAGAAAAACAGAAAACAAGTCCAAACAATGAAATAATTGCACAATTTTACACTGAGAGTCCAGAAGTAACATTGTAAAGATGTTCAGTTCACTTTTTAAGGTTTATATCATGTGGCAAGAGAAAAAAATAGAAAATCTCCAAATGAGCTTATCTCACTGTGATGTACACATAAATATAGAAAAACAGAAAACAAGTCCAAACAATGAAATAATTGCTACATTTTACACTGAGTGTCCAGAAGTAACATTGTAAAGATGTTAAGTTCACTTTTTAAGGTTTATATCATGTGGCAGGAGAAAAAAATGGAAAATCTCCAAATGAGCTTAACTCAATCCAATGCGCAATTTAACATAGAAAAACAGAAAACAAGTCCAAACAATGAAATAATTGCTACATTTTACACTGATAGTTCAGAAGTAACATTGTAAAGCTGTTATGTTCACTTTTTAAGGTTTATATCATGTGGCAGGAGAAAGGAATAGAAAATCTCCAAATGAGCTTATCTCACTCTAATGTACACATAAACATAGAAAAACAGAAAACAAGTCCAAACAATGAAATAATTGCACAATTTTACACTGAGTGTCCAGAAGTAACATTGTAAAGATGTTAAGTTCACTTTTTAAGGTTTATATCATGTGGCAAGAGAAAAAAATAGAAAATCTCCAAATGAGCTTATCTCACTGTGATGTACACATAAATATAGAAAAACAGAAAACAAGTCCAAACAATGAAATAATTGCTACATTTTACACTGATAGTCCAGAAGTAACATTGTAAAGATGTTATATCACTTTTTAAGGTTTATATCATGTGGCAGGAGAAAAAAATAGATAATCTCCAAATGAGCTTAACTCAATCCAATGCGCAAGTTAACATAGAAAAACAGAAAACAAGTCCAAACAATGAAATAATTGCACAATTTTACACTGAGTGTCCAGAAGTAACATTGTAAAGATGTTATGTTCACTTTTTAAGGTTTATATCATGTGGCAGGAGAAAGGAATAGAAAATCTCCAAATGAGCTTATCTCACAGTAATGTACACATAAACATAAAAAACAGAAAACAAGTCCAAACAATGAAATAATTGCACAATTTTACACTGAGTGTCCAGAAGTAACATTGTAAAGATGTTATGTTCACTTTTTAAGGTTTATATCATGTGGAAGGAGAAAAAAATAGAAAATCTCCAAATGAGCTTATCTCACTCTAATGTACACATAAACATAGAAAAACAGAAAACAAGTCCAAACAATGAAATAATTGCTACATTTTACACTGAGAGTCCAGAAGTAACATTGTAAAGATGTTAAGTTCACTTTTTAAGGTTTATATCATGTGGCAGGAGAAAAAAATAGAAAATCTCCAAATGAGCTTATCTCACTGTGATGTACACATAAATATAGAAAAACAGAAAACAAGTCCAAACAATGAAATAATTGCTAAATTTTACACTGATAGTCCAGAAGTAACATTGTAAAGATGTTATGTTCACTTTTTAAGGTTTATATCATGTGGCAGGAGAAAAATATTGATAATCTCAAATGAGCTTAACTCAATCCAATGCGCAAGTTAACATAGAAAAACAGAAAACAAGTCCAAACAATGAAATAATTACACAATTTTACACTGAGTGTCCAGAAGTAACATTGTAAAGATGTTATGTTCACTTTTTAAGGTTTATATCATGTGGCAGGAGAAAGGAATAGAAAATCTCCAAATGAGCTTATCTCACTCTAATGTACACATAAACATAGAAAAACAGAAAACAAGTCCAAACAATGAAATAATTGCACAATTTTACACTGAGAGTCCAGAAGTAACATTGTAAAGATGTTAAGTTCACTTTTTAAGGTTTATATCATGTGGCAGGAGATAAAAATGGAAAATCTCCAAATGAGCTTAACTCAATCCAATGCGCAATTTAACATAGAAAAACAGAAAACAAGTCCAAACAATGAAATAATTGCTACATTTTACACTGATAGTTCAGAAGTAACATTGTAAAGCTGTTATGTTCACTTTTTAAGGTTTATATCATGTGGCAGGAGAACGGAATAGAAAATCTCCAAATGAGCTTATCTCACTCTAATGTACACATAAACATAGAAAAACAGAAAACAAGTCCAAACAATGAAATAATTGCACAATTTTACACTGAGTGTCCAGAAGTAACATTGTAAAGATGTTAAGTTCACTTTTTAAGGTTTATATCATGTGGCAAGAGAAAAAAATAGAAAATCTCCAAATGAGCTTATCTCACTGTGATGTACACATAAATATAGAAAAACAGAAAACAAGTCCAAACAATGAAATGATTGCTACATTTTACACTGATAGTCCAGAAGTAACATTGTAAAGATGTTATGTTCACTTTTTAAGGTTTATATCATGTGGCAGGAGAAAAAAATAGATAATCTCCAAATGAGCTTAACTCAATCCAATGCGCAAGTTAACATAGAAAAACAGAAAACAAGTCCAAACAATGAAATAATTGCACAATTTTACACTGAGAGTCCAGAAGTAACATTGTAAAGATGTTAAGTTCACTTTTTAAGGTTTATATCATGTGGCAGGAGAAAAAAATAGAAAATCTCCAAATGAGCTTATCTCACTGTGATGTACACATAAATATAGAAAAACAGAAAACAAGTCCAAACAATGAAATAATTGCACAATTTTACACTGAGAGTCCAGAAGTAACATTGAAAAGATGTTAAGTTCACTTTTTAAGGTTTATATCATGTGGCAAGAGAAAAAAATAGAAAATCTCCAAATGAGCTTATCTCACTGTGATGTACACATAAATATAGAAAAACAGAAAACAAGTCCAAACAATGAAATAATTGCTACATTTTACACTGATAGTCCAGAAGTAACATTGTAAAGATGTTATGTTCACTTTTTAAGGTTTATATCATGTGGCAGGAGAAAAAAATAGATAATCTCCAAATGAGCTTAACTCAATCCAGTGCAAGTTAACATAGAAAAACAGAAAACAAGTCCAAACAATGAAATAATTGCTACATTTTACACTGATAGTTCAGAAGTAACATTGTAAAGCTGTTATGTTCACTTTTTAAGGTTTATATCATGTGGCAGGAGAAAAAAATGGAAAATCTCCAAATGAGCTTAACTCAATCCAATGCGCAATTTAACATAGAAAAACAGAAAACAAGTCCAAACAATGAAATAATTGCTACATTTTACACTGATAGTTCAGAAGTAACATTGTAAAGCTGTTATGTTCACTTTTTTAAGTTTATATCATGTGGCAGGAGAAAGGAATAGAAAATCTCCAAATGAGCTTATCTCACTCTAATGTACACATAAACATAAAAAACAGAAAACAAGTCCAAACAATGAAATAATTGCACAATTTTACACTGAGTGTCCAGAAGTAACATTGTAAAGATGTTATGTTCACTTTTTAAGGTTTATATCATGTGGAAGGAGAAAAAAATAGAAAATCTCCAAATGAGCTTATCTCACTCTAATGTACACATAAACATAGAAAAACAGAAAACAAGTCCAAACAATGAAATAATTGCACAATTTTACACTGAGAGTCCAGAAGTAACATTGTAAAGATGTTAAGTTCACTTTTTAAGGTTTATATCATGTGGCAGGAGAAAAAAATAGAAAATCTCCAAATGAGCTTATCTCACTGTGATGTACACATAAATATAGAAAAACAGAAAACAAGTCCAAACAATGAAATAATTGCTACATTTTACACTGAGTGTCCAGAAGTAACATTGTATAGATGTTAAGTTCACTTTTTAAGGTTTATATCATGTGGCAGGAGATAAAAATGGAAAATCTCCAAATGAGCTTAACTCAATCCAATGCGCAATTTAACATAGAAAAACAGAAAACAAGTCCAAACAATGAAATAATTGCTACATTTTACACTGATAGTTCAGAAGTAACATTGTAAAGCTGTTATGTTCACTTTTTAAGGTTTATATCATGTGGCAGGAGAAAGGAATAGAAAATCTCCAAATGAGCTTATCTCACTCTAATGTACACATAAACATAGAAAAACAGAAAACAAGTCCAAACAATGAAATAATTGCACAATTTTACACTGAGTGTCCAGAAGTAACATTGTAAAGATGTTAAGTTCACTTTTTAAGGTTTATATCATGTGGCAAGAGAAAAAAATACAAAAATCTCCAAATGAGCTTATCTCACTGTGATGTACACATAAACATAGAAAAACAGAAAACAAGTCCAAACAATGAAATAATTGCACAATTTTACACTGAGAGTCCAGAAGTAACATTGTAAAGATGTTAAGTTCACTTTTTAAGGTTTATATCATGTGGCAAGAGAAAAAAATAGAAAATCTCCAAATGAGCTTATCTCACTGTGATGTACACATAAATATAGAAAAACAGAAAACAAGTCCAAACAATGAAATAATTGCTACATTTTACACTGATAGTCCAGAAGTAACATTGTAAAGATGTTATATCACTTTTTAAGGTTTATATCATGTGGCAGGAGAAAAAAATAGATAATCTCCAAATGAGCTTAACTCAATCCAATGCGCAAGTTAACATAGAAAAACAGAAAACAAGTCCAAACAATGAAATAATTGCACAATTTTACACTGAGTGTCCAGAAGTAACATTGTAAAGATGTTATGTTCACTTTTTAAGGTTTATATCATGTGGCAGGAGAAAGGAATAGAAAATCTCCAAATGAGCTTATCTCACTCTAATGTACACATAAACATAGAAAAACAGAAAACAAGTCCAAACAATGAAATAATTGCGACATTTTACACTGATAGTTCAGAAGTAACATTGTAAAGCTGTTATGTTCACTTTTTAAGGTTTATATCATGTGGCAGGAGAAAAAAATGGAAAATCTCCAAATGAGCTTAACTCAATCGAATGCGCAAGTTAACATAGAAAAACAGAAAACAAGTCCAAACAATGAAATAATTGCTACATTTTACACTGATAGTTCAGAAGTAACATTGTAAAGCTGTTATGTTCACTTTTTAAGGTTTATATCATGTGGCAGGAGAAAAAAATAGAAAATCTCCAAATGAGCTTATCTCACTCTAATGTACACATAAACATAGAAAAACAGAAAACAAGTCCAAACAATGAAATAATTGCACAATTTTACACTGAGTGTCCAGAAGTAACATTGTAAAGATGTTATGTTCACTTTTTAAGGTTTATATCATGTGGAAGGAGAAAAAAATAGAAAATCTCCAAATGAGCTTATCTCACTCTAATGTACACATAAACATAGAAAAACAGAAAACAAGTCCAAACAATGAAATAATTGCACAATTTTACACTGAGAGTCCAGAAGTAACATTGTAAAGATGTTAAGTTCACTTTTTAAGGTTTATATCATGTGGCAGGAGAAAAAAATGGAAAATCTCCAAATGAGCTTAACTCAATCCAATGCGCAATTTAACATAGAAAAACAGAAAACAAGTCCAAACAATGAAATAATTGCTACATTTTACACTGATAGTTCAGAAGTAACATTGTAAAGCTGTTATGTTCACTTTTTAAGGTTTATATCATGTGGCAGGAGAAAGGAATAGAAAATCTCCAAATGAGCTTATCTCACTCTAATGTACACATAAACATAGAAAAACAGAAAACAAGTCCAAACAATGAAATAATTGCACAATTTTACACTGAGTGTCCAGAAGTAACATTGTAAAGATGTTATGTTCACTTTTTAAGGTTTATATCATGTGGAAGGAGAAAAAAAGTAGAAAATCTCCAAATGAGCTTATCTCACTCTAATGTACACATAAACATAGAAAAACAGAAAACAAGTCCAAACAATGAAATAATTGCACAATTTTACAGTGAGAGTCCAGAAGTAACATTGTAAAGATGTTAAGTTCACTTTTTAAGGTTTATATCATGTGGCAGGAGAAAAAAATGGAAAATCTCCAAATGAGCTTAACTCAATCCAATGCGCAATTTAACATAGAAAAACAGAAAACAAGTCCAAACAATGAAATAATTGCTACATTTTACACTGATAGTTCAGAAGTAACATTGTAAAGCTGTTATGTTCACTTTTTAAGGTTTATATCATGTGGCAGGAGAAAGGAATAGAAAATCTCCAAATGAGCTTATCTCACTCTAATGTACACATAAACATAGAAAAACAGAAAACAAGTCCAAACAATGAAATAATTGCACAATTTTACACTGAGTGTCCAGAAGTAACATTGTAAAGATGTTATGTTCACTTTTTAAGGTTTATATCATGTGGAAGGAGAAAAAAAGTAGAAAATCTCCAAATGAGCTTATCTCACTCTAATGTACACATAAACATAGAAAAACAGAAAACAAGTCCAAACAATGAAATAATTGCACAATTTTACACTGAGAGTCCAGAAGTAACATTGTAAAGCTGTTATGTTCACTTTTTAAGGTTTATATCATGTGGCAGGAGAAAGGAATAGAAAATCTCCAAATGAGCTTATCTCACTGTGATGTACACATAAATATAGAAAAACAGAAAACAAGTCCAAACAATGAAATAATTGCTACATTTTACACTGAGTGTCCAGAAGTAACATTGTAAAGATGTTAAGTTCACTTTTTAAGGTTTATATCATGTGGCAGGAGAAAAAAATGGAAAATCTCCAAATGAGCTTAACTCAATCCAATGCGCAATTTAACATAGAAAAACAGAAAACAAGTCCAAACAATGAAATAATTGCAACATTTTACACTGATAGTTCAGAAGTAACATTGTAAAGCTGTTATGTTCACTTTTTAAGGTTTATATCATGTGGCAGGAGAAAGGAATAGAAAATCTCCAAATGAGCTTATCTCACTCTAATGTACACATAAACATAGAAAAACAGAAAACAAGTCCAAACAATGAAATAATTGCACAATTTTACACTGAGTGTCCAGAAGTAACATTGTAAAGATGTTAAGTTCACTTTTTAAGGTTTATATCATGTGGCAAGAGAAAAAAATAGAAAATCTCCAAATGAGCTTATCTCACTGTGATGTACACATAAATATAGAAAAACAGAAAACAAGTCCAAACAATGAAATAATTGCTACATTTTACACTGATAGTCCAGAAGTAACATTGTAAAGATGTTATATCACTTTTTAAGGTTTATATCATGTGGAAGGAGAAAAAAATAGATAATCTCCAAATGAGCTTAACTCAATCCAATGCGCAAGTTAACATAGAAAAACAGAAAACAAGTCCAAACAATGAAATAATTGCACAATTTTACACTGAGTGTCCAGAAGTAACATTGTAAAGATGTTATGTTCACTTTTTAAGGTTTATATCATGTGGCAGGAGAAAGGAATAGAAAATCTCCAAATGAGCTTATCTCACTCTAATGTACACATAAACATAGAAAAACAGAAAACAAGTCCAAACAATGAAATAATTGCACAATTTTACACTGAGTGTCCAGAAGTAACATTGTAAAGATGTTATGTTCACTTTTTAAGGTTTATATCATGTGGAAGGAGAAAAAAATAGAAAATCTCCAAATGAGCTTATCTCACTCTAATGTACACATAAACATAGAAAAACAGAAAACAAGTCCAAACAATGAAATAATTGCACAATTTTACACTGAGAGTCCAGAAGTAACATTGTAAAGATGTTAAGTTCACTTTTTAAGGTTTATATCATGTGGCAGGAGAAAAAAATAGAAAATCTCCAAATGAGCTTATCTCACTGTGATGTACACATAAATATAGAAAAACAGAAAACAAGTCCAAACAATGAAATAATTGCTACATTTTACACTGAGTGTCCAGAAGTAACATTGTAAAGATGTTATATCACTTTTTAAGGTTTATATCATGTGGCAGGAGAAAGGAATAGAAAATCTCCAAATGAGCTTATCTCACTGTGATGTACACATAAATATAGAAAAACAGAAAACAAGTCCAAACAATGAAATAATTGCTACATTTTACACTGAGTGTCCAGAAGTAACATTGTAAAGATGTTATATCACTTTTTAAGGTTTATATCATGTGGAAGGAGAAAAAAATAGAAAATCTCCAAATGAGCTTATCTCACTCTAATGTACACATAAACATAGAAAAACAGAAAACAAGTCCAAACAATGAAATAATTGCACAATTTTACACTGAGAGTCCAGAAGTAACATTGTAAAGATGTTAAGTTCACTTTTTAAGGTTTATATCATGTGGCAGGAGAAAAAAATAGAAAATCTCCAAATGAGCTTATCTCACTGTGATGTACACATAAATATAGAAAAACAGAAAACAAGTCCAAACAATGAAATAATTGCTACATTTTACACTGAGTGTCCAGAAGTAACATTGTAAAGATGTTATATCACTTTTTAAGGTTTATATCATGTGGCAGGAGAAAAAAATAGATAATCTCCAAATGAGCTTAACTCAATCCAATGCGCAAGTTAACATAGAAAAACAGAAAACAAGTCCAAACAATAAAATAATTGCACAATTTTACACTGAGAGTCCAGAAGTAACATTGTAAAGATGTTAAGTTCACTTTTTAAGGTTTATATCATGTGGCAAGAGAAAAAAATAGAAAATCTCCAAATGAGCTTATCTCACTGTGATGTACACATAAATATAGAAAAACAGAAAACAAGTCCAAACAATGAAATAATTGCTACATTTTACACTGATAGTCCAGAAGTAACATTGTAAAGATGTTATGTTCACTTTTTAAGGTTTATATCATGTGGCAGGAGAAAAAAATGGAAAATCTCCAAATGAGCTTAACTCAATCGAATGCGCAAGTTAACATAGAAAAACAGAAAACAAGTCCAAACAATGAAATAATTGCTACATTTTACACTGATAGTTCAGAAGTAACATTGTAAAGCTGTTATGTTCACTTTTTAAGGTTTATATCATGTGGCAGGAGAAAAAAATAGAAAATCTCCAAATGAGCTTATCTCACTCTAATGTACACATAAACATAGAAAAACAGAAAACAAGTCCAAACAATGAAATAATTGCACAATTTTACACTGAGAGTCCAGAAGTAACATTGTAAAGATGTTAAGTTCACTTTTTAAGGTTTATATCATGTGGCAGGAGAAAAAAATGGAAAATCTCCAAATGAGCTTAACTCAATCCAATGCGCAATTTAACATAGAAAAACAGAAAACAAGTCCAAACAATGAAATAATTGCTACATTTTACACTGATAGTTCAGAAGTAACATTGTAAAGCTGTTATGTTCACTTTTTAAGGTTTATATCATGTGGCAGGAGAAAGGAATAGAAAATCTCCAAATGAGCTTATCTCACTCTAATGTACACATAAACATAGAAAAACAGAAAACAAGTCCAAACAATGAAATAATTGCACAATTTTACACTGAGTGTCCAGAAGTAACATTGTAAAGATGTTATGTTCACTTTTTAAGGTTTATATCATGTGGAAGGAGAAAAAAAGTAGAAAATCTCCAAATGAGCTTATCTCACTCTAATGTACACATAAACATAGAAAAACAGAAAACAAGTCCAAACAATGAAATAATTGCACAATTTTACACTGAGAGTCCAGAAGTAACATTGTAAAGATGTTAAGTTCACTTTTCAAGGTTTATATCATGTGGCAAGAGAAAAAAATAGAAAATCTCCAAATGAGCTTATCTCACTGTGATGTACACATAAATATAGAAAAACAGAAAACAAGTCCAAACAATGAAATAATTGCTACATTTTACACTGATAGTCCAGAAGTAACATTGTAAAGATGTTATATCACTTTTTAAGGTTTATATCATGTGGCAGGAGAAAAAAATAGATAATCTCCAAATGAGCTTAACTCAATCCAATGCGCAAGTTAACATAGAAAAACAGAAAACAAGTCCAAACAATGAAATAATTGCACAATTTTACACTGAGTGTCCAGAAGTAACATTGTAAAGATGTTATGTTCACTTTTTAAGGTTTATATCATGTGGCAGGAGAAAGGAATAGAAAATCTCCAAATGAGCTTATCTCACTCTAATGTACACATAAACATAGAAAAACAGAAAACAAGTCCAAACAATGAAATAATTGCACAATTTTACACTGAGTGTCCAGAAGTAACATTGTAAAGATGTTATGTTCACTTTTTAAGGTTTATATCATGTGGAAGGAGAAAAAAATAGAAAATCTCCAAATGAGCTTATCTCACTCGAATGTACACATAAACATAGAAAAACAGAAAACAAGTCCAAACAATGAAATAATTGCTACATTTTACACTGAGTGTCCAGAAGTAACATTGTATAGATGTTAAGTTCACTTTTTAAGGTTTATATCATGTGGCAGGAGATAAAAATGGAAAATCTCCAAATGAGCTTAACTCAATCCAATGCGCAATTTAACATAGAAAAACAGAAAACAAGTCCAAACAATGAAATAATTGCTACATTTTACACTGATAGTTCAGAAGTAACATTGTAAAGCTGTTATGTTCACTTTTTAAGGTTTATATCATGTGGCAGGAGAAAGGAATAGAAAATCTCCAAATGAGCTTATCTCACTCTAATGTACACATAAACATAGAAAAACAGAAAACAAGTCCAAACAATGAAATAATTGCACAATTTTACACTGAGTGTCCAGAAGTAACATTGTAAAGATGTTAAGTTCACTTTTTAAGGTTTATATCATGTGGCAAGAGAAAAAAATAGAAAATCTCCAAATGAGCTTATCTCACTGTGATGTACACATAAACATAGAAAAACAGAAAACAAGTCCAAACAATGAAATAATTGCTACATTTTACACTGAGAGTCCAGAAGTAACATTGTAAAGATGTTAAGTTCACTTTTTAAGGTTTATATCATGTGGCAGGAGAAAAAAATAGATAATCTCCAAATGAGCTTAACTCAATCCAATGCGCAAGTTAACATAGAAAAACAGAAAACAAGTCCAAACAATAAAATAATTGCACAATTTTACACTGAGAGTCCAGAAGTAACATTGTAAAGATGTTAAGTTCACTTTTTAAGGTTTATATCATGTGGCAAGAGAAAAAAATAGAAAATCTCCAAATGAGCTTATCTCACTGTGATGTACACATAAATATAGAAAAACAGAAAACAAGTCCAAACAATGAAATAATTGCACAATTTTACACTGATAGTCCAGAAGTAACATTGTAAAGATGTTATGTTCACTTTTTAAGGTTTATATCATGTGGCAGGAGAAAAAAATGGAAAATCTCCAAATGAGCTTAACTCAATCGAATGCGCAAGTTAACATAGAAAAACAGAAAACAAGTCCAAACAATGAAATAATTGCTACATTTTACACTGATAGTTCAGAAGTAACATTGTAAAGCTGTTATGTTCACTTTTTAAGGTTTATATCATGTGGCAGGAGAAAAAAATAGAAAATCTCCAAATGAGCTTATCTCACTCTAATGTACACATAAACATAGAAAAACAGAAAACAAGTCCAAACAATGAAATAATTGCACAATTTTACACTGAGAGTCCAGAAGTAACATTGTAAAGATGTTAAGTTCACTTTTTAAGGTTTATATCATGTGGCAAGAGAAAAAAATAGAAAATCTCCAAATGAGCTTATCTCACTGTGATGTACACATAAATATAGAACAGAAAACAAGTCCAAACAATGAAATAATTGCACAATTTTACACTGATAGTCCAGAAGTAACATTGTAAAGATGTTATGTTCACTTTTTAAGGTTTATATCATGTGGCAGGAGAAAAAAATGGAAAATCTCCAAATGAGCTTAACTCAATCGAATGCGCAAGTTAACATAGAAAAACAGAAAACAAGTCCAAACAATGAAATAATTGCTACATTTTACACTGATAGTTCAGAAGTAACATTGTAAAGCTGTTATGTTCACTTTTTAAGGTTTATATCATGTGGCAGGAGAAAAAAATGGAAAATCTCCAAATGAGCTTAACTCAATCGAATGCGCAAGTTAACATAGAAAAACAGAAAACAAGTCCAAACAATGAAATAATTGCTACATTTTACACTGATAGTTCAGAAGTAACATTGTAAAGCTGTTATGTTCACTTTTTAAGGTTTATATCATGTGGCAGGAGAAAAAAATAGAAAATCTCCAAATGAGCTTATCTCACTCTAATGTACACATAAACATAGAAAAACAGAAAACAAGTCCAAACAATGAAATAATTGCACAATTTTACACTGAGTGTCCAGAAGTAACATTGTAAAGATGTTATGTTCACTTTTTAAGGTTTATATCATGTGGAAGGAGAAAAAAATAGAAAATCTCCAAATGAGCTTATCTCACTCTAATGTACACATAAACATAGAAAAACAGAAAACAAGTCCAAACAATGAAATAATTGCACAATTTTACACTGAGAGTCCAGAAGTAACATTGTAAAGATGTTAAGTTCACTTTTTAAGGTTTATATCATGTGGCAGGAGAAAAAAATGGAAAATCTCCAAATGAGCTTAACTCAATCCAATGCGCAATTTAACATAGAAAAACAGAAAACAAGTCCAAACAATGAAATAATTGCTACATTTTACACTGATAGTTCAGAAGTAACATTGTAAAGCTGTTATGTTCACTTTTTAAGGTTTATATCATGTGGCAGGAGAAAGGAATAGAAAATCTCCAAATGAGCTTATCTCACTCTAATGTACACATAAACATAGAAAAACAGAAAACAAGTCCAAACAATGAAATAATTGCACAATTTTACACTGAGTGTCCAGAAGTAACATTGTAAAGATGTTATGTTCACTTTTTAAGGTTTATATCATGTGGAAGGAGAAAAAAAGTAGAAAATCTCCAAATGAGCTTATCTCACTCTAATGTACACATAAACATAGAAAAACAGAAAACAAGTCCAAACAATGAAATAATTGCACAATTTTACAGTGAGAGTCCAGAAGTAACATTGTAAAGATGTTAAGTTCACTTTTTAAGGTTTATATCATGTGGCAGGAGAAAAAAATGGAAAATCTCCAAATGAGCTTAACTCAATCCAATGCGCAATTTAACATAGAAAAACAGAAAACAAGTCCAAACAATGAAATAATTGCTACATTTTACACTGATAGTTCAGAAGTAACATTGTAAAGCTGTTATGTTCACTTTTTAAGGTTTATATCATGTGGCAGGAGAAAGGAATAGAAAATCTCCAAATGAGCTTATCTCACTCTAATGTACACATAAACATAGAAAAACAGAAAACAAGTCCAAACAATGAAATAATTGCACAATTTTACACTGAGTGTCCAGAAGTAACATTGTAAAGATGTTATGTTCACTTTTTAAGGTTTATATCATGTGGAAGGAGAAAAAAAGTAGAAAATCTCCAAATGAGCTTATCTCACTCTAATGTACACATAAACATAGAAAAACAGAAAACAAGTCCAAACAATGAAATAATTGCACAATTTTACACTGAGAGTCCAGAAGTAACATTGTAAAGCTGTTATGTTCACTTTTTAAGGTTTATATCATGTGGCAGGAGAAAGGAATAGAAAATCTCCAAATGAGCTTATCTCACTGTGATGTACACATAAATATAGAAAAACAGAAAACAAGTCCAAACAATGAAATAATTGCTACATTTTACACTGAGTGTCCAGAAGTAACATTGTAAAGATGTTAAGTTCACTTTTTAAGGTTTATATCATGTGGCAGGAGAAAAAAATGGAAAATCTCCAAATGAGCTTAACTCAATCCAATGCGCAATTTAACATAGAAAAACAGAAAACAAGTCCAAACAATGAAATAATTGCAACATTTTACACTGATAGTTCAGAAGTAACATTGTAAAGCTGTTATGTTCACTTTTTAAGGTTTATATCATGTGGCAGGAGAAAGGAATAGAAAATCTCCAAATGAGCTTATCTCACTCTAATGTACACATAAACATAGAAAAACAGAAAACAAGTCCAAACAATGAAATAATTGCACAATTTTACACTGAGTGTCCAGAAGTAACATTGTAAAGATGTTAAGTTCACTTTTTAAGGTTTATATCATGTGGCAAGAGAAAAAAATAGAAAATCTCCAAATGAGCTTATCTCACTGTGATGTACACATAAATATAGAAAAACAGAAAACAAGTCCAAACAATGAAATAATTGCTACATTTTACACTGATAGTCCAGAAGTAACATTGTAAAGATGTTATATCACTTTTTAAGGTTTATATCATGTGGAAGGAGAAAAAAATAGATAATCTCCAAATGAGCTTAACTCAATCCAATGCGCAAGTTAACATAGAAAAACAGAAAACAAGTCCAAACAATGAAATAATTGCACAATTTTACACTGAGTGTCCAGAAGTAACATTGTAAAGATGTTATGTTCACTTTTTAAGGTTTATATCATGTGGCAGGAGAAAGGAATAGAAAATCTCCAAATGAGCTTATCTCACTCTAATGTACACATAAACATAGAAAAACAGAAAACAAGTCCAAACAATGAAATAATTGCACAATTTTACACTGAGAGTCCAGAAGTAACATTGTAAAGATGTTAAGTTCACTTTTTAAGGTTTATATCATGTGGCAGGAGAAAAAAATGGAAAATCTCCAAATGAGCTTAACTCAATCCAATGCGCAATTTAACATAGAAAAACAGAAAACAAGTCCAAACAATGAAATAATTGCTACATTTTACACTGATAGTTCAGAAGTAACATTGTAAAGCTGTTATGTTCACTTTTTAAGGTTTATATCATGTGGCAGGAGAAAGGAATAGAAAATCTCCAAATGAGCTTATCTCACTCTAATGTACACATAAACATAGAAAAACAGAAAACAAGTCCAAACAATGAAATAATTGCACAATTTTACACTGAGAGTCCAGAAGTAACATTGTAAAGATGTTAAGTTCACTTTTTAAGGTTTATATCATGTGGCAGGAGAAAAAAATAGAAAATCTCCAAATGAGCTTATCTCACTGTGATGTACACATAAATATAGAAAAACAGAAAACAAGTCCAAACAATGAAATAATTGCTACATTTTACACTGAGTGTCCAGAAGTAACATTGTAAAGATGTTATATCACTTTTTAAGGTTTATATCATGTGGCAGGAGAAAGGAATAGAAAATCTCCAAATGAGCTTATCTCACTGTGATGTACACATAAATATAGAAAAACAGAAAACAAGTCCAAACAATGAAATAATTGCTACATTTTACACTGAGTGTCCAGAAGTAACATTGTAAAGATGTTATATCACTTTTTAAGGTATATATCATGTGGAAGGAGAAAAAAATAGAAAATCTCCAAATGAGCTTATCTCACTCTAATGTACACATAAACATAGAAAAACAGAAAACAAGTCCAAACAATGAAATAATTGCACAATTTTACACTGAGAGTCCAGAAGTAACATTGTAAAGATGTTAAGTTCACTTTTTAAGGTTTATATCATGTGGCAGGAGAAAAAAATAGAAAATCTCCAAATGAGCTTATCTCACTGTGATGTACACATAAATATAGAAAAACAGAAAACAAGTCCAAACAATGAAATAATTGCTACATTTTACACTGAGTGTCCAGAAGTAACATTGTAAAGATGTTATATCACTTTTTAAGGTTTATATCATGTGGCAGGAGAAAAAAATAGATAATCTCCAAATGAGCTTAACTCAATCCAATGCGCAAGTTAACATAGAAAAACAGAAAACAAGTCCAAACAATAAAATAATTGCACAATTTTACACTGAGAGTCCAGAAGTAACATTGTAAAGATGTTAAGTTCACTTTTTAAGGTTTATATCATGTGGCAAGAGAAAAAAATAGAAAATCTCCAAATGAGCTTATCTCACTGTGATGTACACATAAATATAGAAAAACAGAAAACAAGTCCAAACAATGAAATAATTGCTACATTTTACACTGATAGTCCAGAAGTAACATTGTAAAGATGTTATGTTCACTTTTTAAGGTTTATATCATGTGGCAGGAGAAAAAAATGGAAAATCTCCAAATGAGCTTAACTCAATCGAATGCGCAAGTTAACATAGAAAAACAGAAAACAAGTCCAAACAATGAAATAATTGCTACATTTTACACTGATAGTTCAGAAGTAACATTGTAAAGCTGTTATGTTCACTTTTTAAGGTTTATATCATGTGGCAGGAGAAAAAAATAGAAAATCTCCAAATGAGCTTATCTCACTCTAATGTACACATAAACATAGAAAAACAGAAAACAAGTCCAAACAATGAAATAATTGCACAATTTTACACTGAGAGTCCAGAAGTAACATTGTAAAGATGTTAAGTTCACTTTTTAAGGTTTATATCATGTGGCAGGAGAAAAAAATGGAAAATCTCCAAATGAGCTTAACTCAATCCAATGCGCAATTTAACATAGAAAAACAGAAAACAAGTCCAAACAATGAAATAATTGCTACATTTTACACTGATAGTTCAGAAGTAACATTGTAAAGCTGTTATGTTCACTTTTTAAGGTTTATATCATGTGGCAGGAGAAAGGAATAGAAAATCTCCAAATGAGCTTATCTCACTCTAATGTACACATAAACATAGAAAAACAGAAAACAAGTCCAAACAATGAAATAATTGCACAATTTTACACTGAGTGTCCAGAAGTAACATTGTAAAGATGTTATGTTCACTTTTTAAGGTTTATATCATGTGGAAGGAGAAAAAAAGTAGAAAATCTCCAAATGAGCTTATCTCACTCTAATGTACACATAAACATAGAAAAACAGAAAACAAGTCCAAACAATGAAATAATTGCACAATTTTACACTGAGAGTCCAGAAGTAACATTGTAAAGATGTTAAGTTCACTTTTCAAGGTTTATATCATGTGGCAAGAGAAAAAAATAGAAAATCTCCAAATGAGCTTATCTCACTGTGATGTACACATAAATATAGAAAAACAGAAAACAAGTCCAAACAATGAAATAATTGCTACATTTTACACTGATAGTCCAGAAGTAACATTGTAAAGATGTTATATCACTTTTTAAGGTTTATATCATGTGGCAGGAGAAAAAAATAGATAATCTCCAAATGAGCTTAACTCAATCCAATGCGCAAGTTAACATAGAAAAACAGAAAACAAGTCCAAACAATGAAATAATTGCACAATTTTACACTGAGTGTCCAGAAGTAACATTGTAAAGATGTTATGTTCACTTTTTAAGGTTTATATCATGTGGCAGGAGAAAGGAATAGAAAATCTCCAAATGAGCTTATCTCACTCTAATGTACACATAAACATAGAAAAACAGAAAACAAGTCCAAACAATGAAATAATTGCACAATTTTACACTGAGTGTCCAGAAGTAACATTGTAAAGATGTTATGTTCACTTTTTAAGGTTTATATCATGTGGAAGGAGAAAAAAATAGATAATCTCCAAATGAGCTTATCTCACTCTAATGTACACATAAACATAGAAAAACAGAAAACAAGTCCAAACAATGAAATAATTGCACAATTTTACACTGAGTGTCCAGAAGTAACATTGTATAGATGTTAAGTTCACTTTTTAAGGTTTATATCATGTGGCAGGAGATAAAAATGGAAAATCTCCAAATGAGCTTAACTCAATCCAATGCGCAATTTAACATAGAAAAACAGAAAACAAGTCCAAACAATGAAATAATTGCTACATTTTACACTGATAGTTCAGAAGTAACATTGTAAAGCTGTTATGTTCACTTTTTAAGGTTTATATCATGTGGCAGGAGAAAGGAATAGAAAATCTCCAAATGAGCTTATCTCACTCTAATGTACACATAAACATAGAAAAACAGAAAACAAGTCCAAACAATGAAATAATTGCACAATTTTACACTGAGTGTCCAGAAGTAACATTGTAAAGATGTTAAGTTCACTTTTTAAGGTTTATATCATGTGGCAAGAGAAAAAAATAGAAAATCTCCAAATGAGCTTATCTCACTGTGATGTACACATAAACATAGAAAAACAGAAAACAAGTCCAAACAATGAAATAATTGCTACATTTTACACTGAGAGTCCAGAAGTAACATTGTAAAGATGTTAAGTTCACTTTTTAAGGTTTATATCATGTGGCAGGAGAAAAAAATAGATAATCTCCAAATGAGCTTAACTCAATCCAATGCGCAAGTTAACATAGAAAAACAGAAAACAAGTCCAAACAATAAAATAATTGCACAATTTTACACTGAGAGTCCAGAAGTAACATTGTAAAGATGTTAAGTTCACTTTTTAAGGTTTATATCATGTGGCAAGAGAAAAAAATAGAAAATCTCCAAATGAGCTTATCTCACTGTGATGTACACATAAATATAGAAAAACAGAAAACAAGTCCAAACAATGAAATAATTGCACAATTTTACACTGATAGTCCAGAAGTAACATTGTAAAGATGTTATGTTCACTTTTTAAGGTTTATATCATGTGGCAGGAGAAAAAAATGGAAAATCTCCAAATGAGCTTAACTCAATCGAATGCGCAAGTTAACATAGAAAAACAGAAAACAAGTCCAAACAATGAAATAATTGCTACATTTTACACTGATAGTTCAGAAGTAACATTGTAAAGCTGTTATGTTCACTTTTTAAGGTTTATATCATGTGGCAGGAGAAAAAAATAGAAAATCTCCAAATGAGCTTATCTCACTCTAATGTACACATAAACATAGAAAAACAGAAAACAAGTCCAAACAATGAAATAATTGCACAATTTTACACTGAGAGTCCAGAAGTAACATTGTAAAGATGTTAAGTTCACTTTTTAAGGTTTATATCATGTGGCAGGAGAAAAAAATGGAAAATCTCCAAATGAGCTTAACTCAATCCAATGCGCAATTTAACATAGAAAAACAGAAAACAAGTCCAAACAATGAAATAATTGCTACATTTTACACTGATAGTTCAGAAGTAACATTGTAAAGCTGTTATGTTCACTTTTTAAGGTTTATATCATGTGGCAGGAGAAAGGAATAGAAAATCTCCAAATGAGCTTATCTCACTCTAATGTACACATAAACATAGAAAAACAGAAAACAAGTCCAAACAATGAAATAATTGCACAATTTTACACTGAGTGTCCAGAAGTAACATTGTAAAGATGTTATGTTCACTTTTTAAGGTTTATATCATGTGGAAGGAGAAAAAAAGTAGAAAATCTCCAAATGAGCTTATCTCACTCTAATGTACACATAAACATAGAAAAACAGAAAACAAGTCCAAACAATGAAATAATTGCACAATTTTACACTGAGAGTCCAGAAGTAACATTGTAAAGATGTTAAGTTCACTTTTCAAGGTTTATATCATGTGGCAAGAGAAAAAAATAGAAAATCTCCAAATGAGCTTATCTCACTGTGATGTACACATAAATATAGAAAAACAGAAAACAAGTCCAAACAATGAAATAATTGCTACATTTTACACTGATAGTCCAGAAGTAACATTGTAAAGATGTTATATCACTTTTTAAGGTTTATATCATGTGGCAGGAGAAAAAAATAGATAATCTCCAAATGAGCTTAACTCAATCCAATGCGCAAGTTAACATAGAAAAACAGAAAACAAGTCCAAACAATGAAATAATTGCACAATTTTACACTGAGTGTCCAGAAGTAACATTGTAAAGATGTTATGTTCACTTTTTAAGGTTTATATCATGTGGCAGGAGAAAGGAATAGAAAATCTCCAAATGAGCTTATCTCACTCTAATGTACACATAAACATAGAAAAACAGAAAACAAGTCCAAACAATGAAATAATTGCACAATTTTACACTGAGTGTCCAGAAGTAACATTGTAAAGATGTTATGTTCACTTTTTAAGGTTTATATCATGTGGAAGGAGAAAAAAATAGAAAATCTCCAAATGAGCTTATCTCACTCGAATGTACACATAAACATAGAAAAACAGAAAACAAGTCCAAACAATGAAATAATTGCTACATTTTACACTGATAGTCCAGAAGTAACATTGTAAAGATGTTATGTTCACTTTTTAAGGTTTATATCATGTGGCAGGAGAAAAAAATGGAAAATCTCCAAATGAGCTTAACTCAATCGAATGCGCAAGTTAACATAGAAAAACAGAAAACAAGTCCAAACAATGAAATAATTGCTACATTTTACACTGATAGTTCAGAAGTAACATTGTAAAGCTGTTATGTTCACTTTTTAAGGTTTATATCATGTGGCAGGAGAAAAAAATAGAAAATCTCCAAATGAGCTTATCTCACTCTAATGTACACATAAACATAGAAAAACAGAAAACAAGTCCAAACAATGAAATAATTGCACAATTTTACACTGAGAGTCCAGAAGTAACATTGTAAAGATGTTAAGTTCACTTTTTAAGGTTTATATCATGTGGCAGGAGAAAAAAATGGAAAATCTCCAAATGAGCTTAACTCAATCCAATGCGCAATTTAACATAGAAAAACAGAAAACAAGTCCAAACAATGAAATAATTGCTACATTTTACACTGATAGTTCAGAAGTAACATTGTAAAGCTGTTATGTTCACTTTTTAAGGTTTATATCATGTGGCAGGAGAAAGGAATAGAAAATCTCCAAATGAGCTTATCTCACTCTAATGTACACATAAACATAGAAAAACAGAAAACAAGTCCAAACAATGAAATAATTGCACAATTTTACACTGAGTGTCCAGAAGTAACATTGTAAAGATGTTATGTTCACTTTTTAAGGTTTATATCATGTGGAAGGAGAAAAAAAGTAGAAAATCTCCAAATGAGCTTATCTCACTCTAATGTACACATAAACATAGAAAAACAGAAAACAAGTCCAAACAATGAAATAATTGCACAATTTTACACTGAGAGTCCAGAAGTAACATTGTAAAGATGTTAAGTTCACTTTTCAAGGTTTATATCATGTGGCAAGAGAAAAAAATAGAAAATCTCCAAATGAGCTTATCTCACTGTGATGTACACATAAATATAGAAAAACAGAAAACAAGTCCAAACAATGAAATAATTGCTACATTTTACACTGATAGTCCAGAAGTAACATTGTAAAGATGTTATATCACTTTTTAAGGTTTATATCATGTGGCAGGAGAAAAAAATAGATAATCTCCAAATGAGCTTAACTCAATCCAATGCGCAAGTTAACATAGAAAAACAGAAAACAAGTCCAAACAATGAAATAATTGCACAATTTTACACTGAGTGTCCAGAAGTAACATTGTAAAGATGTTATGTTCACTTTTTAAGGTTTATATCATGTGGCAGGAGAAAGGAATAGAAAATCTCCAAATGAGCTTATCTCACTCTAATGTACACATAAACATAGAAAAACAGAAAACAAGTCCAAACAATGAAATAATTGCACAATTTTACACTGAGTGTCCAGAAGTAACATTGTAAAGATGTTATGTTCACTTTTTAAGGTTTATATCATGTGGAAGGAGAAAAAAATAGAAAATCTCCAAATGAGCTTATCTCACTCGAATGTACACATAAACATAGAAAAACAGAAAACAAGTCCAAACAATGAAATAATTGCTACATTTTACACTGAGTGTCCAGAAGTAACATTGTATAGATGTTAAGTTCACTTTTTAAGGTTTATATCATGTGGCAGGAGATAAAAATGGAAAATCTCCAAATGAGCTTAACTCAATCCAATGCGCAATTTAACATAGAAAAACAGAAAACAAGTCCAAACAATGAAATAATTGCTACATTTTACACTGATAGTTCAGAAGTAACATTGTAAAGCTGTTATGTTCACTTTTTAAGGTTTATATCATGTGGCAGGAGAAAGGAATAGAAAATCTCCAAATGAGCTTATCTCACTCTAATGTACACATAAACATAGAAAAACAGAAAACAAGTCCAAACAATGAAATAATTGCACAATTTTACACTGAGTGTCCAGAAGTAACATTGTAAAGATGTTAAGTTCACTTTTTAAGGTTTATATCATGTGGCAAGAGAAAAAAATAGAAAATCTCCAAATGAGCTTATCTCACTGTGATGTACACATAAACATAGAAAAACAGAAAACAAGTCCAAACAATGAAATAATTGCTACATTTTACACTGAGAGTCCAGAAGTAACATTGTAAAGATGTTAAGTTCACTTTTTAAGGTTTATATCATGTGGCAGGAGAAAAAAATAGATAATCTCCAAATGAGCTTAACTCAATCCAATGCGCAAGTTAACATAGAAAAACAGAAAACAAGTCCAAACAATAAAATAATTGCACAATTTTACACTGAGAGTCCAGAAGTAACATTGTAAAGATGTTAAGTTCACTTTTTAAGGTTTATATCATGTGGCAAGAGAAAAAAATAGAAAATCTCCAAATGAGCTTATCTCACTGTGATGTACACATAAATATAGAAAAACAGAAAACAAGTCCAAACAATGAAATAATTGCACAATTTTACACTGATAGTCCAGAAGTAACATTGTAAAGATGTTATGTTCACTTTTTAAGGTTTATATCATGTGGCAGGAGAAAAAAATGGAAAATCTCCAAATGAGCTTAACTCAATCGAATGCGCAAGTTAACATAGAAAAACAGAAAACAAGTCCAAACAATGAAATAATTGCTACATTTTACACTGATAGTTCAGAAGTAACATTGTAAAGCTGTTATGTTCACTTTTTAAGGTTTATATCATGTGGCAGGAGAAAAAAATAGAAAATCTCCAAATGAGCTTATCTCACTCTAATGTACACATAAACATAGAAAAACAGAAAACAAGTCCAAACAATGAAATAATTGCACAATTTTACACTGAGAGTCCAGAAGTAACATTGTAAAGATGTTAAGTTCACTTTTTAAGGTTTATATCATGTGGCAGGAGAAAAAAATGGAAAATCTCCAAATGAGCTTAACTCAATCCAATGCGCAATTTAACATAGAAAAACAGAAAACAAGTCCAAACAATGAAATAATTGCTACATTTTACACTGATAGTTCAGAAGTAACATTGTAAAGCTGTTATGTTCACTTTTTAAGGTTTATATCATGTGGCAGGAGAAAGGAATAGAAAATCTCCAAATGAGCTTATCTCACTCTAATGTACACATAAACATAGAAAAACAGAAAACAAGTCCAAACAATGAAATAATTGCACAATTTTACACTGAGTGTCCAGAAGTAACATTGTAAAGATGTTATGTTCAATTTTTAAGGTTTATATCATGTGGAAGGAGAAAAAAAGTAGAAAATCTCCAAATGAGCTTATTTCACTCTAATGTACACATAAACATAGAAAAACAGAAAACAAGTCCAAACAATGAAATAATTGCACAATTTTACACTGAGAGTCCAGAAGTAACATTGTAAAGATGTTAAGTTCACTTTTCAAGGTTTATATCATGTGGCAAGAGAAAAAAATAGAAAATCTCCAAATGAGCTTATCTCACTGTGATGTACACATAAATATAGAAAAACAGAAAACAAGTCCAAACAATGAAATAATTGCTACATTTTACACTGATAGTCCAGAAGTAACATTGTAAAGATGTTATATCACTTTTTAAGGTTTATATCATGTGGCAGGAGAAAAAAATAGATAATCTCCAAATGAGCTTAACTCAATCCAATGCGCAAGTTAACATAGAAAAACAGAAAACAAGTCCAAACAATGAAATAATTGCACAATTTTACACTGAGTGTCCAGAAGTAACATTGTAAAGATGTTATGTTCACTTTTTAAGGTTTATATCATGTGGCAGGAGAAAGGAATAGAAAATCTCCAAATGAGCTTATCTCACTCTAATGTACACATAAACATAGAAAAACAGAAAACAAGTCCAAACAATGAAATAATTGCACAATTTTACACTGAGTGTCCAGAAGTAACATTGTAAAGATGTTATGTTCACTTTTTAAGGTTTATATCATGTGGAAGGAGAAAAAAATAGAAAATCTCCAAATGAGCTTATCTCACTCGAATGTACACATAAACATAGAAAAACAGAAAACAAGTCCAAACAATGAAATAATTGCACAATTTTACACTGAGAGTCCAGAAGTAACATTGTAAAGATGTTAAGTTCACTTTTTAAGGTTTATATCATGTGGCAGGAGAAAAAAATAGAAAATCTCCAAATGAGCTTATCTCACTGTGATGTACACATAAATATAGAAAAACAGAAAACAAGTCCAAACAATGAAATAATTGCTACATTTTACACTGAGTGTCCAGAAGTAACATTGTATAGATGTTAAGTTCACTTTTTAAGGTTTATATCATGTGGCAGGAGATAAAAATGGAAAATCTCCAAATGAGCTTAACTCAATCCAATGCGCAATTTAACATAGAAAAACAGAAAACAAGTCCAAACAATGAAATAATTGCTACATTTTACACTGATAGTTCAGAAGTAACATTGTAAAGCTGTTATGTTCACTTTTTAAGGTTTATATCATGTGGCAGGAGAAAGGAATAGAAAATCTCCAAATGAGCTTATCTCACTCTAATGTACACATAAACATAGAAAAACAGAAAACAAGTCCAAACAATGAAATAATTGCACAATTTTACACTGAGAGTCCAGAAGTAACATTGTAAAGATGTTAAGTTCACTTTTTAAGGTTTATATCATGTGGCAAGAGAAAAAAATAGAAAATCTCCAAATGAGCTTATCTCACTGTGATGTACACATAAATATAGAAAAACAGAAAACAAGTCCAAACAATGAAATAATTGCTACATTTTACACTGATAGTCCAGAAGTAACATTGTAAAGATGTTATATCACTTTTTAAGGTTTATATCATGTGGCAGGAGAAAAAAATAGATAATCTCCAAATGAGCTTAACTCAATCCAATGCGCAAGTTAACATAGAAAAACAGAAAACAAGTCCAAACAATAAAATAATTGCACTATTTTACACTGAGAGTCCAGAAGTAACATTGTAAAGATGTTAAGTTCACTTTTTAAGGTTTATATCATGTGGCAAGAGAAAAAAATAGAAAATCTCCAAATGAGCTTATCTCACTGTGATGTACACATAAATATAGAAAAACAGAAAACAAGTCCAAACAATGAAATAATTGCTACATTTTACACTGATAGTCCAGAAGTAACATTGTAAAGATGTTATGTTCACTTTTTAAGGTTTATATCATGTGGCAGGAGAAAAAAATGGAAAATCTCCAAATGAGCTTAACTCAATCGAATGCGCAAGTTAACATAGAAAAACAGAAAACAAGTCCAAACAATGAAATAATTGCTACATTTTACACTGATAGTTCAGAAGTAACATTGTAAAGCTGTTATGTTCACTTTTTAAGGTTTATATCATGTGGCAGGAGAAAAAAATAGAAAATCTCCAAATGAGCTTATCTCACTCTAATGTACACATAAACATAGAAAAACAGAAAACAAGTCCAAACAATGAAATAATTGCACAATTTTACACTGAGAGTCCAGAAGTAACATTGTAAAGATGTTAAGTTCACTTTTTAAGGTTTATATCATGTGGCAGGAGAAAAAAATGGAAAATCTCCAAATGAGCTTAACTCAATCCAATGCGCAATTTAACATAGAAAAACAGAAAACAAGTCCAAACAATGAAATAATTGCTACATTTTACACTGATAGTTCAGAAGTAACATTGTAAAGCTGTTATGTTCACTTTTTAAGGTTTATATCATGTGGCAGGAGAAAGGAATAGAAAATCTCCAAATGAGCTTATCTCACTCTAATGTACACATAAACATAGAAAAACAGAAAACAAGTCCAAACAATGAAATAATTGCACAATTTTACACTGAGTGTCCAGAAGTAACATTGTAAAGATGTTATGTTCACTTTTTAAGGTTTATATCATGTGGAAGGAGAAAAAAAGTAGAAAATCTCCAAATGAGCTTATCTCACTCTAATGTACACATAAACATAGAAAAACAGAAAACAAGTCCAAACAATGAAATAATTGCACAATTTTACACTGAGAGTCCAGAAGTAACATTGTAAAGATGTTAAGTTCACTTTTCAAGGTTTATATCATGTGGCAAGAGAAAAAAATAGAAAATCTCCAAATGAGCTTATCTCACTGTGATGTACACATAAATATAGAAAAACAGAAAACAAGTCCAAACAATGAAATAATTGCACAATTTTACACTGAGAGTCCAGAAGTAACATTGTAAAGATGTTAAGTTCACTTTTTAAGGTTTATATCATGTGGCAAGAGAAAAAAATAGAAAATCTCCAAATGAGCTTATCTCACTGTGATGTACACATAAATATAGAAAAACAGAAAACAAGTCCAAACAATGAAATAATTGCTACATTTTACACTGAGTGTCCAGAAGTAACATTGTAAAGATGTTAAGTTCACTTTTTAAGGTTTATATCATGTGGCAGGAGAAAAAAATGGAAAATCTCCAAATGAGCTTAACTCAATCCAATGCGCAATTTAACATAGAAAAACAGAAAACAAGTCCAAACAATGAAATAATTGCTACATTTTACACTGATAGTTCAGAAGTAACATTGTAAAGCTGTTATGTTCACTTTTTAAGGTTTATATCATGTGGCAGGAGAAAGGAATAGAAAATCTCCAAATGAGCTTATCTCACTCTAATGTACACATAAACATAGAAAAACAGAAAACAAGTCCAAACAATGAAATAATTGCACAATTTTACACTGAGTGTCCAGAAGTAACATTGTAAAGATGTTAAGTTCACTTTTTAAGGTTTATATCATGTGGCAAGAGAAAAAAATAGAAAATCTCCAAATGAGCTTATCTCACTGTGATGTACACATAAATATAGAAAAACAGAAAACAAGTCCAAACAATGAAATAATTGCTACATTTTACACTGATAGTCCAGAAGTAACATTGTAAAGATGTTATATCACTTTTTAAGGTTTATATCATGTGGCAGGAGAAAAAAATAGATAATCTCCAAATGAGCTTAACTCAATCCAATGCGCAAGTTAACATAGAAAAACAGAAAACAAGTCCAAACAATGAAATAATTGCACAATTTTACACTGAGTGTCCAGAAGTAACATTGTAAAGATGTTATGTTCACTTTTTAAGGTTTATATCATGTGGCAGGAGAAAGGAATAGAAAATCTCCAAATGAGCTTATCTCACTCTAATGTACACATAAACATAGAAAAACAGAAAACAAGTCCAAACAATGAAATAATTGCACAATTTTACACTGAGTGTCCAGAAGTAACATTGTAAAGATGTTATGTTCACTTTTTAAGGTTTATATCATGTGGAAGGAGAAAAAAATAGAAAATCTCCAAATGAGCTTATCTCACTCTAATGTACACATAAACATAGAAAAACAGAAAACAAGTCCAAACAATGAAATAATTGCACAATTTTACACTGAGAGTCCAGAAGTAACATTGTTAAGATGTTAAGTTCACTTTTTAAGGTTTATATCATGTGGCAAGAGAAAAAAATAGAAAATCTCCAAATGAGCTTATCTCACTGTGATGTACACATAAACATAGAAAAACAGAAAACAAGTCCAAACAATGAAATAATTGCACAATTTTACACTGAGAGTCCAGAAGTAACATTGTAAAGATGTTAAGTTCACTTTTTAAGGTTTATATCATGTGGCAAGAGAAAAAAATAGAAAATCTCCAAATGAGCTTATCTCACTGTGATGTACACATAAATATAGAAAAACAGAAAACAAGTCCAAACAATGAAATAATTGCTACATTTTACACTGATAGTCCAGAAGTAACATTGTAAAGATGTTATATCACTTTTTAAGGTTTATATCATGTGGCAGGAGAAAAAAATAGATAATCTCCAAATGAGCTTAACTCAATCCAATGCGCAAGTTAACATAGAAAAACAGAAAACAAGTCCAAACAATAAAATAATTGCACAATTTTACACTGAGAGTCCAGAAGTAACATTGTAAAGATGTTAAGTTCACTTTTTAAGGTTTATATCATGTGGCAAGAGAAAAAAATAGAAAATCTCCAAATGAGCTTATCTCACTGTGATGTACACATAAATATAGAAAAACAGAAAACAAGTCCAAACAATGAAATAATTGCTACATTTTACACTGATAGTCCAGAAGTAACATTGTAAAGATGTTATGTTCACTTTTTAAGGTTTATATCATGTGGCAGGAGAAAAAAATGGAAAATCTCCAAATGAGCTTAACTCAATCGAATGCGCAAGTTAACATAGAAAAACAGAAAACAAGTCCAAACAATGAAATAATTGCTACATTTTACACTGATAGTTCAGAAGTAACATTGTAAAGCTGTTATGTTCACTTTTTAAGGTTTATATCATGTGGCAGGAGAAAAAAATAGAAAATCTCCAAATGAGCTTATCTCACTCTAATGTACACATAAACATAGAAAAACAGAAAACAAGTCCAAACAATGAAATAATTGCACAATTTTACACTGAGAGTCCAGAAGTAACATTGTAAAGATGTTAAGTTCACTTTTTAAGGTTTATATCATGTGGCAGGAGAAAAAAATGGAAAATCTCCAAATGAGCTTAACTCAATCCAATGCGCAATTTAACATAGAAAAACAGAAAACAAGTCCAAACAATGAAATAATTGCTACATTTTACACTGATAGTTCAGAAGTAACATTGTAAAGCTGTTATGTTCACTTTTTAAGGTTTATATCATGTGGCAGGAGAAAAAAAGTAGAAAATCTCCAAATGAGCTTATCTCACTCTAATGTACACATAAACATAGAAAAACAGAAAACAAGTCCAAACAATGAAATAATTGCACAATTTTACACTGAGAGTCCAGAAGTAACATTGTAAAGATGTTAAGTTCACTTTTCAAGGTTTATATCATGTGGCAAGAGAAAAAAATAGAAAATCTCCAAATGAGCTTATCTCACTGTGATGTACACATAAATATAGAAAAACAGAAAACAAGTCCAAACAATGAAATAATTGCACAATTTTACACTGAGAGTCCAGAAGTAACATTGTAAAGATGTTAAGTTCACTTTTTAAGGTTTATATCATGTGGCAAGAGAAAAAAATAGAAAATCTCCAAATGAGCTTATCTCACTGTGATGTACACATAAATATAGAAAAACAGAAAACAAGTCCAAACAATGAAATAATTGCTACATTTTACACTGAGTGTCCAGAAGTAACATTGTAAAGATGTTAAGTTCACTTTTTAAGGTTTATATCATGTGGCAGGAGAAAAAAATGGAAAATCTCCAAATGAGCTTAACTCAATCCAATGCGCAATTTAACATAGAAAAACAGAAAACAAGTCCAAACAATGAAATAATTGCACAATTTTACACTGAGTGTCCAGAAGTAACATTGTAAAGATGTTATGTTCACTTTTTAAGGTTTATATCATGTGGAAGGAGAAAAAAAGTAGAAAATCTCCAAATGAGCTTATCTCACTCTAATGTACACATAAACATAGAAAAACAGAAAACAAGTCCAAACAATGAAATAATTGCACAATTTTACACTGAGAGTCCAGAAGTAACATTGTAAAGATGTTAAGTTCACTTTTCAAGGTTTATATCATGTGGCAAGAGAAAAAAATAGAAAATCTCCAAATGAGCTTATCTCACTGTGATGTACACATAAATATAGAAAAACAGAAAACAAGTCCAAACAATGAAATAATTGCTACATTTTACACTGATAGTCCAGAAGTAACATTGTAAAGATGTTATATCACTTTTTAAGGTTTATATCATGTGGCAGGAGAAAAAAATAGATAATCTCCAAATGAGCTTAGCTCAATCCAATGCGCAAGTTAACATAGAAAAACAGAAAACAAGTCCAAACAATGAAATAATTGCACAATTTTACACTGAGTGTCCAGAAGTAACATTGTAAAGATGTTATGTTCACTTTTTAAGGTTTATATCATGTGGCAGGAGAAAGGAATAGAAAATCTCCAAATGAGCTTATCTCACTCTAATGTACACATAAACATAGAAAAACAGAAAACAAGTCCAAACAATGAAATAATTGCACAATTTTACACTGAGTGTCCAGAAGTAACATTGTAAAGATGTTATGTTCACTTTTTAAGGTTTATATCATGTGGAAGGAGAAAAAAATAGAAAATCTCCAAATGAGCTTATCTCACTCGAATGTACACATAAACATAGAAAAACAGAAAACAAGTCCAAACAATGAAATAATTGCACAATTTTACACTGAGAGTCCAGAAGTAACATTGTAAAGATGTTAAGTTCACTTTTTAAGGTTTATATCATGTGGCAGGAGAAAAAAATAGAAAATCTCCAAATGAGCTTATCTCACTGTGATGTACACATAAATATAGAAAAACAGAAAACAAGTCCAAACAATGAAATAATTGCTACATTTTACACTGAGTGTCCAGAAGTAACATTGTATAGATGTTAAGTTCACTTTTTAAGGTTTATATCATGTGGCAGGAGATAAAAATGGAAAATCTCCAAATGAGCTTAACTCAATCCAATGCGCAATTTAACATAGAAAAACAGAAAACAAGTCCAAACAATGAAATAATTGCTACATTTTACACTGATAGTTCAGAAGTAACATTGTAAAGCTGTTATGTTCACTTTTTAAGGTTTATATCATGTGGCAGGAGAAAGGAATAGAAAATCTCCAAATGAGCTTATCTCACTCTAATGTACACATAAACATAGAAAAACAGAAAACAAGTCCAAACAATGAAATAATTGCACAATTTTACACTGAGAGTCCAGAAGTAACATTGTAAAGATGTTAAGTTCACTTTTTAAGGTTTATATCATGTGGCAAGAGAAAAAAATAGAAAATCTCCAAATGAGCTTATCTCACTGTGATGTACACATAAATATAGAAAAACAGAAAACAAGTCCAAACAATGAAATAATTGCTACATTTTACACTGATAGTCCAGAAGTAACATTGTAAAGATGTTATATCACTTTTTAAGGTTTATATCATGTGGCAGGAGAAAAAAATAGATAATCTCCAAATGAGCTTAACTCAATCCAATGCGCAAGTTAACATAGAAAAACAGAAAACAAGTCCAAACAATAAAATAATTGCACTATTTTACACTGAGAGTCCAGAAGTAACATTGTAAAGATGTTAAGTTCACTTTTTAAGGTTTATATCATGTGGCAAGAGAAAAAAATAGAAAATCTCCAAATGAGCTTATCTCACTGTGATGTACACATAAATATAGAAAAACAGAAAACAAGTCCAAACAATGAAATAATTGCTACATTTTACACTGATAGTCCAGAAGTAACATTGTAAAGATGTTATGTTCACTTTTTAAGGTTTATATCATGTGGCAGGAGAAAAAAATGGAAAATCTCCAAATGAGCTTAACTCAATCGAATGCGCAAGTTAACATAGAAAAACAGAAAACAAGTCCAAACAATGAAATAATTGCTACATTTTACACTGATAGTTCAGAAGTAACATTGTAAAGCTGTTATGTTCACTTTTTAAGGTTTATATCATGTGGCAGGAGAAAAAAATAGAAAATCTCCAAATGAGCTTATCTCACTGTGATGTACACATAAACATAGAAAAACAGAAAACAAGTCCAAACAATGAAATAATTGCACAATTTTACACTGAGAGTCCAGAAGTAACATTGTAAAGATGTTAAGTTCACTTTTTAAGGTTTATATCATGTGGCAGGAGAAAAAAATGGAAAATCTCCAAATGAGCTTAACTCAATCCAATGCGCAATTTAACATAGAAAAACAGAAAACAAGTCCAAACAATGAAATAATTGCTACATTTTACACTGATAGTTCAGAAGTAACATTGTAAAGCTGTTATGTTCACTTTTTAAGGTTTATATCATGTGGCAGGAGAAAGGAATAGAAAATCTCCAAATGAGCTTATCTCACTCTAATGTACACATAAACATAGAAAAACAGAAAACAAGTCCAAACAATGAAATAATTGCACAATTTTACACTGAGTGTCCAGAAGTAACATTGTAAAGATGTTATGTTCACTTTTTAAGGTTTATATCATGTGGAAGGAGAAAAAAAGTAGAAAATCTCCAAATGAGCTTATCTCACTCTAATGTACACATAAACATAGAAAAACAGAAAACAAGTCCAAACAATGAAATAATTGCACAATTTTACACTGAGAGTCCAGAAGTAACATTGTAAAGATGTTAAGTTCACTTTTCAAGGTTTATATCATGTGGCAAGAGAAAAAAATAGAAAATCTCCAAATGAGCTTATCTCACTGTGATGTACACATAAATATAGAAAAACAGAAAACAAGTCCAAACAATGAAATAATTGCACAATTTTACACTGAGAGTCCAGAAGTAACATTGTAAAGATGTTAAGTTCACTTTTTAAGGTTTATATCATGTGGAAAGAGAAAAAAATAGAAAATCTCCAAATGAGCTTATCTCACTGTGATGTACACATAAATATAGAAAAACAGAAAACAAGTCCAAACAATGAAATAATTGCTACATTTTACACTGAGTGTCCAGAAGTAACATTGTAAAGATGTTAAGTTCACTTTTTAAGGTTTATATCATGTGGCAGGAGAAAAAAATGGAAAATCTCCAAATGAGCTTAACTCAATCCAATGCGCAATTTAACATAGAAAAACAGAAAACAAGTCCAAACAATGAAATAATTGCTACATTTTACACTGATAGTTCAGAAGTAACATTGTAAAGCTGTTATGTTCACTTTTTAAGGTTTATATCATGTGGCAGGAGAAAGGAATAGAAAATCTCCAAATGAGCTTATCTCACTGTGATGTACACATAAATATAGAAAAACAGAAAACAAGTCCAAACAATGAAATAATTGCTACATTTTACACTGATAGTCCAGAAGTAACATTGTAAAGATGTTATATCACTTTTTAAGGTTTATATCATGTGGCAGGAGAAAAAAATAGATAATCTCCAAATGAGCTTAACTCAATCCAATGCGCAAGTTAACATAGAAAAACAGAAAACAAGTCCAAACAATGAAATAATTGCACAATTTTACACTGAGTGTCCAGAAGTAACATTGTAAAGATGTTATGTTCACTTTTTAAGGTTTATATCATGTGGCAGGAGAAAGGAATAGAAAATCTCCAAATGAGCTTATCTCACTCTAATGTACACATAAACATAGAAAAACAGAAAACAAGTCCAAACAATGAAATAATTGCACAATTTTACACTGAGTGTCCAGAAGTAACATTGTAAAGATGTTATGTTCACTTTTTAAGGTTTATATCATGTGGAAGGAGAAAAAAATAGAAAATCTCCAAATGAGCTTATCTCACTCTAATGTACACATAAACATAGAAAAACAGAAAACAAGTCCAAACAATGAAATAATTGCACAATTTTACACTGAGAGTCCAGAAGTAACATTGTAAAGATGTTAAGTTCACTTTTTAAGGTTTATATCATGTGGCAGGAGAAAAAAATAGAAAATCTCCAAATGAGCTTATCTCACTGTGATGTACACATAAATATAGAAAAACAGAAAACAAGTCCAAACAATGAAATAATTGCTACATTTTACACTGAGTGTCCAGAAGTAACATTGTAAAGATGTTAAGTTCACTTTTTAAGGTTTATATCATGTGGCAGGAGAAAAAAATGGAAAATCTCCAAATGAGCTTAACTCAATCCAATGCGCAATTTAACATAGAAAAACAGAAAACAACTCCAAACAATGAAATAATTGCTACATTTTACACTGATAGTTCAGAAGTAACATTGTAAAGCTGTTATGTTCACTTTTTAAGGTTTATATCATGTGGCAGGAGAAAGGAATAGAAAATCTCCAAATGAGCTTATCTCACTCTAATGTACACATAAACATAGAAAAACAGAAAACAAGTCCAAACAATGAAATAATTGCACAATTTTACACTGAGTGTCCAGAAGTAACATTGTAAAGATGTTAAGTTCACTTTTTAAGGTTTATATCATGTGGCAAGAGAAAAAAATAGAAAATCTCCAAATGAGCTTATCTCACTGTGATGTACACATAAACATAGAAAAACAGAAAACAAGTCCAAACAATAAAATAATTGCACAATTTTACACTGAGAGTCCAGAAGTAACATTGTAAAGATGTTAAGTTCACTTTTTAAGGTTTATATCATGTGGCAAGAGAAAAAAATAGAAAATCTCCAAATGAGCTTATCTCACTGTGATGTACACATAAATATAGAAAAACAGAAAACAAGTCCAAACAATGAAATAATTGCTACATTTTACACTGATAGTCCAGAAGTAACATTGTAAAGATGTTATGTTCACTTTTTAAGGTTTATATCATGTGGCAGGAGAAAAAAATAGATAATCTCCAAATGAGCTTAACTCAATCCAATGCGCAAGTTAACATAGAAAAACAGAAAACAAGTCCAAACAATGAAATAATTGCACAATTTTACACTGAGTGTCCAGAAGTAACATTGTAAAGATGTTATGTTCACTTTTTAAGGTTTATATCATGTGGCAGGAGAAAGGAATAGAAAATCTCCAAATGAGCTTATCTCACTCTAATGTACACATTAACATAGAAAAACAGAAAACAAGTCCAAACAATGAAATAATTGCACAATTTTACACTGAGTGTCCAGAAGTAACATTGTAAAGATGTTATGTTCACTTTTTAAGGTTTATATCATGTGGAAGGAGAAAAAAATAGAAAATCTCCAAATGAGCTTAACTCACTCCAATACGCAAGTTAACATAGAAAAACAGAAAACAAGTCCAAACAATGAAATAATTGCAAAATTTTACACTGAGAGTCCAGAAGTAACATTGTAAAGATGTTATGTTCACTTTTTAAGGTTTATATCATGTGGCAAGAGAAAAAAATGGAAAATCTCCAAATGAGCTTATCTCACTCTAATGTACACATAAACATAGAAAAACAGAAAACAAGTCCAAACAATGAAATAATTGCACAATTTTACACTGAGAGTCCAGAAGTAACATTGTAAAGATGTTAAGTTCACTTTTTAAGGTTTATATCATGTGGCAGGAGAAAAAAATGGAAAATCTCCAAATGAGCTTAACTCAATCCAATGCGCAAGTTAACATAGAAAAACAGAAAACAAGTCCAAACAATGAAATAATTGCACAATTTTACACTGAGTGTCCAGAAGTAACATTGTAAAGATGTTAAGTTCACTTTTTAAGGTTTATATCATGTGGCAAGAGAAAAAAATAGAAAATCTCCAAAAGAGCTTATCTCACTGTGATGTACACATAAATATAGAAAAACAGAAAACAAGTCCAAACAATGAAATGATTGCTACATTTTACACTGATAGTCCAGAAGTAACATTGTAAAGATGTTATGTTCACTTTTTAAGGTTTATATCATGTGGCAGGAGAAAAAAATAGATAATCTCCAAATGAGCTTAACTCAATCCAATGCGCAAGTTAACATAGAAAAACAGAAAACAAGTCCAAACAATGAAATAATTGCACAATTTTACACTGAGAGTCCAGAAGTAACATTGTAAAGATGTTAAGTTCACTTTTTAAGGTTTATATCATGTGGCAAGAGAAAAAAATAGAAAATCTCCAAATGAGCTTATCTCACTGTGATGTACACATAAACATAGAAAAACAGAAAACAAGTCCAAACAATGAAATAATTGCACAATTTTACACTGATAGTCCAGAAGTAACATTGTAAAGATGTTATATCACTTTTTAAGGTTTATATCATGTGGCAGGAGAAAAAAATAGATAATCTCCAAATGAGCTTAACTCAATCCAATGCGCAAGTTAACATAGAAAAACAGAAAACAAGTCCACACAATGAAATAATTGCACAATTTTACACTGAGTGTCCAGAAGTAACATTGTAAAGATGTTATGTTCACTTTTTAAGGTTTATATCATGTGGCAGGAGAAAGGAATAGAAAATCTCCAAATGAGCTTATCTCACTCTAATGTACACATAAACATAGAAAAACAGAAAACAAGTCCAAACAATGAAATAATTGCACAATTTTACACTGAGTGTCCAGAAGTAACATTGTAAAGATGTTATGTTCACTTTTTAAGGTTTATATCATGTGGAAGGAGAAAAAAATAGAAAATCTCCAAATGAGCTTATCTCACTCTAATGTACACATAAACATAGAAAAACAGAAAACAAGTCCAAACAATGAAATAATTGCACAATTTTACACTGAGAGTCCAGAAGTAACATTGTAAAGATGTTAAGTTCACTTTTTAAGGTTTATATCATGTGGCAAGAGAAAAAAATAGAAAATCTCCAAATGAGCTTATCTCACTGTGATGTACACATAAATATAGAAAAACAGAAAACAAGTCCAAACAATGAAATAATTGCTACATTTTACACTGAGTGTCCAGAAGTAACATTGTAAAGATGTTAAGTTCACTTTTTAAGGTTTATATCATGTGGCAGGAGAAAAAAATGGAAAATCTCCAAATGAGCTTAACTCAATCCAATGCGCAATTTAACATAGAAAAACAGAAAACAAGTCCAAACAATGAAATAATTGCTACATTTTACACTGATAGTTCAGAAGTAACATTGTAAAGCTGTTATGTTCACTTTTTAAGGTTTATATCATGTGGCAGGAGAAAGGAATAGAAAATCTCCAAATGAGCTTATCTCACTCTAATGTACACATAAACATAGAAAAACAGAAAACAAGTCCAAACAATGAAATAATTGCACAATTTTACACTGAGTGTCCAGAAGTAACATTGTAAAGATGTTAAGTTCACTTTTTAAGGTTTATATCATGTGGCAAGAGAAAAAAATAGAAAATCTCCAAATGAGCTTATCTCACTGTGATGTACACATAAATATAGAAAAACAGAAAACAAGTCCAAACAATGAAATAATTGCTACATTTTACACTGAGTGTCCAGAAGTAACATTGTAAAGATGTTAAGTTCACTTTTTAAGGTTTATATCATGTGGCAGGAGAAAAAAATGGAAAATCTCCAAATGAGCTTAACTCAATCCAATGCGCAAGTTAACATAGAAAAACAGAAAACAAGTCCAAACAATGAAATAATTGCACAATTTTACACTGAGAGTCCAGAAGTAACATTGTAAAGATGTTAAGTTCACTTTTTAAGGTTTATATCATGTGGCAAGAGAAAAAAATAGAAAATCTCCAAATGAGCTTATCTCACTGTGATGTACACATAAATATAGAAAAACAGAAAACAAGTCCAAACAATGAAATAATTGCTACATTTTACACTGATAGTCCAGAAGTAACATTGTAAAGATGTTATATCACTTTTTAAGGTTTATATCATGTGGCAGGAGAAAAAAATAGATAATCTCCAAATGAGCTTAACTCAATCCAATGCGCAAGTTAACATAGAAAAACAGAAAACAAGTCCAAACAATGAAATAATTGCACAATTTTACACTGAGTGTCCAGAAGTAACATTGTAAAGATGTTATGTTCACTTTTTAAGGTTTATATCATGTGGCAGGAGAAAGGAATAGAAAATCTCCAAATGAGCTTATCTCACTCTAATGTACACATAAACATAGAAAAACAGAAAACAAGTCCAAACAATGAAATAATTGCACAATTTTACACTGAGTGTCCAGAAGTAACATTGTAAAGATGTTATGTTCACTTTTTAAGGTTTATATCATGTGGAAGGAGAAAAAAATAGAAAATCTCCAAATGAGCTTATCTCACTCTAATGTACACATAAACATAGAAAAACAGAAAACAAGTCCAAACAATGAAATGATTGCACAATTTTACACTGAGAGTCCAGAAGTAACATTGTAAAGATGTTAAGTTCACTTTTTAAGGTTTATATCATGTGGCAGGAGAAAAAAATAGAAAATCTCCAAATGAGCTTATCTCACTGTGATGTACACATAAATATAGAAAAACAGAAAACAAGTCCAAACAATGAAATAATTGCTACATTTTACACTGAGTGTCCAGAAGTAACATTGTAAAGATGTTAAGTTCACTTTTTAAGGTTTATATCATGTGGCAGGAGAAAAAAATGGAAAATCTCCAAATGAGCTTAACTCAATCCAATGCGCAATTTAACATAGAAAAACAGAAAACAAGTCCAAACAATGAAATAATTGCTACATTTTACACTGATAGTTCAGAAGTAACATTGTAAAGCTGTTATGTTCACTTTTTAAGGTTTATATCATGTGGCAGGAGAAAGGAATAGAAAATCTCCAAATGAGCTTATCTCACTCTAATGTACACATAAACATAGAAAAACAGAAAACAAGTCCAAACAATGAAATAATTGCACAATTTTACACTGAGTGTCCAGAAGTAACATTGTAAAGATGTTAAGTTCACTTTTTAAGGTTTATATCATGTGGCAAGAGAAAAAAATAGAAAATCTCCAAATGAGCTTATCTCACTGTGATGTACACATAAATATAGAAAAACAGAAAACAAGTCCAAACAATGAAATAATTGCTACATTTTACACTGAGTGTCCAGAAGTAACATTGTAAAGATGTTAAGTTCACTTTTTAAGGTTTATATCATGTGGCAGGAGAAAAAAATGGAAAATCTCCAAATGAGCTTAACTCAATCCAATGCGCAAGTTAACATAGAAAAACAGAAAACAAGTCCAAACAATGAAATAATTGCACAATTTTACACTGAGAGTCCAGAAGTAACATTGTAAAGATGTTAAGTTCACTTTTTAAGGTTTATATCATGTGGCAAGAGAAAAAAATAGAAAATCTCCAAATGAGCTTATCTCACTGTGATGTACACATAAATATAGAAAAACAGAAAACAAGTCCAAACAATGAAATAATTGCTACATTTTACACTGATAGTCCAGAAGTAACATTGTAAAGATGTTATATCACTTTTTAAGGTTTATATCATGTGGCAGGAGAAAAAAATAGATAATCTCCAAATGAGCTTAACTCAATCCAATGCGCAAGTTAACATAGAAAAACAGAAAACAAGTCCAAACAATGAAATAATTGCACAATTTTACACTGAGTGTCCAGAAGTAACATTGTAAAGATGTTATGTTCACTTTTTAAGGTTTATATCATGTGGCAGGAGAAAGGAATAGAAAATCTCCAAATGAGCTTATCTCACTCTAATGTACACATAAACATAGAAAAACAGAAAACAAGTCCAAACAATGAAATAATTGCACAATTTTACACTGAGTGTCCAGAAGTAACATTGTAAAGATGTTATGTTCACTTTTTAAGGTTTATATCATGTGGAAGGAGAAAAAAATAGAAAATCTCCAAATGAGCTTATCTCACTCTAATGTACACATAAACATAGAAAAACAGAAAACAAGTCCAAACAATGAAATGATTGCACAATTTTACACTGAGAGTCCAGAAGTAACATTGTAAAGATGTTAAGTTCACTTTTTAAGGTTTATATCATGTGGCAGGAGAAAAAAATAGAAAATCTCCAAATGAGCTTATCTCACTGTGATGTACACATAAATATAGAAAAACAGAAAACAAGTCCAAACAATGAAATAATTGCTACATTTTACACTGAGTGTCCAGAAGTAACATTGTAAAGATGTTAAGTTCACTTTTTAAGGTTTATATCATGTGGCAGGAGAAAAAAATGGAAAATCTCCAAATGAGCTTAACTCAATCCAATGCGCAATTTAACATAGAAAAACAGAAAACAAGTCCAAACAATGAAATAATTGCTACATTTTACACTGATAGTTCAGAAGTAACATTGTAAAGCTGTTATGTTCACTTTTTAAGGTTTATATCATGTGGCAGGAGAAAGGAATAGAAAATCTCCAAATGAGCTTATCTCACTCTAATGTACACATAAACATAGAAAAACAGAAAACAAGTCCAAACAATGAAATAATTGCACAATTTTACACTGAGTGTCCAGAAGTAACATTGTAAAGATGTTAAGTTCACTTTTTAAGGTTTATATCATGTGGCAAGAGAAAAAAATAGAAAATCTCCAAAAGAGCTTATCTCACTGTGATGTACACATAAATATAGAAAAACAGAAAACAAGTCCAAACAATGAAATGATTGCTACATTTTACACTGATAGTCCAGAAGTAACATTGTAAAGATGTTATGTTCACTTTTTAAGGTTTATATCATGTGGCAGGAGAAAAAAATAGATAATCTCCAAATGAGCTTAACTCAATCCAATGCGCAAGTTAACATAGAAAAACAGAAAACAAGTCCAAACAATGAAATAATTGCACAATTTTACACTGAGAGTCCAGAAGTAACATTGTAAAGATGTTAAGTTCACTTTTTAAGGTTTATATCATGTGGCAAGAGAAAAAAATAGAAAATCTCCAAATGAGCTTATCTCACTGTGATGTACACATAAATATAGAAAAACAGAAAACAAGTCCAAACAATGAAATAATTGCTACATTTTACACTGATAGTCCAGAAGTAACATTGTAAAGATGTTATATCACTTTTTAAGGTTTATATCATGTGGCAGGAGAAAAAAATAGATAATCTCCAAATGAGCTTAACTCAATCCAATGCGCAAGTTAACATAGAAAAACAGAAAACAAGTCCAAACAATGAAATAATTGCACAATTTTACACTGAGTGTCCAGAAGTAACATTGTAAAGATGTTATGTTCACTTTTTAAGGTTTATATCATGTGGCAGGAGAAAGGAATAGAAAATCTCCAAATGAGCTTATCTCACTCTAATGTACACATAAACATAGAAAAACAGAAAACAAGTCCAAACAATGAAATAATTGCACAATTTTACACTGAGTGTCCAGAAGTAACATTGTAAAGATGTTATGTTCACTTTTTAAGGTTTATATCATGTGGAAGCAGAAAAAAATAGAAAATCTCCAAATGAGCTTATCTCACTCTAATGTACACATAAACATAGAAAAACAGAAAACAAGTCCAAACAATGAAATAATTGCAAAATTTTACACTGAGTGTCCAGAAGTAACATTGTAAAGATGTTATGTTCACTTTTTAAGGTTTATATCATGTGGCAGGAGAAAGGAATAGAAAATCTCCAAATGAGCTTATCTCACTCTAATGTACACATAAACATAGAAAAACAGAAAACAAGTCCAAACAATGAAATAATTGCTACATTTTACACTGAGTGTCCAGAAGTAACATTGTAAAGATGTTAAGTTCACTTTTTAAGGTTTATATCATGTGGCAGGAGAAAAAAATGGAAAATCTCCAAATGAGCTTAACTCAATCCAATGCGCAATTTAACATAGAAAAACAGAAAACAACTCCAAACAATGAAATAATTGCTACATTTTACACTGATAGTTCAGAAGTAACATTGTAAAGCTGTTATGTTCACTTTTTAAGGTTTATATCATGTGGCAGGAGAAAGGAATAGAAAATCTCCAAATGAGCTTATCTCACTCTAATGTACACATAAACATAGAAAAACAGAAAACAAGTCCAAACAATGAAATAATTGCACAATTTTACACTGAGTGTCCAGAAGTAACATTGTAAAGATGTTAAGTTCACTTTTTAAGGTTTATATCATGTGGCAAGAGAAAAAAATAGAAAATCTCCAAATGAGCTTATCTCACTGTGATGTACACATAAACATAGAAAAACAGAAAACAAGTCCAAACAATAAAATAATTGCACAATTTTACACTGAGAGTCCAGAAGTAACATTGTAAAGATGCTAAGTTCACTTTTTAAGGTTTATATCATGTGGCAGGAGAAAAAAATGGAAAATCTCCAAATGAGCTTAACTCAATCCAATGCGCAGTTTAACATAGAAAAACAGAAAACAAGTCCAAACAATGAAATAATTGCTACATAATACACTGATAGTTCAGAAGTAACATTGTAAAGCTGTTATGTTCACTTTTTAAGGTTTATATCATGTGGCAGGAGAAAGGAATAGAAAATCTCCAAATGAGCTTATCTCACTCTAATGTACACATAAACATAGAAAAACAGAAAACAAGTCCAAACAATGAAATAATTGCACAATTTTACACTGAGTGTCCAGAAGTAACATTGTAAAGATGTTAAGTTCACTTTTTAAGGTTTATATCATGTGGCAAGAGAAAAAAATAGAAAATCTCCAAATGAGCTTATCTCACTGTGATGTACACATAAACATAGAAAAACAGAAAACAAGTCCAAACAATGAAATAATTGCACAATTTTACACTGAGAGTCCAGAAGTAACATTGTAAAGATGTTAAGTTCACTTTTTAAGGTTTATATCATGTGGCAAGAGAAAAAAATGGAAAATCTCCAAATGAGCTTCTCTCACTGTGATGTACACATAAATATAGAAAAACAGAAAACAAGTCCAAACAATGAAATAATTGCTACATTTTACACTGAGTGTCCAGAAGTAACATTGTAAAGCTGTTATGTTCACTTTTTAAGGTTTATAACATGTGGCAGGAGAAAAAAATAGAAAATCTCCAAATGAGCTTATCTCACGTGATGTACACATAAATATAGAAAAACAGAAAACAAGTCCAAACAATGAAATAATTGCTAAATTTTACACTGATAGTCCAGAAGTAACATTGTAAAGATGTTATGTTCACTTTTTAAGGTTTATATCATGTGGCAGGAGAAAAAAATAGATAATCTCCAAATGAGCTTAACTCAATCCAATGCGCAAGTTAACATAGAAAAACAGAAAACAAGTCCAAACAATGAAATAATTGCACAATTTTACACTGAGTGTCCAGAAGTAACATTGTAAAGATGTTATGTTCACTTTTTAAGGTTTATATCATGTGGCAGGAGAAAGGAATAGAAAATCTCCAAAGGAGCTTATCTCACTCTAATGTACACATAAACATAGAAAAACAGAAAACAAGTCCAAACAATGAAATAATTGCACAATTTTACACTGAGTGTCCAGAAGTAACATTGTAAAGATGTTATGTTCACTTTTTAAGGTTTATATCATGTGGAAGGAGAAAAAAATAGAAAATCTCCAAATGAGCTTATCTCACTCTAATGTACACATAAACATAGAAAAACAGAAAACAAGTCCAAACAATGAAATAATTGCGACATTTTACACTGATAGTTCAGAAGTAACATTGTAAAGCTGTTATGTTCACTTTTTAAGGTTTATATCATGTGGCAGGAGAAAAAAATGGAAAATCTCCAAATGAGCTTAACTCAATCGAATGCGCAAGTTAACATAGAAAAACAGAAAACAAGTCCAAACAATGAAATAATTGCTACATTTTACACTGATAGTTCAGAAGTAACATTGTAAAGCTGTTATGTTCACTTTTTAAGGTTTATATCATGTGGCAGGAGAAAAAAATAGAAAATCTCCAAATGAGCTTATCTCACTCTAATGTACACATAAACATAGAAAAACAGAAAACAAGTCCAAACAATGAAATAATTGCACAATTTTACACTGAGAGTCCAGAAGTAACATTGTAAAGATGTTAAGTTCACTTTTTAAGGTTTATATCAGCAGGAGAAAAAAATGGAAAATCTCCAAATGAGCTTAACTCAATCCAATGCGCAATTTAACATAGAAAAACAGAAAACAAGTCCAAACAATGAAATAATTGCTACATTTTACACTGAGTGTCCAGAAGTAACATTGTAAAGCTGTTAAGTTCACTTTTTAAGGTTTATATCAGCAGGAGAAAAAAATGGAAAATCTCCAAATGAGCTTAACTCAATCCAATGCGCAATTTAACATAGAAAAACAGAAAACAAGTCCAAACAATGAAATGATTGCTACATTTTACACTGATAGTCCAGAAGTAACATTGTAAAGATGTTATGTTCACTTTTTAAGGTTTATATCATGTGGCAGGAGAAAAAAATAGATAATCTCCAAATGAGCTTAACTCAATCCAATGCGCAAGTTAACATAGAAAAACAGAAAACAAGTCCAAACAATGAAATAATTGCACAATTTTACACTGAGAGTCCAGAAGTAACATTGTAAAGATGTTAAGTTCACTTTTTAAGGTTTATATCATGTGGCAAGAGAAAAAAATAGAAAATCTCCAAATGAGCTTATCTCACTGTGATGTACACATAAATATAGAAAAACAGAAAACAAGTCCAAACAATGAAATAATTGCTACATTTTACACTGATAGTCCAGAAGTAACATTGTAAAGATGTTATATCACTTTTTAAGGTTTATATCATGTGGCAGGAGAAAAAAATAGATAATCTCCAAATGAGCTTAACTCAATCCAATGCGCAAGTTAACATAGAAAAACAGAAAACAAGTCCAAACAATGAAATAATTGCACAATTTTACACTGAGTGTCCAGAAGTAACATTGTAAAGATGTTATGTTCACTTTTTAAGGTTTATATCATGTGGCAGGAGAAAGGAATAGAAAATCTCCAAATGAGCTTATCTCACTCTAATGTACACATAAACATAGAAAAACAGAAAACAAGTCCAAACAATGAAAGAATTGCACAATTTTACACTGAGAGTCCAGAAGTAACATTGTAAAGATGTTATGTTCACTTTTTAAGGTTTATATCATGTGGAAGGAGAAAAAAATAGAAAATCTCCAAATGAGCTTATCTCACTCTAATGTACACATAAACATAGAAAAACAGAAAACAAGTCCAAACAATGAAATAATTGCACAATTTTACACTGAGAGTCCAGAAGTAACATTGTAAAGATGTTAAGTTCACTTTTTAAGGTTTATATCATGTGGCAGGAGAAAAAAATAGAAAATCTCCAAATGAGCTTATCTCACTGTGATGTACACATAAATATAGAAAAACAGAAAACAAGTCCAAACAATGAAATAATTGCTACATTTTACACTGAGTGTCCAGAAGTAACATTGTAAAGATGTTAAGTTCACTTTTTAAGGTTTATATCATGTGGCAGGAGAAAAAAATGGAAAATCTCCAAATGAGCTTAACTCAATCCAATGCGCAATTTAACATAGAAAAACAGAAAACAAGTCCAAACAATGAAATAATTGCTACATTTTACACTGATAGTTCAGAAGTAACATTGTAAAGCTGTTATGTTCACTTTTTAAGGTTTATATCATGTGGCAGGAGAAAGGAATAGAAAATCTCCAAATGAGCTTATCTCACTCTAATGTACACATAAACATAGAAAAACAGAAAACAAGTCCAAACAATGAAATAATTGCACAATTTTACACTGAGTGTCCAGAAGTAACATTGTAAAGATGTTAAGTTCACTTTTTAAGGTTTATATCATGTGGCAAGAGAAAAAAATAGAAAATCTCCAAAAGAGCTTATCTCACTGTGATGTACACATAAATATAGAAAAACAGAAAACAAGTCCAAACAATGAAATGATTGCTACATTTTACACTGATAGTCCAGAAGTAACATTGTAAAGATGTTATGTTCACTTTTTAAGGTTTATATCATGTGGCAGGAGAAAAAAATAGATAATCTCCAAATGAGCTTAACTCAATCCAATGCGCAAGTTAACATAGAAAAACAGAAAACAAGTCCAAACAATGAAATAATTGCACAATTTTACACTGAGAGTCCAGAAGTAACATTGTAAAGATGTTAAGTTCACTTTTTAAGGTTTATATCATGTGGCAAGAGAAAAAAATAGAAAATCTCCAAATGAGCTTATCTCACTGTGATGTACACATAAATATAGAAAAACAGAAAACAAGTCCAAACAATGAAATAATTGCTACATTTTACACTGATAGTCCAGAAGTAACATTGTAAAGATGTTATATCACTTTTTAAGGTTTATATCATGTGGCAGGAGAAAAAAATAGATAATCTCCAAATGAGCTTAACTCAATCCAATGCGCAAGTTAACATAGAAAAACAGAAAACAAGTCCAAACAATGAAATAATTGCACAATTTTACACTGAGTGTCCAGAAGTAACATTGTAAAGATGTTATGTTCACTTTTTAAGGTTTATATCATGTGGCAGGAGAAAGGAATAGAAAATCTCCAAATGAGCTTATCTCACTCTAATGTACACATAAACATAGAAAAACAGAAAACAAGTCCAAACAATGAAATAATTGCACAATTTTACAATGAGTGTCCAGAAGTAACATTGTAAAGATGTTATGTTCACTTTTTAAGGTTTATATCATGTGGAAGGAGAAAAAAATAGAAAATCTCCAAATGAGCTTATCTCACTCTAATGTACACATAAACATAGAAAAACAGAAAACAAGTCCAAACAATGAAATAATTGCACAATTTTACACTGAGTGTCCAGAAGTAACATTGTAAAGATGTTAAGTTCACTTTTTAAGGTTTATATCATGTGGCAGGAGAAAAAAATGGAAAATCTCCAAATGAGCTTAACTCAATCCAATGCGCAGTTTAACATAGAAAAACAGAAAACAAGTCCAAACAATGAAATAATTGCTACATTTTACACTGATAGTTCAGAAGTAACATTGTAAAGCTGTTATGTTCACTTTTTAAGGTTTATATCATGTGGCAGGAGAAAGGAATAGAAAATCTCCAAATGAGCTTATCTCACTCTAATGTACACATAAACATAGAAAAACAGAAAACAAGTCCAAACAATGAAATAATTGCACAATTTTACACTGAGTGTCCAGAAGTAACATTGTAAAGATGTTAAGTTCACTTTTTAAGGTTTATATCATGTGGCAAGAGAAAAAAATAGAAAATCTCCAAATGAGCTTATCTCACTGTGCTGTACACATAAACATAGAAAAACAGAAAACAAGTCCAAACAATGAAATAATTGCACAATTTTACACTGAGAGTCCAGAAGTAACATTGTAAAGATGTTAAGTTCACTTTTTAAGGTTTATATCATGTGGCAAGAGAAAAAAATAGAAAATCTCCAAATGAGCTTATCTCACTGTGATGTACACATAAATATAGAAAAACAGAAAACAAGTCCAAACAATGAAATAATTGCTACATTTTACACTGAGTGTCCAGAAGTAACATTGTAAAGCTGTTATGTTCACTTTTTAAGGTTTATATCATGTGGCAGGAGAAAAAAATAGAAAATCTCCAAATGAGCTTATCTCACGTGATGTACACATAAATATAGAAAAACAGAAAACAAGTCCAAACAATGAAATAATTGCTAAATTTTACACTGATAGTCCAGAAGTAACATTGTAAAGATGTTATGTTCACTTTTTAAGGTTTATATCATGTGGCAGGAGAAAAAAATAGATAATCTCCAAATGAGCTTAACTCAATCCAATGCGCAAGTTAACATAGAAAAACAGAAAACAAGTCCAAACAATGAAATAATTGCACAATTTTACACTGAGTGTCCAGAAGTAACATTGTAAAGATGTTATGTTCACTTTTTAAGGTTTATATCATGTGGCAGGAGAAAGGAATAGAAAATCTCCAAATGAGCTTATCTCACTCTAATGTACACATAAACATAGAAAAACAGAAAACAAGTCCAAACAATGAAATAATTGCACAATTTTACACTGAGTGTCCAGAAGTAACATTGTAAAGATGTTAAGTTCACTTTTTAAGGTTTATATCATGTGGCAAGAGAAAAAAATAGAAAATCTCCAAAAGAGCTTATCTCACTGTGATGTACACATAAATATAGAAAAACAGAAAACAAGTCCAAACAATGAAATGATTGCTACATTTTACACTGATAGTCCAGAAGTAACATTGTAAAGATGTTATGTTCACTTTTTAAGGTTTATATCATGTGGCAGGAGAAAAAAATAGATAATCTCCAAATGAGCTTAACTCAATCCAATGCGCAAGTTAACATAGAAAAACAGAAAACAAGTCCAAACAATGAAATAATTGCACAATTTTACACTGAGAGTCCAGAAGTAACATTGTAAAGATGTTAAGTTCACTTTTTAAGGTTTATATCATGTGGCAAGAGAAAAAAATAGAAAATCTCCAAATGAGCTTATCTCACTGTGATGTACACATAAATATAGAAAAACAGAAAACAAGTCCAAACAATGAAATAATTGCTACATTTTACACTGATAGTCCAGAAGTAACATTGTAAAGATGTTATATCACTTTTTAAGGTTTATATCATGTGGCAGGAGAAAAAAATAGATAATCTCCAAATGAGCTTAACTCAATCCAATGCGCAAGTTAACATAGAAAAACAGAAAACAAGTCCAAACAATGAAATAATTGCACAATTTTACACTGAGTGTCCAGAAGTAACATTGTAAAGATGTTATGTTCACTTTTTAAGGTTTATATCATGTGGCAGGAGAAAGGAATAGAAAATCTCCAAATGAGCTTATCTCACTCTAATGTACACATAAACATAGAAAAACAGAAAACAAGTCCAAACAATGAAATAATTGCACAATTTTACAATGAGTGTCCAGAAGTAACATTGTAAAGATGTTATGTTCACTTTTTAAGGTTTATATCATGTGGAAGGAGAAAAAAATAGAAAATCTCCAAATGAGCTTATCTCACTCTAATGTACACATAAACATAGAAAAACAGAAAACAAGTCCAAACAATGAAATAATTGCACAATTTTACACTGAGTGTCCAGAAGTAACATTGTAAAGATGTTAAGTTCACTTTTTAAGGTTTATATCATGTGGCAGGAGAAAAAAATGGAAAATCTCCAAATGAGCTTAACTCAATCCAATGCGCAGTTTAACATAGAAAAACAGAAAACAAGTCCAAACAATGAAATAATTGCTACATTTTACACTGATAGTTCAGAAGTAACATTGTAAAGCTGTTATGTTCACTTTTTAAGGTTTATATCATGTGGCAGGAGAAAGGAATAGAAAATCTCCAAATGAGCTTATCTCACTCTAATGTACACATAAACATAGAAAAACAGAAAACAAGTCCAAACAATGAAATAATTGCACAATTTTACACTGAGTGTCCAGAAGTAACATTGTAAAGATGTTAAGTTCACTTTTTAAGGTTTATATCATGTGGCAAGAGAAAAAAATAGAAAATCTCCAAATGAGCTTATCTCACTGTGCTGTACACATAAACATAGAAAAACAGAAAACAAGTCCAAACAATGAAATAATTGCACAATTTTACACTGAGAGTCCAGAAGTAACATTGTAAAGATGTTAAGTTCACTTTTTAAGGTTTATATCATGTGGCAAGAGAAAAAAATAGAAAATCTCCAAATGAGCTTATCTCACTGTGATGTACACATAAATATAGAAAAACAGAAAACAAGTCCAAACAATGAAATAATTGCTACATTTTACACTGAGTGTCCAGAAGTAACATTGTAAAGCTGTTATGTTCACTTTTTAAGGTTTATATCATGTGGCAGGAGAAAAAAATAGAAAATCTCCAAATGAGCTTATCTCACGTGATGTACACATAAATATAGAAAAACAGAAAACAAGTCCAAACAATGAAATAATTGCTAAATTTTACACTGATAGTCCAGAAGTAACATTGTAAAGATGTTATGTTCACTTTTTAAGGTTTATATCATGTGGCAGGAGAAAAAAATAGATAATCTCCAAATGAGCTTAACTCAATCCAATGCGCAAGTTAACATAGAAAAACAGAAAACAAGTCCAAACAATGAAATAATTGCACAATTTTACACTGAGTGTCCAGAAGTAACATTGTAAAGATGTTATGTTCACTTTTTAAGGTTTATATCATGTGGCAGGAGAAAGGAATAGAAAATCTCCAAAGGAGCTTATCTCACTCTAATGTACACATAAACATAGAAAAACAGAAAACAAGTCCAAACAATGAAATAATTGCACAATTTTACACTGAGTGTCCAGAAGTAACATTGTAAAGATGTTATGTTCACTTTTTAAGGTTTATATCATGTGGAAGGAGAAAAAAATAGAAAATCTCCAAATGAGCTTATCTCACTCTAATGTACACATAAACATAGAAAAACAGAAAACAAGTCCAAACAATGAAATAATTGCGACATTTTACACTGATAGTTCAGAAGTAACATTGTAAAGCTGTTATGTTCACTTTTTAAGGTTTATATCATGTGGCAGGAGAAAAAAATGGAAAATCTCCAAATGAGCTTAACTCAATCGAATGCGCAAGTTAACATAGAAAAACAGAAAACAAGTCCAAACAATGAAATAATTGCTACATTTTACACTGATAGTTCAGAAGTAACATTGTAAAGCTGTTATGTTCACTTTTTAAGGTTTATATCATGTGGCAGGAGAAAAAAATAGAAAATCTCCAAATGAGCTTATCTCACTCTAATGTACACATAAACATAGAAAAACAGAAAACAAGTCCAAACAATGAAATAATTGCACAATTTTACACTGAGAGTCCAGAAGTAACATTGTAAAGATGTTAAGTTCACTTTTTAAGGTTTATATCATGTGGCAGGAGAAAAAAATAGAAAATCTCCAAATGAGCTTATCTCACTCTAATGTACACATAAACATAGAAAAACAGAAAACAAGTCCAAACAATGAAATAATTGCACAATTTTACACTGAGAGTCCAGAAGTAACATTGTAAAGATGTTAAGTTCACTTTTTAAGGTTTATATCAGCAGGAGAAAAAAATGGAAAATCTCCAAATGAGCTTAACTCAATCCAATGCGCAATTTAACATAGAAAAACAGAAAACAAGTCCAAACAATGAAATAATTGCTACATTTTACACTGAGTGTCCAGAAGTAACATTGTAAAGCTGTTATGTTCACTTTTTAAGGTTTATATCATGTGGCAGGAGAAAAAAATAGAAAATCTCCAAATGAGCTTATCTCACTGTGATGTACACATAAATATAGAAAAACAGAAAACAAGTCCAAACAATGAAATAATTGCTAAATTTTACACTGATAGTCCAGAAGTAACATTGTAAAGATGTTATGTTCACTTTTTAAGGTTTATATCATGTGGCAGGAGAAAAAAATAGATAATCTCCAAATGAGCTTAACTCAATCCAATGCGCAAGTTAACATAAAAAAACAGAAAACAAGTCCAAACAATGAAATAATTGCACAATTTTACACTGAGTGTCCAGAAGTAACATTGTAAAGATGTTATGTTCACTTTTTAAGGTTTATATCATGTGGCAGGAGAAAGGAATAGAAAATCTCCAAATGAGCTTATCTCACTCTAATGTACACATAAACATAGAAAAACAGAAAACAAGTCCAAACAATGAAATAATTGCACAATTTTACACTGATAGTTCAGAAGTAACATTGTAAAGCTGTTATGTTCACTTTTTAAGGTTTATATCATGTGGCAGGAGAAAGGAATAGAAAATCTCCAATTGAGCTTATCTCACTCTAATGTACACATAAACATAGAAAAACAGAAAACAAGTCCAAACAATGAAATAATTGCACAATTTTACACTGAGAGTCCAGAAGTAACATTGTAAAGATGTTAAGTTCACTTTTTAAGGTTTATATCATGTGGCAAGAGAAAAAAATAGAAAATCTCCAAATGAGCTTATCTCACTGTGATGTACACATAAATATAGAAAAACAGAAAACAAGTCCAAACAATGAAATAATTGCTACATTTTACACTGAGTGTCCAGAAGTAACATTGTAAAGATGTTAAGTTCACTTTTAAAGGTTTATATCATGTGGCAGGAGAAAAAAATGGAAAATCTCCAAATGAGCTTAACTCAATCCAATGCGCAATTTAACATAGAAAAACAGAAAACAAGTCCAAACAATGAAATAATTGCTACATTTTACACTGATAGTTCAGAAGTAACATTGTAAAGCTGTTATGTTCACTTTTTAAGGTTTATATCATGTGGCAGGAGAAAGGAATAGAAAATCTCCAAATGAGCTTATCTCACTCTAATGTACACATAAACATAGAAAAACAGAAAACAAGTCCAAACAATGAAATAATTGCACAATTTTACACTGAGTGTCCAGAAGTAACATTGTAAAGATGTTAAGTTCACTTTTTAAGGTTTATATCATGTGGCAAGAGAAAAAAATAGAAAATCTCCAAAAGAGCTTATCTCACTGTGATGTACACATAAATATAGAAAAACAGAAAACAAGTCCAAACAATGAAATGATTGCTACATTTTACACTGATAGTCCAGAAGTAACATTGTAAAGATGTTATGTTCACTTTTTAAGGTTTATATCATGTGGCAGGAGAAAAAAATAGATAATCTCCAAATGAGCTTAACTCAATCCAATGCGCAAGTTAACATAGAAAAACAGAAAACAAGTCCAAACAATGAAATAATTGCACAATTTTACACTGAGAGTCCAGAAGTAACATTGTAAAGATGTTAAGTTCACTTTTTAAGGTTTATATCATGTGGCAAGAGAAAAAAATAGAAAATCTCCAAATGAGCTTATCTCACTGTGATGTACACATAAATATAGAAAAACAGAAAACAAGTCCAAACAATGAAATAATTGCTACATTTTACACTGATAGTCCAGAAGTAACATTGTAAAGATGTTATATCACTTTTTAAGGTTTATATCATGTGGCAGGAGAAAAAAATAGATAATCTCCAAATGAGCTTAACTCAATCCAATGCGCAAGTTAACATAGAAAAACAGAAAACAAGTCCAAACAATGAAATAATTGCACAATTTTACACTGAGTGTCCAGAAGTAACATTGTAAAGATGTTATGTTCACTTTTTAAGGTTTATATCATGTGGCAGGAGAAAGGAATAGAAAATCTCCAAATGAGCTTATCTCACTCTAATGTACACATAAACATAGAAAAACAGAAAACAAGTCCAAATAATGAAATAATTGCACAATTTTACACTGAGTGTCCAGAAGTAACATTGTAAAGATGTTATGTTCACTTTTTAAGGTTTATATCATGTGGAAGGAGAAAAAAATAGAAAATCTCCAAATGAGCTTATCTCACTCTAATGTACACATAAACATAGAAAACCAGAAAACAAGTCCAAACAATGAAATAATTGCACAATTTTACACTGAGAGTCCAGAAGTAACATTGTAACGATGTTAAGTTCACTTTTTAAGGTTTATATCATGTGGCAGGAGAAAAAAATAGAAAATCTCCAAATGAGCTTATCTCACTGTGATGTACACATAAATATAGAAAAACAGAAAACAAGTCCAAACAATGAAATAATTGCTACATTTTACACTGAGTGTCCAGAAGTAACATTGTAAAGATGTTAAGTTCACTTTTTAAGGTTTATATCATGTGGCAGGAGAAAAAAATGGAAAATCTCCAAATGAGCTTAACTCAATCCAATGCGCAATTTAACATAGAAAAACAGAAAACAAGTCCAAACAATGAAATAATTGCTACATTTTACACTGATAGTTCAGAAGTAACATTGTAAAGCTGTTATGTTCACTTTTTAAGGTTTATATCATGTGGCAGGAGAAAGGAATAGAAAATCTCCAAATGAGCTTATCTCACTCTAATGTACACATAAACATAGAAAAACAGAAAACAAGTCCAAACAATGAAATAATTGCACAATTTTACACTGAGTGTCCAGAAGTAACATTGTAAAGATGTTAAGTTCACTTTTTAAGGTTTATATCATGTGGCAAGAGAAAAAAATAGAAAATCTCCAAAAGAGCTTATCTCACTGTGATGTACACATAAATATAGAAAAACAGAAAACAAGTCCAAACAATGAAATGATTGCTACATTTTACACTGATAGTCCAGAAGTAACATTGTAAAGATGTTATGTTCACTTTTTAAGGTTTATATCATGTGGCAGGAGAAAAAAATAGATAATCTCCAAATGAGCTTAACTCAATCCAATGCGCAAGTTAACATAGAAAAACAGAAAACAAGTCCAAACAATGAAATAATTGCACAATTTTACACTGAGAGTCCAGAAGTAACATTGTAAAGATGTTAAGTTCACTTTTTAAGGTTTATATCATGTGGCAAGAGAAAAAAATAGAAAATCTCCAAATGAGCTTATCTCACTGTGATGTACACATAAATATAGAAAAACAGAAAACAAGTCCAAACAATGAAATAATTGCTACATTTTACACTGATAGTCCAGAAGTAACATTGTAAAGATGTTATATCACTTTTTAAGGTTTATATCATGTGGCAGGAGAAAAAAATAGATAATCTCCAAATGAGCTTAACTCAATCCAATGCGCAAGTTAACATAGAAAAACAGAAAACAAGTCCAAACAATGAAATAATTGCACAATTTTACACTGAGTGTCCAGAAGTAACATTGTAAAGATGTTATGTTCACTTTTTAAGGTTTATATCATGTGGCAGGAGAAAGGAATAGAAAATCTCCAAATGAGCTTATCTCACTCTAATGTACACATAAACATAGAAAAACAGAAAACAAGTCCAAACAATGAAATAATTGCACAATTTTACACTGAGTGTCCAGAAGTAACATTGTAAAGATGTTAAGTTCACTTTTTAAGGTTTATATCATGTGGAAGGAGAAAAAAATAGAAAATCTCCAAATGAGCTTATCTCACTCTAATGTACACATAAACATAGAAAAACAGAAAACAAGTCCAAACAATGAAATAATTGCACAATTTTACACTGAGAGTCCAGAAGTAACATTGTAAAGATGTTAAGTTCACTTTTTAAGGTTTATATCATGTGGCAGGAGAAAAAAATAGAAAATCTCCAAATGAGCTTATCTCACTCTAATGTACACATAAACATAGAAAAACAGAAAACAAGTCCAAACAATGAAATAATTGCACAATTTTACACTGAGTGTCCAGAAGTAACATTGTAAAGATGTTAAGTTCACTTTTTAAGGTTTATATCATGTGGCAGGAGAAAAAAATGGAAAATCTCCAAATGAGCTTAACTCAATCCAATGCGCAATTTAACATAGAAAAACAGAAAACAAGTCCAAACAATGAAATAATTGCTACATTTTACACTGATAGTTCAGAAGTAACATTGTAAAGCTGTTATGTTCACTTTTTAAGGTTTATATCATGTGGCAGGAGAAAGGAATAGAAAATCTCCAAATGAGCTTATCTCACTCTAATGTACACATAAACATAGAAAAACAGAAAACAAGTCCAAACAATGAAATAATTGCACAATTTTACACTGAGTGTCCAGAAGTAACATTGTAAAGATGTTAAGTTCACTTTTTAAGGTTTATATCATGTGGCAAGAGAAAAAAATAGAAAATCTCCAAATGAGCTTATCTCACTGTGATGTACACATAAACATAGAAAAACAGAAAACAAGTCCAAACAATAAAATAATTGCACAATTTTACACTGAGAGTCCAGAAGTAACATTGTAAAGATGTTAAGTTCACTTTTTAAGGTTTATATCATGTGGCAAGAGAAAAAAATAGAAAATCTCCAAATGAGCTTATCTCACTGTGATGTACACATAAATATAGAAAAACAGAAAACAAGTCCAAACAATGAAATAATTGCTACATTTTACACTGATAGTCCAGAAGTAACATTGTAAAGATGTTATGTTCACTTTTTAAGGTTTATATCATGTGGCAGGAGAAAAAAATAGATAATCTCCAAATGAGCTTAACTCAATCCAATGCGCAAGTTAACATAGAAAAACAGAAAACAAGTCCAAACAATGAAATAATTGCACAATTTTACACTGAGTGTCCAGAAGTAACATTGTAAAGATGTTATGTTCACTTTTTAAGGTTTATATCATGTGGCAGGAGAAAGGAATAGAAAATCTCCAAATGAGCTTATCTCACTCTAATGTACACATAAACATAGAAAAACAGAAAACAAGTCCAAACAATGAAATAATTGCTACATTTTACACTGAGTGTCCAGAAGTAACATTGTAAAGATGTTATGTTCACTTTTTAAGGTTTATATCATGTGGAAGGAGAAAAAAATAGAAAATCTCCAAATGAGCTTAACTCACTCCAATACGCAAGTTAACATAGAAAAACAGAAAACAAGTCCAAACAATGAAATAATTGCAAAATTTTACACTGAGAGTCCAGAAGTAACATTGTAAAGATGTTATGTTCACTTTTTAAGGTTTATATCATGTGGCAAGAGAAAAAAATGGAAAATCTCCAAATGAGCTTATCTCACTCTAATGTACACATAAACATAGAAAAACAGAAAACAAGTCCAAACAATGAAATAATTGCACAATTTTACACTGAGAGTCCAGAAGTAACATTGTAAAGATGTCAAGTTCACTTTTTAAGGTTTATATCATGTGGCAGGAGAAAAAAATGGAAAATCTCGAAATGAGCTTAACTCAATCCAATGCGCAAGTTAACATAGAAAAACAGAAAACAAGTCCAAACAATGAAATAATTGCACAATTTTACACTGAGTGTCCAGAAGTAACATTGTAAAGATGTTATGTTCACTTTTTAAGGTTTATATCATGTGGAAGGAGAAAAAAAGTAGAAAATCTCCAAATGAGCTTATCTCACTCTAATGTACACATAAACATAGAAAAACAGAAAACAAGTCCAAACAATGAAATAATTGCACAATTTTACACTGAGAGTCCAGAAGTAACATTGTAAAGATGTTAAGTTCACTTTTCAAGGTTTATATCATGTGGCAAGAGAAAAAAATAGAAAATCTCCAAATGAGCTTATCTCACTGTGATGTACACATAAATATAGAAAAACAGAAAACAAGTCCAAACAATGAAATAATTGCACAATTTTACACTGAGAGTCCAGAAGTAACATTGTAAAGATGTTAAGTTCACTTTTTAAGGTTTATATCATGTGGCAAGAGAAAAAAATAGAAAATCTCCAAATGAGCTTATCTCACTGTGATGTACACATAAATATAGAAAAACAGAAAACAAGTCCAAACAATGAAATAATTGCTACATTTTACACTGAGTGTCCAGAAGTAACATTGTAAAGATGTTAAGTTCACTTTTTAAGGTTTATATCATGTGGCAGGAGAAAAAAATGGAAAATCTCCAAATGAGCTTAACTCAATCCAATGCGCAAGTTAACATAGAAAAACAGAAAACAAGTCCAAACAATGAAATAATTGCACAATTTTACACTGAGTGTCCAGAAGTAACATTGTAAAGATGTTATGTTCACTTTTTAAGGTTTATATCATGTGGAAGGAGAAAAAAAGTAGAAAATCTCCAAATGAGCTTATCTCACTCTAATGTACACATAAACATAGAAAAACAGAAAACAAGTACAAACAATGAAATAATTGCACAATTTTACACTGAGAGTCCAGAAGTAACATTGTAAAGATGTTAAGTTCACTTTTCAAGGTTTATATCATGTGGCAAGAGAAAAAAATAGATAATCTCCAAATGAGCTTAACTCAATCCAATGCGCAAGTTAACATAGAAAAACAGAAAACAAGTCCAAACAATGAAATAATTGCACAATTTTACACTGAGAGTCCAGAAGTAACATTGTAAAGATGTTAAGTTCACTTTTTAAGGTTTATATCATGTGGCAAGAGAAAAAAATAGAAAATCTCCAAATGAGCTTATCTCACTGTGATGTACACATAAATATAGAAAAACAGAAAACAAGTCCAAACAATGAAATAATTGCTACATTTTACACTGATAGTCCAGAAGTAACATTGTAAAGATGTTATATCACTTTTTAAGGTTTATATCATGTGGCAGGAGAAAAAAATAGATAATCTCCAAATGAGCTTAACTCAATCCAATGCGCAAGTTAACATAGAAAAACAGAAAACAAGTCCAAACAATGAAATAATTGCACAATTTTACACTGAGTGTCCAGAAGTAACATTGTAAAGATGTTATGTTCACTTTTTAAGGTTTATATCATGTGGCAGGAGAAAGGAATAGAAAATCTCCAAATGAGCTTATCTCACTCTAATGTACAAATAAACATAGAAAAACAGAAAACAAGTCCAAACAATGAAATAATTGCACAATTTTACACTGAGTGTCCAGAAGTAACATTGTAAAGATGTTATGTTCACTTTTTAAGGTTTATATCATGTGGAAGGAGAAAAAAATAGAAAATCTCCAAATGAGCTTATCTCACTCTAATGTACACATAAACATAGAAAAACAGAAAACAAGTCCAAACAATGAAATAATTGCACAATTTTACACTGAGAGTCCAGAAGTAACATTGTAAAGATGTTAAGTTCACTTTTTAAGGTTTATATCATGTGGCAGGAGAAAAAAATGGAAAATCTCCAAATGAGCTTATCTCACTGTGATGTACACATAAATATAGAAAAACAGAAAACAAGTCCAAACAATGAAATAATTGCTACATTTTACACTGAGTGTCCAGAAGTAACATTGTAAAGATGTTAAGTTCACTTTTTAAGGTTTATATCATGTGGCAGGAGAAAAAAATGGAAAATCTCCAAATGAGCTTAACTCAATCCAATGCGCAATTTAACATAGAAAAACAGAAAACAAGTCCAAACAATGAAATAATTGCTACATTTTACACTGATAGTTCAGAAGTAACATTGTAAAGCTGTTATGTTCACTTTTTAAGGTTTATATCATGTGGCAGGAGAAAGGAATAGAAAATCTCCAAATGAGCTTATCTCACTCTAATGTACACATAAACATAGAAAAACAGAAAACAAGTCCAAACAATGAAATAATTGCACAATTTTACACGGAGTGTCCAGAAGTAACATTGTAAAGATGTTAAGTTCACTTTTTAAGGTTTATATCATGTGGCAAGAGAAAAAAATAGAAAATCTCCAAATGAGCTTATCTCACTGTGATGTACACATAAACATAGAAAAACAGAAAACAAGTCCAAACAATAAAATAATTGCACAATTTTACACTGAGAGTCCAGAAGTAACATTGTAAAGATGTTAAGTTCACTTTTTAAGGTTTATATCATGTGGCAAGAGAAAAAAATAGAAAATCTCCAAATGAGCTTATCTCACTGTGATGTACACATAAATATAGAAAAACAGAAAACAAGTCCAAACAATGAAATAATTGCTACATTTTACACTGATAGTCCAGAAGTAACATTGTAAAGATGTTATGTTCACTTTTTAAGGTTTATATCATGTGGCAGGAGAAAAAAATAGATAATCTCCAAATGAGCTTAACTCAATCCAATGCGCAAGTTAACATAGAAAAACAGAAAACAAGTCCAAACAATGAAATAATTGCACAATTTTACACTGAGTGTCCAGAAGTAACATTGTAAAGATGTTATGTTCACTTTTTAAGGTTTATATCATGTGGCAGGAGAAAGGAATAGAAAATCTCCAAATGAGCTTATCTCACTCTAATGTACACATAAACATAGAAAAACAGAAAACAAGTCCAAACAATGAAATAATTGCACAATTTTACACTGAGTGTCCAGAAGTAACATTGTAAAGATGTTATGTTCACTTTTTAAGGTTTATATCATGTGGAAGGAGAAAAAAATAGAAAATCTCCAAATGAGCTTATCTCACTCTAATGTACACATAAACATAGAAAAACAGAAAACAAGTCCAAACAATGAAATAATTGCACAATTTTACACTGAGAGTCCAGAAGTAACATTGTAAAGATGTTAAGTTCACTTTTTAAGGTTTATATCATGTGGCAGGAGAAAAAAATAGAAAATCTCCAAATGAGCTCTCACTGTGATGTACACATAAATATAGAAAAACAGAAAACAAGTCCAAACAATGAAATAATTGCTACATTTTACACTGATAGTCCAGAAGTAACATTGTAAAGATGTTATGTTCACTTTTTAAGGTTTATATCATGTGGCAGGAGAAAAAATAGATAATCTCCAAATGAGCTTAACTCAATCCAATGCGCAAGTTAACATAGAAAAACAGAAAACAAGTCCAAACAATGAAATAATTGCACAATTTTACACTGAGTGTCCAGAAGTAACATTGTAAAGATGTTATGTTCACTTTTTAAGGTTTATATCATGTGGCAGGAGAAAGGAATAGAAAATCTCCAAATGAGCTTATCTCACTCTAATGTACACATAAACATAGAAAAACAGAAAACAAGTCCAAACAATGAAATAATTGCACAATTTTACACTGAGTGTCCAGAAGTAACATTGTAAAGATGTTATGTTCACTTTTTAAGGTTTATATCATGTGGAAGGAGAAAAAAATAGAAAATCTCCAAATGAGCTTAACTCACTCCAATACGCAAGTTAACATAGAAAAACAGAAAACAAGTCCGAAAAAATGAAATAATTGCACAATTTTACACTGAGAGTCCAGAAGTAACATTGTAAAGATGTTATGTTCACTTTTTAAGGTTTATATCATGTGGCAAGAGAAAAAAATGGAAAATCTCCAAATGAGCTTATCTCACTCTAATGTACACATAAACATAGAAAAACAGAAAACAAGTCCAAACAATGAAATAATTGCACAATTTTACACTGAGAGTACAGAAGTAACATTGTAAAGATGTTAAGTTCACTTTTTAAGGTTTATATCATGTGGCAGGAGAAAAAAATGGAAAATCTCCAAATGAGCTTAACTCAATCCAATGCGCAAGTTAACATAGAAAAACAGAAAACAAGTCCAAACAATGAAATAATTGCACAATTTTACACTGAGTGTCCAGAAGTAACATTGTAAAGATGTTATGTTCACTTTTTAAGGTTTATATCATGTGGAAGGAGAAAAAAAGTAGAAAATCTCCAAATGAGCTTAACTCAATCCAATTCGCAAGTTAACATAGAAAAACAGAAAACAAGTCCAAACAATGAAATAATTGCACAATTTTACACTGAGAGTCCAGAAGTAACATTGTAAAGATGTTAAGTTCACTTTTTAAGGTTTATATCATGTGGCAAGAGAAAAAAATAGAAAATCTCCAAATGAGCTTATCTCACTGTGATGTACACATAAATATAGAAAAACAGAAAACAAGTCCAAACAATGAAACAATTGCTACATTTTACACTGATAGTCCAGAAGTAACATTGTAAAGATGTTATATCACTTTTTAAGGTTTATATCATGTGGCAGGAGAAAAAAATAGATAATCTCCAAATGAGCTTAACTCAATCCAATGCGCAAGTTAACATAGAAAAACAGAAAACAAGTCCAAACAATGAAATAATTGCACAATTTTACACTGAGTGTCCAGAAGTAACATTGTAAAGATGTTATGTTCACTTTTTAAGGTTTATATCATGTGGCAGGAGAAAGGAATAGAAAATCTCCAAATGAGCTTATCTCACTCTAATGTACACATAAACATAGAAAAACAGAAAACAAGTCCAAACAATGAAATAATTGCACAATTTTACACTGAGTGTCCAGAAGTAACATTGTAAAGATGTTAAGTTCACTTTTTAAGGTTTATATCATGTGGCAGGAGAAAAAAATGGAAAATCTCCAAATGAGCTTAACTCAATCCAATGCGCAATTTAACATAGAAAAACAGAAAACAAGTCCAAACAATGAAATAATTGCTACATTTTACACTGATAGTTCAGAAGTAACATTGTAAAGCTGTTATGTTCACTTTTTAAGGTTTATATCATGTGGCAGGAGAAAGGAATAGAAAATCTCCAAAATTAGCTTATCTCACTCTAATGTACACATAAACATAGAAAAACAGAAAACAAGTCCAAACAATGAAATAATTGCACAATTTTACACTGAGTGTCCAGAAGTAACATTGTAAAGATGTTAAGTTCACTTTTTAAGGTTTATATCATGTGGCAAGAGAAAAAAATAGAAAATCTCCAAATGAGCTTATCTTACTCTGATTTACACATAAACATAGAAAAACAGAAAACAAGGCCAAACAATGAAATAATTGCAAAATTTTACACTGAAAGTCCAGAAGTAACATTGTAAAGATGTTATGTTCACTTTTAAGGTTTATATCATGTGGCAAGAGAAAAAAATGGAAAATCTCCAAATGAGCTTAACTCACTCTGATGTACACATAAACATAGAAAAACAGAAAACAAGTCCAAACAATGAAATAATTGCACAATTTTACACTGAGAGTCCAGAAGTAACATTGTAAAGATGTTAAGTTCACTTTTTAAGGTTTATATCATGTGGCAGGAGAAAAAAATAGAAAATCTCCAAATGAGCTCTCACTGTGATGTACACATAAATATAGAAAAACAGAAAACAAGTCCAAACAATGAAATAATTGCTACATTTTACACTGATAGTCCAGAAGTAACATTGTAAAGATGTTATGTTCACTTTTTAAGGTTTATATCATGTGGCAGGAGAAAAAAATAGATAATCTCCAAATGAGCTTATCTCACTCTAATGTACACATAAACATAGAAAAACAGAAAACAAGTCCAAACAATGAAATAATTGCACAATTTTACACTGAGTGTCCAGAAGTAACATTGTAAAGATGTTATGTTCACTTTTTAAGGTTTATATCATGTGGAAGGAGAAAAAAATAGAAAATCTCCAAATGAGCTTAACTCACTCCAATACGCAAGTTAACATAGAAAAACAGAAAACAAGTCCGAAAAAATGAAATAATTGCAAAATTTTACACTGAGAGTCCAGAAATAACATTGTAAAGATGTTATGTTCACTTTTTAAGGTTTATATCATGTGGCAAGAGAAAAAAATGGAAAATCTCCAAATGAGCTTATCTCACTCTAATGTACACATAAACATAGAAAAACAGAAAACAAGTCCAAACAATGAAATAATTGCACAATTTTACACTGAGAGTCCAGAAGTAACATTGTAAAGATGTTAAGTTCACTTTTTAAGGTTTATATCATGTGGCAGGAGAAAAAAATGGAAAATCTCCAAATGAGCTTAACTCAATCCAATGCGCAAGTTAACATAGAAAAACAGAAAACAAGTCCAAACAATGAAATAATTGCACAATTTTACACTGAGTGTCCAGAAGTAACATTGTAAAGATGTTATGTTCACTTTTTAAGGTTTATATCATGTGGAAGGAGAAAAAAAGTAGAAAATCTCCAAATGAGCTTATCTCACTCTAATGTACACATAAACATAGAAAAACAGAAAACAAGTCCAAACAATGAAATAATTGCACAATTTTACACTGAGAGTCCAGAAGTAACATTGTAAAGATGTTAAGTTCACTTTTCAAGGTTTATATCATGTGGCAAGAGAAAAAAATAGAAAATCTCCAAATGAGCTTATCTCACTGTGATGTACACATAAATATAGAAAAACAGAAAACAAGTCCAAACAATGAAATAATTGCACAATTTTACACTGAGAGTCCAGAAGTAACATTGTAAAGATGTTAAGTTCACTTTTTAAGGTTTATATCATGTGGCAAGAGAAAAAAATAGAAAATCTCCAAATGAGCTTATCTCACTGTGATGTACACATAAATATAGAAAAACAGAAAACAAGTCCAAACAATGAAATAATTGCTACATTTTACACTGAGTGTCCAGAAGTAACATTGTAAAGATGTTAAGTTCACTTTTTAAGGTTTATATCATGTGGCAGGAGAAAAAAATGGAAAATCTCCAAATGAGCTTAACTCAATCCAATGCGCAATTTAACATAGAAAAACAGAAAACAAGTCCAAACAATGAAATAATTGCTACATTTTACACTGATAGTTCAGAAGTAACATTGTAAAGCTGTTATGTTCACTTTTTAAGGTTTATATCATGTGGCAGGAGAAAGGAATAGAAAATCTCCAAATGAGCTTATCTCACTCTAATGTACACATAAACATAGAAAAACAGAAAACAAGTCCAAACAATGAAATAATTGCACAATTTTACACTGAGTGTCCAGAAGTAACATTGTAAAGATGTTAAGTTCACTTTTTAAGGTTTATATCATGTGGCAAGAGAAAAAAATAGAAAATCTCCAAATGAGCTTATCTCACTCTAATGTACACATAAACATAGAAAAACAGAAAACAAGTCCAAACAATGAAATGATTGCTACATTTTACACTGATAGTCCAGAAGTAACATTGTAAAGATGTTATGTTCACTTTTTAAGGTTTATATCATGTGGCAGGAGAAAAAAATAGATAATCTCCAAATGAGCTTAACTCAATCCAATGCGCAAGTTAACATAGAAAAACAGAAAACAAGTCCAAACAATGAAATAATTGCACAATTTTACACTGAGAGTCCAGAAGTAACATTGTAAAGATGTTAAGTTCACTTTTTAAGGTTTATATCATGTGGCAAGAGAAAAAAATAGAAAATCTCCAAATGAGCTTATCTCACTGTGATGTACACATAAATATAGAAAAACAGAAAACAAGTCCAAACAATGAAACAATTGCTACATTTTACACTGATAGTCCAGAAGTAACATTGTAAAGATGTTATATCACTTTTTAAGGTTTATATCATGTGGCAGGAGAAAAAAATAGATAATCTCCAAATGAGCTTAACTCAATCCAATGCGCAAGTTAACATAGAAAAACAGAAAACAAGTCCAAACAATTAAATAATTGCACAATTTTACACTGAGTGTCCAGAAGTAACATTGTAAAGATGTTATGTTCACTTTTTAAGGTTTATATCATGTGGCAGGAGAAAGGAATAGAAAATCTCCAAATGAGCTTATCTCACTCTAATGTACACATAAACATAGAAAAACAGAAAACAAGTCCAAACAATGAAATAATTGCACAATTTTACACTGAGTGTCCAGAAGTAACATTGTAAAGATGTTAAGTTCACTTTTTAAGGTTTATATCATGTGGCAGGAGAAAAAAATGGAAAATCTCCAAATGAGCTTAACTCAATCCAATGCGCAATTTAACATAGAAAAACAGAAAACAAGTCCAAACAATGAAATAATTGCTACATTTTACACTGATAGTTCAGAAGTAACATTGTAAAGCTGTTATGTTCACTTTTTAAGGTTTATATCATGTGGCAGGAGAAAGGAATAGAAAATCTCCAAATGAGCTTATCTCACTCTAATGTACACATAAACATAGAAAAACAGAAAACAAGTCCAAACAATGAAATGATTGCTACATTTTACACTGATAGTCCAGAAGTAACATTGTAAAGATGTTATGTTCACTTTTTAAGGTTTATATCATGTGGCAGGAGAAAAAAATAGATAATCTCCAAATGAGCTTAACTCAATCCAATGCGCAAGTTAACATAGAAAAACAGAAAACAAGTCCAAACAATGAAATAATTGCACAATTTTACACTGAGAGTCCAGAAGTAACATTGTAAAGATGTTAAGTTCACTTTTTAAGGTTTATATCATGTGGCAAGAGAAAAAAATAGAAAATCTCCAAATGAGCTTATCTCACTGTGATGTACACATAAATATAGAAAAACAGAAAACAAGTCCAAACAATGAAACAATTGCTACATTTTACACTGATAGTCCAGAAGTAACATTGTAAAGATGTTATATCACTTTTTAAGGTTTATATCATGTGGCAGGAGAAAAAAATAGATAATCTCCAAATGAGCTTAACTCAATCCAATGCGCAAGTTAACATAGAAAAACAGAAAACAAGTCCAAACAATTAAATAATTGCACAATTTTACACTGAGTGTCCAGAAGTAACATTGTAAAGATGTTATGTTCACTTTTTAAGGTTTATATCATGTGGCAGGAGAAAGGAATAGAAAATCTCCAAATGAGCTTATCTCACTCTAATGTACACATAAACATAGAAAAACAGAAAACAAGTCCAAACAATGAAATAATTGCACAATTTTACACTGAGTGTCCAGAAGTAACATTGTAAAGATGTTAAGTTCACTTTTTAAGGTTTATATCATGTGGCAGGAGAAAAAAATGGAAAATCTCCAAATGAGCTTAACTCAATCCAATGCGCAATTTAACATAGAAAAACAGAAAACAAGTCCAAACAATGAAATAATTGCTACATTTTACACTGATAGTTCAGAAGTAACATTGTAAAGCTGTTATGTTCACTTTTTAAGGTTTATATCATGTGGCAGGAGAAAGGAATAGAAAATCTCCAAATGAGCTTATCTCACTCTAATGTACACATAAACATAGAAAAACAGAAAACAAGTCCAAACTATGAAATAATTGCACAATTTTACACTGAGTGTCCAGAAGTAACATTGTAAAGATGTTAAGTTCACTTTTTAAGGTTTATATCATGTGGCAAGAGAAAAAAATAGAAAATCTCCAAATGAGCTTATCTTACTCTGATTTACACATAAACATAGAAAAACAGAAAACAAGGCCAAACAATGAAATAATTGCAAAATTTTACACTGAAAGTCCAGAAGTAACATTGTAAAGATGTTATGTTCACTTTTAAGGTTTATATCATGTGGCAAGAGAAAAAAATGGAAAATCTCCAAATGAGCTTAACTCACTCTGATGTACACATGAACATAGAAAAACAGAAAACAAGTCCAAACAATGAAATAATTGCTACATTTTACACTGATAGTCCAGAAGTAACATTGTAAAGCTGTTATGTTCACTTTTTAAGGTTTATATCATGTGGCAGGAGAAAAAAATAGAATATCTCCAAATGAGCTTAACTCACTCCAATGCGCAAGTTAACATAGAAAAACAGAAAACAAGTCCAAACAATGAAATAATTGCACCATTTTACACTGAGTGTCCAGAAGTAACATTGTAAAGATGTTATGTTCACTTTTTATGGTTTATATCATGTGGAAGGAGAAAAAAATAGAAAATCTCCAAATGAGCTTAACTCACTCCAATGCGCAAGTTAACATAGAAAAACAGAAAACAAGTCCAAACAATGAAATAATTGCTACATTTTACACTGATAGTCCAGAAGTAACATTGTAAAGATGTTATGTTCACTTTTTAAGGTTTATATCATGTGGCAAGAGAAAAAAATGGAAAATCTCCAAATGAGCTTAACTCACTCTGATGTACACATAAACATAGAAAAACAGAAAACAAGTCCAAACAATGAAATAATTGCACAATTTTACACTGAGAGTCCAGAAGTAACATTGTAAAGTTGTTAAGTTCACTTTTTAAGGTTTATATCATGTGGCAAGAGAAAAAAATGGAAAATCTCCAAATGAGCTTAACTGACTCCAATGCGCAATTTAACATAGAAAAACAGAAAACAAGTCCAAACAATGAAATAATTGCTACATTTTAAACTGAGAGTTCAGAAGTAACATTGTAAAGATGTTATGTTCACTTTTTAAGGTTTATATCATGTGGCAGGAGAAAAAAATAGAATATCTCCAAATGAGCTTATCTCACTCTAATGTACACATAAACATAGAAAAACAGAAAACAAGTCCAAACAATGAAATAATTGCACAAGAAAATCTCCAAATGAGCTTATCTCACTCTAATGTACACATAAACATAGAAAAACAGAAAACAAGGCCAAACAATGAAATAATTGCACAATTTTAAACTGAGAGTCCAGAAGTAACATTGTAAAGATGTTAAGTTCACTTTTTAAGGTTTATATCATGTGGCAAGAGAAAAAAATAGAAAATCTCCAAATGAGCTTAACTCAATCCAATGCGCAAGTTAACATAGAAAAACAGAAAACAAGTCCAAACAATGAAATAATTGCACAATTTTACACTGAGAGTCCAGAAGTAACATTGTAAAGATGTTAAGTTCACTTTTTAAGGTTTATATCATGTGGCAAGAGAAAAAAATAGAAAATCTCCAAATGAGCTTATCTCACTGTGATGTACACATAAATATAGAAAAACAGAAAACAAGTCCAAACAATGAAATAATTGCTACATTTTACACTGATAGTCCAGAAGTAACATTGTAAAGATGTTATATCACTTTTTAAGGTTTATATCATGTGGCAGGAGAAAAAAATAGATAATCTCCAAATGAGCTTAACTCAATCCAATGCGCAAGTTAACATAGAAAAACAGAAAACAAGTCCAAACAATTAAATAATTGCACAATTTTACACTGAGTGTCCAGAAGTAACATTGTAAAGATGTTATGTTCACTTTTTAAGGTTTATATCATGTGGCAGGAGAAAGGAATAGAAAATCTCCAAATGAGCTTATCTCACTCTAATGTACACATAAACATAGAAAAACAGAAAACAAGTCCAAACAATGAAATAATTGCACAATTTTACACTAAGTGTCCAGAAGTAACATTGTAAAGATGTTAAGTTCACTTTTTAAGGTTTATATCATGTGGCAGGAGAAAAAAATGGAAAATCTCCAAATGAGCTTAACTCAATCCAATGCGCAATTTAACATAGAAAAACAGAAAACAAGTCCAAACAATGAAATAATTGCTACATTTTACACTGATAGTTCAGAAGTAACATTGTAAAGCTGTTATGTTCACTTTTTAAGGTTTATATCATGTGGCAGGAGAAAGGAATAGAAAATCTCCAAATGAGCTTATCTCACTCTAATGTACACATAAACATAGAAAAACAGAAAACAAGTCCAAACTATGAAATAATTGCACAATTTTACACTGAGTGTCCAGAAGTAACATTGTAAAGATGTTAAGTTCACTTTTTAAGGTTTATATCATGTGGCAAGAGAAAAAAATAGAAAATCTCCAAATGAGCTTATCTTACTCTGATTTACACATAAACATAGAAAAACAGAAAACAAGGCCAAACAATGAAATAATTGCAAAATTTTACACTGAAAGTCCAGAAGTAACATTGTAAAGATGTTATGTTCACTTTTAAGGTTTATATCATGTGGCAAGAGAAAAAAATGGAAAATCTCCAAATGAGCTTAACTCACTCTGATGTACACATGAACATAGAAAAACAGAAAACAAGTCCAAACAATGAAATAATTGCTACATTTTACACTGATAGTCCAGAAGTAACATTGTAAAGCTGTTATGTTCACTTTTTAAGGTTTATATCATGTGGCAGGAGAAAAAAATAGAATATCTCCAAATGAGCTTAACTCACTCCAATGCGCAAGTTAACATAGAAAAACAGAAAACAAGTCCAAACAATGAAATAATTGCACCATTTTACACTGAGTGTCCAGAAGTAACATTGTAAAGATGTTATGTTCACTTTTTATGGTTTATATCATGTGGAAGGAGAAAAAAATAGAAAATCTCCAAATGAGCTTAACTCACTCCAATGCGCAAGTTAACATAGAAAAACAGAAAACAAGTCCAAACAATGAAATAATTGCTACATTTTACACTGATAGTCCAGAAGTAACATTGTAAAGATGTTATGTTCACTTTTTAAGGTTTATATCATGTGGCAAGAGAAAAAAATGGAAAATCTCCAAATGAGCTTAACTCACTCTGATGTACACATAAACATAGAAAAACAGAAAACAAGTCCAAACAATGAAATAATTGCACAATTTTACACTGAGAGTCCAGAAGTAACATTGTAAAGTTGTTAAGTTCACTTTTTAAGGTTTATATCATGTGGCAAGAGAAAAAAATGGAAAATCTCCAAATGAGCTTAACTGACTCCAATGCGCAATTTAACATAGAAAAACAGAAAACAAGTCCAAACAATGAAATAATTGCTACATTTTAAACTGAGAGTTCAGAAGTAACATTGTAAAGATGTTATGTTCACTTTTTAAGGTTTATATCATGTGGCAGGAGAAAAAAATAGAATATCTCCAAATGAGCTTATCTCACTCTAATGTACACATAAACATAGAAAAACAGAAAACAAGTCCAAACAATGAAATAATTGCACAAGAAAATCTCCAAATGAGCTTATCTCACTCTAATGTACACATAAACATAGAAAAACAGAAAACAAGTCCAAACAATGAAATAATTGCACAATTTTAAACTGAGAGTCCAGAAGTAACATTGTAAAGATGTTAAGTTCACTTTTTAAGGTTTATATCATGTGGCAAGAGAAAAAAATAGAAAATCTCCAAATGAGCTTAACTCAATCCAATGCGCAAGTTAACATAGAAAAACAGAAAACAAGTCCAAACAATGAAATAATTGCACAATTTTACACTGAGAGTCCAGAAGTAACATTGTAAAGATGTTAAGTTCACTTTTTAAGGTTTATATCATGTGGCAAGAGAAAAAAATAGAAAATCTCCAAATGAGCTTATCTCACTGTGATGTACACATAAATATAGAAAAACAGAAAACAAGTCCAAACAATGAAATAATTGCTACATTTTACACTGATAGTCCAGAAGTAACATTGTAAAGATGTTATGTTCACTTTTTAAGGTTTATATCATGTGGCAGGAGAAAAAAATAGATAATCTCCAAATGAGCTTAACTCAATCCAATGCGCAAGTTAACATAGAAAAACAGAAAACAAGTCCAAACAATGAAATAATTGCACAATTTTACACTGAGAGTCCAGAAGTAACATTGTAAAGATGTTAAGTTCACTTTTTAAGGTTTATATCATGTGGCAAGAGAAAAAAATAGAAAATCTCCAAATGAGCTTATCTCACTGTGATGTACACATAAATATAGAAAAACAGAAAACAAGTCCAAACAATGAAATAATTGCTACATTTTACACTGATAGTCCAGAAGTAACATTGTAAAGATGTTATATCACTTTTTAAGGTTTATATCATGTGGCAGGAGAAAAAAATAGATAATCTCCAAATGAGCTTAACTCAATCCAATGCGCAAGTTAACATAGAAAAACAGAAAACAAGTCCAAACAATGAAATAATTGCACAATTTTACACTGAGTGTCCAGAAGTAACATTGTAAAGATGTTATGTTCACTTTTTAAGGTTTATATCATGTGGCAGGAGAAAAAAATATATAATCTCCAAATGAGTTTAACTCAATCCAATGCGCAAGTTAACATAGAAAAACAGAAAACAAGTCCATACAATGAAATAATTGCACAATTTTACACTGAGTGTCCAGAGGTAACATTGTAAAGATGTTATGTTCACTTTTTAAGGTTTATATCATGTGGCAGGAGAAAGGAATAGAAAATCTCCAAATGAGCTTATCTCACTCTAATGTACACATAAACATAGAAAAACAGAAAACAAGTCCAAACAATGAAATAATTGCACAATTTTACACTGAGTGTCCAGAAGTAACATTGTAAAGATGTTATGTTCACTTTTTAAGGTTTATATCATGTGGAAGGAGAAAAAAAGTAGAAAATCTCCAAATGAGCTTATCTCACTCTAATGTACACATAAACATAGAAAAACAGAAAACAAGTCCAAACAATGAAATAATTGCACAATTTTACACTGAGAGTCCAGAAGTAACATTGTAAAGATGTTAAGTTCACTTTTCAAGGTTTATATCATGTGGCAAGAGAAAAAAATAGAAAATCTCCAAATGAGCTTATCTCACTGTGATGTACACATAAATATAGAAAAACAGAAAACAAGTCCAAACAATGAAATAATTGCTACATTTTACACTGAGTGTCCAGAAGTAACATTGTAAAGATGTTAAGTTCACTTTTTAAGGTTTATATCATGTGGCAGGAGAAAAAAATGGAAAATCTCCAAATGAGCTTAACTCAATCCAATGCGCAATTTAACATAGAAAAACAGAAAACAAGTCCAAACAATGAAATAATTGCTACATTTTACACTGATAGTTCAGAAGTAACATTGTAAAGCTGTTATGTTCACTTTTTAAGGTTTATATCATGTGGCAGGAGAAAGGAATAGAAAATCTCCAAATGAGCTTATCTCACTCTAATGTACACATAAACATAGAAAAACAGAAAACAAGTCCAAACAATGAAATAATTGCACAATTTTACACTGAGTGTCCAGAAGTAACATTGTAAAGATGTTAAGTTCACTTATTAAGGTTTATATCATGTGGCAAGAGAAAAATATAGAAAATCTCCAAATGAGCTTATCTCACTGTGATGTACACATAAATATAGAAAAACAGAAAACAAGTCCAAACAATGAAATGATTGCTACATTTTACACTGATAGTCCAGAAGTAACATTGTAAAGATGTTATGTTCACTTTTTAAGGTTTATATCATGTGGCAGGAGAAAAAAATAGATAATCTCCAAATGAGCTTAACTCAATCCAATGCGCAAGTTAACATAGAAAAACAGAAAACAAGTCCAAACAATGAAATAATTGCACAATTTTACACTGAGTGTCCAGAAGTAACATTGTAAAGATGTTAAGTTCACTTTTTAAGGTTTATATCATGTGGCAGGAGAAAAAAATGGAAAATCTCCAAATGAGCTTAACTCAATCCAATGCGCAATTTAACATAGAAAAACAGAAAACAAGTCCAAACAATGAAATAATTGCTACATTTTACACTGATAGTTCAGAAGTAACATTGTAAAGATGTTATGTTCACTTTTTAAGGTTTATATCATGTGGCAGGAGAAAGGAATAGAAAATCTCCAAATGAGCTTATCTCACTCTAATGTACACATAAACATAGAAAAACAGAAAACAAGTCCAAACAATGAAATACTTGCACAATTTTACACTGAGTGTCCAGAAGTAACATTGTAAAGATGTTATGTTCACTTTTTAAGGTTTATATCATGTGGAAGGAGAAAAAAATAGAAAATCTCCAAATGAGCTTATCTCACTCTAATGTACACATAAACATAGAAAAACAGAAAACAAGTCCAAACAATGAAATAATTGCACAATTTTACACTGAGAGTCCAGAAGTAACATTGTAAAGATGTTAAGTTCACTTTTTAAGGTTTATATCATGTGGCAGGAGCAAAAAATAGAAAATCTCCAAATGAGCTTATCTCAATCCAATGCGCAATTTCACATAGAAAAACAGAAAACAAGTCCAAACAATGAAATAATTGCTACATTTTACACTGATAGTTCAGAAGTAACATTGTAAAGCTGTTATGTTCACTTTTTAAGGTTTATATCATGTGGCAGGAGAAAGGAATAGAAAATCTCCAAATGAGCTTATCTCACTCTAATGTACACATAAACCTAGAAAAACAGAAAACAAGTCCAAACAATGAAATAATTGCACAATTTTACACTGAGTGTCCAGAAGTAACATTGTAAAGATGTTATGTTCACTTTTTAAGGTTTATATCATGTGGAAGGAGAAAAAAATAGAAAATCTCCAAATGAGCTTAACTCACTCCAATGCGCAAGTTAACATAGAAAAACAGAAAACAAGTCCAAACAATGAAATAATTGCAAAATTGTACACTGAGAGTCCAGAAGTAACATTGTAAAGATGTTATGTTCACTTTTTAAGGTTTATATCATGTGGCAAGAGAAAAAAATGGAAAATCTCCAAATGAGCTTAACTCACTCTGATGTACACATAAACATAGAAAAACAGAAAACAAGTCCAAACAATGAAATAATTGCTACATTTTACACTGATAGTTCAGAAGTAACATTGTAAAGCTGTTATGTTCACTTTTTAAGGTTTATATCATGTGGCAGGAGAAAAAAATAGATAATCTCCAAATGAGCTTAACTCAATCCAATGCGCAAGTTAACATAGAAAAACAGAAAACAAGTCCAAACAATGAAATAATTGCACCATTTTACACTGAGTGTCCAGAAGTAACATTGTAAAGATGTTATGTTCACTTTTTAAGGTTTATATCATGTGGCAGGAGAAAAAAATAGAAAATCTCCAAATGAGCTTATCTCATTCTAATGTACACATAAACATAGAAAAACAGAAAACAAGTCCAAACAATGAAATAATTGCTACATTTTACACTGATAGTTCAGAAGTAACATTGTAAAGCTGTTATGTTCACTTTTTAAGGTTTATATCATGTGGCAGGAGAAAAAAATAGAAAATCTCCAAATGAGCTTATCTCACTCTAATGTACACATAAACATAGAAAAACAGAAAACAAGTCCAAACAATGAAATAATTGCACAATTTTACACTGAGTGTCCAGAAGTAACATTGTAAAGATGTTATGTTCACTTTTTAAGGTTTATATCATGTGGCAGGAGAAAGGAATAGAAAATCTCCAAATGAGCTTATCTCACTCTAATGTACACATAAACATAGAAAAACAGAAAACAAGTCCAAACAATGAAATAATTGCAAAATTTTACACTGAGTGTCCAGAAGTAACATTGTAAAGCTGTTATGTTCACTTTTTAAGGTTTATATCATGTGGAAGGAGAAAAAAATAGAAAATCTCCAAATGAGCTTAACTCACTCCAATGCGCAAGTTAACATAGAAAAACAGAAAACAAGTCCAAACAATGAAATAATTGCAAAATTTTACACTGAGAGTCCAGAAGTAACATTGTAAAGATGTTAAGTTCACTTTTTAAGGTTTATATCATGTGGCAAGAGAAAAAAATAGAAAATCTCCAAATGAGCTTATCTCACTGTGATGTACACATAAATATAGAAAAACAGAAAACAAGTCCAAACAATGAAATAATTGCTACATTTTACACTGATAGTCCAGAAGTAACATTGTAAAGATGTTATATCACTTTTTAAGGTTTATATCATGTGGCAGGAGAAAAAAATAGATAATCTCCAAATGAGCTTAACTCAATCCAATGCGCAAGTTAACATAGAAAAACAGAAAACAAGTCCAAACAATGAAATAATTGCACAATTTTACACTGAGTGTCCAGAAGTAACATTGTAAAGATGTTATGTTCACTTTTTAAGGTTTATATCATGTGGCAGGAGAAAAAAATAGATAATCTCCAAATGAGCTTAACTCAATCCAATGCGCAAGTTAACATAGAAAAACAGAAAACAAGTCCAAACAATGAAATAATTGCACAATTTTACACTGAGTGTCCAGAAGTAACATTGTAAAGATGTTATGTTCACTTTTTAAGGTTTATATCATGTGGCAGGAGAAAGGAATAGAAAATCTCCAAATGAGCTTATCTCACTCTAATGTACACATAAACATAGAAAAACAGAAAACAAGTCCAAACAATGAAATAATTGCACAATTTTACACTGAGTGTCCAGAAGTAACATTGTAAAGATGTTATGTTCACTTTTTAAGGTTTATATCATGTGGAAGGAGAAAAAAATAGAAAATCTCCAAATGAGCTTATCTCACTCTAATGTACACATAAACATAGAAAAACAGAAAACAAGTCCAAACAATGAAAGAATTGCACAATTTTACACTGAGAGTCCAGAAGTAACATTGTAAAGATGTTAAGTTCACTTTTTAAGGTTTATATCATGTGGCAGGAGAAAAAAATAGAAAATCTCCAAATGAGCTTATCTCAATCCAATGCGCAATTTAACATAGAAAAACAGAAAACAAGTCCAAACAATGAAATAATTGCTACATTTTACACTGATAGTTCAGAAGTAACATTGTAAAGCTGTTATGTTCACTTTTTAAGGTTTATATCATGTGGCAGGAGAAAGGAATAGAAAATCTCCAAATGAGCTTATCTCACTCTAATGTACACATAAACATAGAAAAACAGAAAACAAGTCCAAACAATGAAATAATTGCACAATTTTACACTGAGTGTCCAGAAGTAACATTGTAAAGATGTTAAGTTCACTTTTTAAGGTTTATATCATGTGGCAGGAGAAAAAAATGGAAAATCTCCAAATGAGCTTAACTCAATCCAATGCGCAAGTTAACATAGAAAAACAGAAAACAAGTCCAAACAATGAAATAATTGCAAAATTTTACACTGAGAGTCCAGAAGTAACATTGTAAAGATGTTATGTTCACTTTTTAAGGTTTATATCATGTGGCAAGAGAAAAAAATGGAAAATCTCCAAATGAGCTTATCTCACTCTAATGTACACATAAACATAGAAAAACAGAAAACAAGTCCAAACAATGAAATAATTGCACAATTTTACACTGAGAGTCCAGAAGTAACATTGTAAAGATGTCAAGTTCACTTTTTAAGGTTTATATCATGTGGCAGGAGAAAAAAATGGAAAATCTCGAAATGAGCTTAACTCAATCCAATGCGCAAGTTAACATAGAAAAACAGAAAACAAGTCCAAACAATGAAATAATTGCACAATTTTACACTGAGTGTCCAGAAGTAACATTGTAAAGATGTTATGTTCACTTTTTAAGGTTTATATCATGTGGAAGGAGAAAAAAAGTAGAAAATCTCCAAATGAGCTTATCTCACTCTAATGTACACATAAACATAGAAAAACAGAAAACAAGTCCAAACAATGAAATAATTGCACAATTTTACACTGAGAGTCCAGAAGTAACATTGTAAAGATGTTAAGTTCACTTTTCAAGGTTTATATCATGTGGCAAGAGAAAAAAATAGAAAATCTCCAAATGAGCTTATCTCACTGTGATGTACACATAAATATAGAAAAACAGAAAACAAGTCCAAACAATGAAATAATTGCACAATTTTACACTGAGAGTCCAGAAGTAACATTGTAAAGATGTTAAGTTCACTTTTTAAGGTTTATATCATGTGGCAAGAGAAAAAAATGGAAAATCTCCAAATGAGCTTATCTCACTGTGATGTACACATAAATATAGAAAAACAGAAAACAAGTCCAAACAATGAAATAATTGCTACATTTTACACTGAGTGTCCAGAAGTAACATTGTAAAGATGTTAAGTTCACTTTTTAAGGTTTATATCATGTGGCAGGAGAAAAAAATGGAAAATCTCCAAATGAGCTTAACTCAATCCAATGCGCAAGTTAACATAGAAAAACAGAAAACAAGTCCAAACAATGAAATAATTGCACAATTTTACACTGAGTGTCCAGAAGTAACATTGTACAGATGTTATGTTCACTTTTTAAGGTTTATATCATGTGGAAGGAGAAAAAAAGTAGAAAATCTCCAAATGAGCTTATCTCACTCTAATGTACACATAAACATAGAAAAACAGAAAACAAGTCCAAACAATGAAATAATTGCACAATTTTACACTGAGAGTCCAGAAGTAACATTGTAAAGATGTTAAGTTCACTTTTCAAGGTTTATATCATGTGGCAAGAGAAAAAAATAGATAATCTCCAAATGAGCTTAACTCAATCCAATGCGCAAGTTAACATAGAAAAACAGAAAACAAGTCCAAACAATGAAATAATTGCACAATTTTACACTGAGAGTCCAGAAGTAACATTGTAAAGATGTTAAGTTCACTTTTTAAGGTTTATATCATGTGGCAAGAGAAAAAAATAGAAAATCTCCAAATGAGCTTATCTCACTGTGATGTACACATAAATATAGAAAAACAGAAAACAAGTCCAAACAATGAAATAATTGCTACATTTTACACTGATAGTCCAGAAGTAACATTGTAAAGATGTTATATCACTTTTTAAGGTTTATATCATGTGGCAGGAGAAAAAAATAGATAATCTCCAAATGAGCTTAACTCAATCCAATGCGCAAGTTAACATAGAAAAACAGAAAACAAGTCCAAACAATGAAATAATTGCACAATTTTACACTGAGTGTCCAGAAGTAACATTGTAAAGATGTTATGTTCACTTTTTAAGGTTTATATCATGTGGCAGGAGAAAGGAATAGAAAATCTCCAAATGAGCTTATCTCACTCTAATGTACAAATAAACATAGAAAAACAGAAAACAAGTCCAAACAATGAAATAATTGCACAATTTTACACTGAGTGTCCAGAAGTAACATTGTAAAGATGTTATGTTCACTTTTTAAGGTTTATATCATGTGGAAGGAGAAAAAAATAGAAAATCTCCAAATGAGCTTATCTCACTCTAATGTACACATAAACATAGAAAAACAGAAAACAAGTCCAAACAATGAAATAATTGCACAATTTTACACTGAGAGTCCAGAAGTAACATTGTAAAGATGTTAAGTTCACTTTTTAAGGTTTATATCATGTGGCAGGAGAAAAAAATGGAAAATCTCCAAATGAGCTTATCTCACTGTGATGTACACATAAATATAGAAAAACAGAAAACAAGTCCAAACAATGAAATAATTGCTACATTTTACACTGAGTGTCCAGAAGTAACATTGTAAAGATGTTAAGTTCACTTTTTAAGGTTTATATCATGTGGCAGGAGAAAAAAATGGAAAATCTCCAAATGAGCTTAACTCAATCCAATGCGCAATTTAACATAGAAAAACAGAAAACAAGTCCAAACAATGAAATAATTGCTACATTTTACACTGATAGTTCAGAAGTAACATTGTAAAGCTGTTATGTTCACTTTTTAAGGTTTATATCATGTGGCAGGAGAAAGGAATAGAAAATCTCCAAATGAGCTTATCTCACTCTAATGTACACATAAACATAGAAAAACAGAAAACAAGTCCAAACAATGAAATAATTGCACAATTTTACACGGAGTGTCCAGAAGTAACATTGTAAAGATGTTAAGTTCACTTTTTAAGGTTTATATCATGTGGCAAGAGAAAAAAATAGAAAATCTCCAAATGAGCTTATCTCACTGTGATGTACACATAAACATAGAAAAACAGAAAACAAGTCCAAACAATAAAATAATTGCACAATTTTACACTGAGAGTCCAGAAGTAACATTGTAAAGATGTTAAGTTCACTTTTTAAGGTTTATATCATGTGGCAAGAGAAAAAAATAGAAAATCTCCAAATGAGCTTATCTCACTGTGATGTACACATAAATATAGAAAAACAGAAAACAAGTCCAAACAATGAAATAATTGCTACATTTTACACTGATAGTCCAGAAGTAACATTGTAAAGATGTTATGTTCACTTTTTAAGGTTTATATCATGTGGCAGGAGAAAAAAATAGATAATCTCCAAATGAGCTTAACTCAATCCAATGCGCAAGTTAACATAGAAAAACAGAAAACAAGTCCAAACAATGAAATAATTGCACAATTTTACACTGAGTGTCCAGAAGTAACATTGTAAAGATGTTATGTTCACTTTTTAAGGTTTATATCATGTGGCAGGAGAAAGGAATAGAAAATCTCCAAATGAGCTTATCTCACTCTAATGTACACATAAACATAGAAAAACAGAAAACAAGTCCAAACAATGAAATAATTGCACAATTTTACACTGAGTGTCCAGAAGTAACATTGTAAAGATGTTATGTTCACTTTTTAAGGTTTATATCATGTGGAAGGAGAAAAAAATAGAAAATCTCCAAATGAGCTTATCTCACTCTAATGTACACATAAACATAGAAAAACAGAAAACAAGTCCAAACAATGAAATAATTGCACAATTTTACACTGAGAGTCCAGAAGTAACATTGTAAAGATGTTAAGTTCACTTTTTAAGGTTTATATCATGTGGCAGGAGAAAAAAATAGAAAATCTCCAAATGAGCTCTCACTGTGATGTACACATAAATATAGAAAAACAGAAAACAAGTCCAAACAATGAAATAATTGTTACATTTTACACTGATAGTCCAGAAATAACATTGTAAAGATGTTATGTTCACTTTTTAAGGTTTATATCATGTGGCAGGAGAAAAAAATAGATAATCTCCAAATGAGCTTAACTCAATCCAATGCGCAAGTTAACATAGAAAAACAGAAAACAAGTCCAAACAATGAAATAATTGCACAATTTTACACTGAGTGTCCAGAAGTAACATTGTAAAGATGTTATGTTCACTTTTTAAGGTTTATATCATGTGGCAGGAGAAAGGAATAGAAAATCTCCAAATGAGCTTATCTCACTCTAATGTACACATAAACATAGAAAAACAGAAAACAAGTCCAAACAATGAAATAATTGCACAATTTTACACTGAGTGTCCAGAAGTAACATTGTAAAGATGTTATGTTCACTTTTTAAGGTTTATATCATGTGGAAGGAGAAAAAAATAGAAAATCTCCAAATGAGCTTAACTCACTCCAATACGCAAGTTAACATAGAAAAACAGAAAACAAGTCCGAAAAAATGAAATAATTGCAAAATTTTACACTGAGAGTCCAGAAGTAACATTGTAAAGATGTTATGTTCACTTTTTAAGGTTTATATCATGTGGCAAGAGAAAAAAATGGAAAATCTCCAAATGAGCTTATCTCACTCTAATGTACACATAAACATAGAAAAACAGAAAACAAGTCCAAACAATGAAATAATTGCACAATTTTACACTGAGAGTACAGAAGTAACATTGTAAAGATGTTAAGTTCACTTTTTAAGGTTTATATCATGTGGCAGGAGAAAAAAATGGAAAATCTCCAAATGAGCTTAACTCAATCCAATGCGCAAGTTAACATAGAAAAACAGAAAACAAGTCCAAACAATGAAATAATTGCACAATTTTACACTGAGTGTCCAGAAGTAACATTGTAAAGATGTTATGTTCACTTTTTAAGGTTTATATCATGTGGAAGGAGAAAAAAAGTAGAAAATCTCCAAATGAGCTTAACTCAATCCAATGCGCAAGTTAACATAGAAAAACAGAAAACAAGTCCAAACAATGAAATAATTGCACAATTTTACACTGAGAGTCCAGAAGTAACATTGTAAAGATGTTAAGTTCACTTTTTAAGGTTTATATCATGTGGCAAGAGAAAAAAATAGAAAATCTCCAAATGAGCTTATCTCACTGTGATGTACACATAAATATAGAAAAACAGAAAACAAGTCCAAACAATGAAACAATTGCTACATTTTACACTGATAGTCCAGAAGTAACATTGTAAAGATGTTATATCACTTTTTAAGGTTTATATCATGTGGCAGGAGAAAAAAATAGATAATCTCCAAATGAGCTTAACTCAATCCAATGCCCAAGTTAACATAGAAAAACAGAAAACAAGTCCAAACAATGAAATAATTGCACAATTTTACACTGAGTGTCCAGAAGTAACATTGTAAAGATGTTATGTTCACTTTTTAAGGTTTATATCATGTGGCAGGAGAAAGGAATAGAAAATCTCCAAATGAGCTTATCTCACTCTAATGTACACATAAACATAGAAAAACAGAAAACAAGTCCAAACAATGAAATAATTGCACAATTTTACACTGAGTGTCCAGAAGTAACATTGTAAAGATGTTAAGTTCACTTTTTAAGGTTTATATCATGTGGCAGGAGAAAAAAATGGAAAATCTCCAAATGAGCTTAACTCAATCCAATGCGCAATTTAACATAGAAAAACAGAAAACAAGTCCAAACAATGAAATAATTGCTACATTTTACACTGATAGTTCAGAAGTAACATTGTAAAGCTGTTATGTTCACTTTTTAAGGTTTATATCATGTGGCAGGAGAAAGGAATAGAAAATCTCCAAAATGAGCTTATCTCACTCTAATGTACACATAAACATAGAAAAACAGAAAACAAGTCCAAACAATGAAATAATTGCACAATTTTACACTGAGTGTCCAGAAGTAACATTGTAAAGATGTTAAGTTCACTTTTTAAGGTTTATATCATGTGGCAAGAGAAAAAAATAGAAAATCTCCAAATGAGCTTATCTTACTCTGATTTACACATAAACATAGAAAAACAGAAAACAAGGCCAAACAATGAAATAATTGCAAAATTTTACACTGAAAGTCCAGAAGTAACATTGTAAAGATGTTATGTTCACTTTTAAGGTTTATATCATGTGGCAAGAGAAAAAAATGGAAAATCTCCAAATGAGCTTAACTCACTCTGATGTACACATAAACATAGAAAAACAGAAAACAAGTCCAAACAATGAAATAATTGCACAATTTTACACTGAGAGTCCAGAAGTAACATTGTAAAGATGTTAAGTTCACTTTTTAAGGTTTATATCATGTGGCAGGAGAAAAAAATAGAAAATCTCCAAATGAGCTCTCACTGTGATGTACACATAAATATAGAAAAACAGAAAACAAGTCCAAACAATGAAATAATTGCTACATTTTACACTGATAGTCCAGAAGTAACATTGTAAAGATGTTATGTTCACTTTTTAAGGTTTATATCATGTGGCAGGAGAAAAAAATAGATAATCTCCAAATGAGCTTATCTCACTCTAATGTACACATTAACATAGAAAAACAGAAAACAAGTCCAAACAATGAAATAATTGCACAATTTTACACTGAGTGTCCAGAAGTAACATTGTAAAGATGTTATGTTCACTTTTTAAGGTTTATATCATGTGGCAGGAGAAAAAAATAGATAATCTCCAAATGAGCTTAACTCAATCCAATGCGCAAGTTAACATAGAAAAACAGAAAACAAGTCCAAACAATGAAATAATTGCACAATTTTACACTGAGTGTCCAGAAGTAACATTGTAAAGATGTTATGTTCACTTTTTAAGGTTTATATCATGTGGCAGGAGAAAGGAATAGAAAATCTCCAAATGAGCTTATCTCACTCTAATGTACACATAAACATAGAAAAACAGAAAACAAGTCCAAACAATGAAATAATTGCACAATTTTACACTGAGTGTCCAGAAGTAACATTGTAAAGATGTTATGTTCACTTTTTAAGGTTTATATCATGTGGAAGGAGAAAAAAATAGAAAATCTCCAAATGAGCTTAACTCAATCCAATTCGCAAGTTAACATAGAAAAACAGAAAACAAGTCCGAAAAAATGAAATAATTGCAAAATTTTACACTGAGAGTCCAGAAGTAACATTGTAAAGATGTTATGTTCACTTTTTAAGGTTTATATCATGTGGCAAGAGAAAAAAATGGAAAATCTCCAAATGAGCTTATCTCACTCTAATGTACACATAAACATAGAAAAACAGAAAACAAGTCCAAACAATGAAATAATTGCACAATTTTACACTGAGAGTACAGAAGTAACATTGTAAAGATGTTAAGTTCACTTTTTAAGGTTTATATCATGTGGCAGGAGAAAAAAATGGAAAATCTCCAAATGAGCTTAACTCAATCCAATGCGCAAGTTAACATAGAAAAACAGAAAACAAGTCCAAACAATGAAATAATTGCACAATTTTACACTGAGTGTCCAGAAGTAACATTGTAAAGATGTTATGTTCACTTTTTAAGGTTTATATCATGTGGAAGGAGAAAAAAAGTAGAAAATCTCCAAATGAGCTTAACTCAATCCAATGCGCAAGTTAACATAGAAAAACAGAAAACAAGTCCAAACAATGAAATAATTGCACAATTTTACACTGAGAGTCCAGAAGTAACATTGTAAAGATGTTAAGTTCACTTTTTAAGGTTTATATCATGTGGCAAGAGAAAAAAATAGAAAATCTCCAAATGAGCTTATCTCACTGTGATGTACACATAAATATAGAAAAACAGAAAACAAGTCCAAACAATGAAACAATTGCTACATTTTACACTGATAGTCCAGAAGTAACATTGTAAAGATGTTATATCACTTTTTAAGGTTTATATCATGTGGCAGGAGAAAAAAATAGATAATCTCCAAATGAGCTTAACTCAATCCAATGCGCAAGTTAACATAGAAAAACAGAAAACAAGTCCAAACAATGAAATAATTGCACAATTTTACACTGAGTGTCCAGAAGTAACATTGTAAAGATGTTATGTTCACTTTTTAAGGTTTATATCATGTGGCAGGAGAAAGGAATAGAAAATCTCCAAATGAGCTTATCTCACTCTAATGTACACATAAACATAGAAAAACAGAAAACAAGTCCAAACAATGAAATAATTGCACAATTTTACACTGAGTGTCCAGAAGTAACATTGTAAAGATGTTAAGTTCACTTTTTAAGGTTTATATGTGGCAGGAGAAAAAAATGGAAAATCTCCAAATGAGCTTAACTCAATCCAATGCGCAATTTAACATAGAAAAACAGAAAACAAGTCCAAACAATGAAATAATTGCTACATTTTACACTGATAGTTCAGAAGTAACATTGTAAAGCTGTTATGTTCACTTTTTAAGGTTTATATCATGTGGCAGGAGAAAGGAATAGAAAATCTCCAAAATGAGCTTATCTCACTCTAATGTACACATAAACATAGAAAAACAGAAAACAAGTCCAAACAATGAAATAATTGCACAATTTTACACTGAGTGTCCAGAAGTAACATTGTAAAGATGTTAAGTTCACTTTTTAAGGTTTATATCATGTGGCAAGAGAAAAAAATAGAAAATCTCCAAATGAGCTTATCTTACTCTGATTTACACATAAACATAGAAAAACAGAAAACAAGGCCAAACAATGAAATAATTGCAAAATTTTACACTGAAAGTCCAGAAGTAACATTGTAAAGATGTTATGTTCACTTTTAAGGTTTATATCATGTGGCAAGAGAAAAAAATGGAAAATCTCCAAATGAGCTTAACTCACTCTGATGTACACATAAACATAGAAAAACAGAAAACAAGTCCAAACAATGAAATAATTGCACAATTTTACACTGAGAGTCCAGAAGTAACATTGTAAAGATGTTAAGTTCACTTTTTAAGGTTTATATCATGTGGCAGGAGAAAAAAATAGAAAATCTCCAAATGAGCTCTCACTGTGATGTACACATAAATATAGAAAAACAGAAAACAAGTCCAAACAATGAAATAATTGCTACATTTTACACTGATAGTCCAGAAGTAACATTGTAAATATGTTATGTTCACTTTTTAAGGTTTATATCATGTGGCAGGAGAAAAAAATAGATAATCTCCAAATGAGCTTATCTCACTCTAATGTACACATAAACATAGAAAAACAGAAAACAAGTCCAAACAATGAAATAATTGCACAATTTTACACTGAGTGTCCAGAAGTAACATTGTAAAGATGTTATGTTCACTTTTTAAGGTTTATATCATGTGGAAGGAGAAAAAAATAGAAAATCTCCAAATGAGCTTAACTCACTCCAATACGCAAGTTAACATAGAAAAACAGAAAACAAGTCCAAACAATGAAATAATTGCACAATTTTACACTGAGTGTCCAGAAGTAACATTGTAAAGATGTTATGTTCACTTTTTAAGGTTTATATCATGTGGAAGGAGAAAAAAAGTAGAAAATCTCCAAATGAGCTTATCTCACTCTAATGTACACATAAACATAGAAAAACAGAAAACAAGTCCAAACAATGAAATAATTGCACAATTTTACACTGAGAGTCCAGAAGTAACATTGTAAAGATGTTAAGTTCACTTTTCAAGGTTTATATCATGTGGCAAGAGAAAAAAATAGAAAATCTCCAAATGAGCTTATCTCACTGTGATGTACACATAAATATAGAAAAACAGAAAACAAGTCCAAACAATGAAATAATTGCACAATTTTACACTGAGAGTCCAGAAGTAACATTGTAAAGATGTTAAGTTCACTTTTTAAGGTTTATATCATGTGGCAAGAGAAAAAAATAGAAAATCTCCAAATGAGCTTATCTCACTGTGATGTACACATAAATATAGAAAAACAGAAAACAAGTCCAAACAATGAAATAATTGCTACATTTTACACTGAGTGTCCAGAAGTAACATTGTAAAGATGTTAAGTTCACTTTTTAAGGTTTATATCATGTGGCAGGAGAAAAAAATGGAAAATCTCCAAATGAGCTTAACTCAATCCAATGCGCAATTTAACATAGAAAAACAGAAAACAAGTCCAAACAATGAAATAATTGTTACATTTTACACTGATAGTTCAGAAGTAACATTGTAAAGCTGTTATGTTCACTTTTTAAGGTTTATATCATGTGGCAGGAGAAAGGAATAGAAAATCTCCAAATGAGCTTATCTCACTCTAATGTACACATAAACATAGAAAAACAGAAAACAAGTCCAAACAATGAAATAATTGCACAATTTTACACTGAGTGTCCAGAAGTAACATTGTAAAGATGTTAAGTTCACTTTTTAAGGTTTATATCATGTGGCAAGAGAAAAAAATAGAAAATCTCCAAATGAGCTTATCTCACTCTAATGTACACATAAACATAGAAAAACAGAAAACAAGTCCAAACAATGAAATGATTGCTACATTTTACACTGATAGTCCAGAAGTAACATTGTAAAGATGTTATGTTCACTTTTTAAGGTTTATATCATGTGGCAGGAGAAAAAAATAGATAATCTCCAAATGAGCTTAACTCAATCCAATGCGCAAGTTAACATAGAAAAACAGAAAACAAGTCCAAACAATGAAATAATTGCACAATTTTACACTGAGAGTCCAGAAGTAACATTGTAAAGATGTTAAGTTCACTTTTTAAGGTTTATATCATGTGGCAAGAGAAAAAAATAGAAAATCTCCAAATGAGCTTATCTCACTGTGATGTACACATAAATATAGAAAAACAGAAAACAAGTCCAAACAATGAAACAATTGCTACATTTTACACTGATAGTCCAGAAGTAACATTGTAAAGATGTTATATCACTTTTTAAGGTTTATATCATGTGGCAGGAGAAAAAAATAGATAATCTCCAAATGAGCTTAACTCAATCCAATGCGCAAGTTAACATAGAAAAACAGAAAACAAGTCCAAACAATTAAATAATTGCACAATTTTACACTGAGTGTCCAGAAGTAACATTGTAAAGATGTTATGTTCACTTTTTAAGGTTTATATCATGTGGCAGGAGAAAGGAATAGAAAATCTCCAAATGAGCTTATCTCACTCTAATGTACACATAAACATAGAAAAACAGAAAACAAGTCCAAACAATGAAATAATTGCACAATTTTAAACTGAGAGTCCAGAAGTAACATTGTAAAGATGTTAAGTTCACTTTTTAAGGTTTATATCATGTGGCAAGAGAAAAAAATAGAAAATCTCCAAATGAGCTTAACTCAATCCAATGCGCAAGTTAACATAGAAAAACAGAAAACAAGTCCAAACAATGAAATAATTGCACAATTTTACACTGAGAGTCCAGAAGTAACATTGTAAAGATGTTAAGTTCACTTTTTAAGGTTTATATCATGTGGCAAGAGAAAAAAATAGAAAATCTCCAAATGAGCTTATCTCACTGTGATGTACACATAAATATAGAAAAACAGAAAACAAGTCCAAACAATGAAATAATTGCTACATTTTACACTGATAGTCCAGAAGTAACATTGGAAAGATGTTATATCACTTTTTAAGGTTTATATCATGTGGCAGGAGAAAAAAATGGAAAATCTCCAAATGAGCTTAACTCAATCCAATGCGCAATTTAACATAGAAAAACAGAAAACAAGTCCAAACAATGAAATAATTGTTACATTTTACACTGATAGTTCAGAAGTAACATTGTAAAGCTGTTATGTTCACTTTTTAAGGTTTATATCATGTGGCAGGAGAAAGGAATAGAAAATCTCCAAATGAGCTTATCTCACTCTAATGTACACATAAACATAGAAAAACAGAAAACAAGTCCAAACAATGAAATAATTGCACAATTTTACACTGAGTGTCCAGAAGTAACATTGTAAAGATGTTAAGTTCACTTTTTAAGGTTTATATCATGTGGCAAGAGAAAAAAATAGAAAATCTCCAAATGAGCTTATCTCACTCTAATGTACACATAAACATAGAAAAACAGAAAACAAGTCCAAACAATGAAATGATTGCTACATTTTACACTGATAGTCCAGAAGTAACATTGTAAAGATGTTATGTTCACTTTTTAAGGTTTATATCATGTGGCAGGAGAAAAAAATAGATAATCTCCAAATGAGCTTAACTCAATCCAATGCGCAAGTTAACATAGAAAAACAGAAAACAAGTCCAAACAATGAAATAATTGCACAATTTTACACTGAGAGTCCAGAAGTAACATTGTAAAGATGTTAAGTTCACTTTTTAAGGTTTATATCATGTGGCAAGAGAAAAAAATAGAAAATCTCCAAATGAGCTTATCTCACTGTGATGTACACATAAATATAGAAAAACAGAAAACAAGTCCAAACAATGAAACAATTGCTACATTTTACACTGATAGTCCAGAAGTAACATTGTAAAGATGTTATATCACTTTTTAAGGTTTATATCATGTGGCAGGAGAAAAAAATAGATAATCTCCAAATGAGCTTAACTCAATCCAATGCGCAAGTTAACATAGAAAAACAGAAAACAAGTCCAAACAATTAAATAATTGCACAATTTTACACTGAGTGTCCAGAAGTAACATTGTAAAGATGTTATGTTCACTTTTTAAGGTTTATATCATGTGGCAGGAGAAAGGAATAGAAAATCTCCAAATGAGCTTATCTCACTCTAATGTACACATAAACATAGAAAAACAGAAAACAAGTCCAAACAATGAAATAATTGCACAATTTTAAACTGAGAGTCCAGAAGTAACATTGTAAAGATGTTAAGTTCACTTTTTAAGGTTTATATCATGTGGCAAGAGAAAAAAATAGAAAATCTCCAAATGAGCTTAACTCAATCCAATGCGCAAGTTAACATAGAAAAACAGAAAACAAGTCCAAACAATGAAATAATTGCACAATTTTACACTGAGAGTCCAGAAGTAACATTGTAAAGATGTTAAGTTCACTTTTTAAGGTTTATATCATGTGGCAAGAGAAAAAAATAGAAAATCTCCAAATGAGCTTATCTCACTGTGATGTACACATAAATATAGAAAAACAGAAAACAAGTCCAAACAATGAAATAATTGCTACATTTTACACTGATAGTCCAGAAGTAACATTGGAAAGATGTTATATCACTTTTTAAGGTTTATATCATGTGGCAGGAGAAAAAAATAGATAATCTCCAAATGAGCTTAACTCAATCCAATGCGCAAGTTAACATAGAAAAACAGAAAACAAGTCCAAACAATGAAATAATTGCACAATTTTACACTGAGTGTCCAGAAGTAACATTGTAAAGATGTTAAGTTCACTTTTTAAGGTTTATATCATGTGGCAGGAGAAAAAAATGGAAAATCTCCAAATGAGCTTATCTCACTGTGATGTACACATAAATATAGAAAAACAGAAAACAAGTCCAAACAATGAAATAATTGCTACATTTTACACTGAGTGTCCAGAAGTAACATTGTAAAGATGTTAAGTTCACTTTTTAAGGTTTATATCATGTGGCAGGAGAAAAAAATGGAAAATCTCCAAATGAGCTTAACTCAATCCAATGCGCAATTTAACATAGAAAAACAGAAAACAAGTCCAAACAATGAAATAATTGCTACATTTTACACTGATAGTTCAGAAGTAACATTGTAAAGCTGTTATGTTCACTTTTTAAGGTTTATATCATGTGGCAGGAGAAAGGAATAGAAAATCTCCAAATGAGCTTATCTCACTCTAATGTACACATAAACATAGAAAAACAGAAAACAAGTCCAAACAATGAAATAATTGCACAATTTTACACTGAGTGTCCAGAAGTAACATTGTAAAGATGTTAAGTTCACTTTTTAAGGTTTATATCATGTGGCAAGAGAAAAATATAGAAAATCTCCAAATGAGCTTATCTCACTGTGATGTACACATAAATATAGAAAAACAGAAAACAAGTCCAAACAATGAAATGATTGCTACATTTTACACTGATAGTCCAGAAGTAACATTGTAAAGATGTTATGTTCACTTTTTAAGGTTTATATCATGTGGCAGGAGAAAAAAATAGATAATCTCCAAATGAGCTTAACTCAATCCAATGCGCAAGTTAACATAGAAAAACAGAAAACAAGTCCAAACAATGAAATAATTGCACAATTTTACACTGAGTGTCCAGAAGTAACATTGTAAAGATGTTAAGTTCACTTTTTAAGGTTTATATCATGTGGCAGGAGAAAAAAATGGAAAATCTCCAAATGAGCTTAACTCAATCCAATGCGCAATTTAACATAGAAAAACAGAAAACAAGTCCAAACAATGAAATAATTGCTACATTTTACACTGATAGTTCAGAAGTAACATTGTAAAGCTGTTATGTTCACTTTTTAAGGTTTATATCATGTGGCAGGAGAAAGGAATAGAAAATCTCCAAATGAGCTTATCTCACTCTAATGTACACATAAACATAGAAAAACAGAAAACAAGTCCAAACAATGAAATAATTGCACAATTTTACACTGAGTGTCCAGAAGTAACATTGTAAAGATGTTAAGTTCACTTTTTCAGGTTTATATCATGTGGCAAGAGAAAAAAATAGAAAATCTCCAAATGAGCTTATCTTACTCTGATTTACACATAAACATAGAAAAACAGAAAACAAGGCCAAACAATGAAATAATTGCAAAATTTTACACTGAAAGTCCAGAAGTAACATTGTAAAGATGTTATGTTCACTTTTAAGGTTTATATCATGTGGCAAGAGAAAAAAATGGAAAAATCTCCAAATGAGCTTAACTCACTCTGATGTACACATAAACATAGAAAAACAGAAAACAAGTCCAAACAATGAAATAATTGCTACATTTTACACTGATAGTCCAGAAGTAACATTGTAAAGCTGTTATGTTCACTTTTTAAGGTTTATATCATGTGGCAGGAGAAAAAAATAGAATATCTCCAAATGAGCTTAACTCACTCCAATGCGCAAGTTAACATAGAAAAACAGAAAACAAGTCCAAACAATGAAATAATTGCACAATTTTACACTGAGTGTCCAGAAGTAACATTGTAAAGATGTTATGTTCACTTTTTAAGGTTTATATCATGTGGAAGGAGAAAAAAAGTAGAAAATCTCCAAATGAGCTTATCTCACTCTAATGTACACATAAACATAGAAAAACAGAAAACAAGTCCAAACAATGAAATAATTGCACAATTTTACACTGAGAGTCCAGAAGTAACATTGTAAAGATGTTAAGTTCACTTTTCAAGGTTTATATCATGTGGCAAGAGAAAAAAATAGAAAATCTCCAAATGAGCTTATCTCACTGTGATGTACACATAAATATAGAAAAACAGAAAACAAGTCCAAACAATGAAATAATTGCACAATTTTACACTGAGAGTCCAGAAGTAACATTGTAAAGATGTTAAGTTCACTTTTTAAGGTTTATATCATGTGGCAGGAGAAAAAAATGGAAAATCTCCAAATGAGCTTATCTCACTGTGATGTACACATAAATATAGAAAAACAGAAAACAAGTCCAAACAATGAAATAATTGCTACATTTTACACTGAGTGTCCAGAAGTAACATTGTAAAGATGTTAAGTTCACTTTTTAAGGTTTATATCATGTGGCAGGAGAAAAAAATGGAAAATCTCCAAATGAGCTTAACTCAATCCAATGCGCAATTTAACATAGAAAAACAGAAAACAAGTCCAAACAATGAAATAATTGCTACATTTTACACTGATAGTTCAGAAGTAACATTGTAAAGCTGTTATGTTCACTTTTTAAGGTTTATATCATGTGGCAGGAGAAAGGAATAGAAAATCTCCAAATGAGCTTATCTCACTCTAATGTACACATAAACATAGAAAAACAGAAAACAAGTCCAAACAATGAAATAATTGCACAATTTTACACTGAGTGTCCAGAAGTAACATTGTAAAGATGTTAAGTTCACTTTTTAAGGTTTATATCATGTGGCAAGAGAAAAATATAGAAAATCTCCAAATGAGCTTATCTCACTGTGATGTACACATAAATATAGAAAAACAGAAAACAAGTCCAAACAATGAAATGATTGCTACATTTTACACTGATAGTCCAGAAGTAACATTGTAAAGATGTTATGTTCACTTTTTAAGGTTTATATCATGTGGCAGGAGAAAAAAATAGATAATCTCCAAATGAGCTTAACTCAATCCAATGCGCAAGTTAACATAGAAAAACAGAAAACAAGTCCAAACAATGAAATAATTGCACAATTTTACACTGAGTGTCCAGAAGTAACATTGTAAAGATGTTAAGTTCACTTTTTAAGGTTTATATCATGTGGCAGGAGAAAAAAATGGAAAATCTCCAAATGAGCTTAACTCAATCCAATGCGCAATTTAACATAGAAAAACAGAAAACAAGTCCAAACAATGAAATAATTGCTACATTTTACACTGATAGTTCAGAAGTAACATTGTAAAGCTGTTATGTTCACTTTTTAAGGTTTATATCATGTGGCAGGAGAAAGGAATAGAAAATCTCCAAATGAGCTTATCTCACTCTAATGTACACATAAACATAGAAAAACAGAAAACAAGTCCAAACAATGAAATAATTGCACAATTTTACACTGAGTGTCCAGAAGTAACATTGTAAAGATGTTAAGTTCACTTTTTCAGGTTTATATCATGTGGCAAGAGAAAAAAATAGAAAATCTCCAAATGAGCTTATCTTACTCTGATTTACACATAAACATAGAAAAACAGAAAACAAGGCCAAACAATGAAATAATTGCAAAATTTTACACTGAAAGTCCAGAAGTAACATTGTAAAGATGTTATGTTCACTTTTAAGGTTTATATCATGTGGCAAGAGAAAAAAATGGAAAATCTCCAAATGAGCTTAACTCACTCTGATGTACACATAAACATAGAAAAACAGAAAACAAGTCCAAACAATGAAATAATTGCTACATTTTACACTGATAGTCCAGAAGTAACATTGTAAAGCTGTTATGTTCACTTTTTAAGGTTTATATCATGTGGCAGGAGAAAAAAATAGAATATCTCCAAATGAGCTTAACTCACTCCAATGCGCAAGTTAACATAGAAAAACAGAAAACAAGTCCAAACAATGAAATAATTGCACCATTTTACACTGAGTGTCCAGAAGTAACATTGTAAAGATGTTATGTTCACTTTTTAAGGTTTATATCATGTGGAAGGAGAAAAAAATGGAAAATCTCCAAATGAGCTTAACTCACTCTGATGTACACATAAACATAGAAAAACAGAAAACAAGTCCAAACAATGAAATAATTGCACAATTTTACACTGAGAGTCCAGAAGTAACATTGTAAAGTTGTTAAGTTCACTTTTTAAGGTTTATATCATGTGGCAAGAGAAAAAAATGGAAAATCTCCAAATGAGCTTAACTGACTCCAATGCGCAATTTAACATAGAAAAACAGAAAACAAGTCCAAACAATGAAATAATTGCTACATTTTAAACTGAGAGTTCAGAAGTAACATTGTAAAGATGTTATGTTCACTTTTAAGGTTTATATCATGTGGCAAGAGAAAAAAATGGAAAAATCTCCAAATGAGCTTAACTCACTCTGATGTACACATAAACATAGAAAAACAGAAAACAAGTCCAAACAATGAAATAATTGCTACATTTTACACTGATAGTCCAGAAGTAACATTGTAAAGCTGTTATGTTCACTTTTTAAGGTTTATATCATGTGGCAGGAGAAAAAAATAGAATATCTCCAAATGAGCTTAACTCACTCCAATGCGCAAGTTAACATAGAAAAACAGAAAACAAGTCCAAACAATGAAATAATTGCACAATTTTACACTGAGTGTCCAGAAGTAACATTGTAAAGATGTTATGTTCACTTATTAAGGTTTATATCATGTGGAAGGAGAAAAAAAGTAGAAAATCTCCAAATGAGCTTATCTCACTCTAATGTACACATAAACATAGAAAAACAGAAAACAAGTCCAAACAATGAAATAATTGCACAATTTTACACTGAGAGTCCAGAAGTAACATTGTAAAGATGTTAAGTTCACTTTTCAAGGTTTATATCATGTGGCAAGAGAAAAAAATAGAAAATCTCCAAATGAGCTTATCTCACTGTGATGTACACATAAATATAGAAAAACAGAAAACAAGTCCAAACAATGAAATAATTGCACAATTTTACACTGAGAGTCCAGAAGTAACATTGTAAAGATGTTAAGTTCACTTTTTAAGGTTTATATCATGTGGCAGGAGAAAAAAATGGAAAATCTCCAAATGAGCTTATCTCACTGTGATGTACACATAAATATAGAAAAACAGAAAACAAGTCCAAACAATGAAATAATTGCTACATTTTACACTGAGTGTCCAGAAGTAACATTGTAAAGATGTTAAGTTCACTTTTTAAGGTTTATATCATGTGGCAGGAGAAAAAAATGGAAAATCTCCAAATGAGCTTAACTCAATCCAATGCGCAATTTAACATAGAAAAACAGAAAACAAGTCCAAACAATGAAATAATTGCTACATTTTACACTGATAGTTCAGAAGTAACATTGTAAAGCTGTTATGTTCACTTTTTAAGGTTTATATCATGTGGCAGGAGAAAGGAATAGAAAATCTCCAAATGAGCTTATCTCACTCTAATGTACACATAAACATAGAAAAACAGAAAACAAGTCCAAACAATGAAATAATTGCACAATTTTACACTGAGTGTCCAGAAGTAACATTGTAAAGATGTTAAGTTCACTTTTTAAGGTTTATATCATGTGGCAAGAGAAAAATATAGAAAATCTCCAAATGAGCTTATCTCACTGTGATGTACACATAAATATAGAAAAACAGAAAACAAGTCCAAACAATGAAATGATTGCTACATTTTACACTGATAGTCCAGAAGTAACATTGTAAAGATGTTATGTTCACTTTTTAAGGTTTATATCATGTGGCAGGAGAAAAAAATAGATAATCTCCAAATGAGCTTAACTCAATCCAATGCGCAAGTTAACATAGAAAAACAGAAAACAAGTCCAAACAATGAAATAATTGCACAATTTTACACTGAGTGTCCAGAAGTAACATTGTAAAGATGTTAAGTTCACTTTTTAAGGTTTATATCATGTGGCAGGAGAAAAAAATGGAAAATCTCCAAATGAGCTTAACTCAATCCAATGCGCAATTTAACATAGAAAAACAGAAAACAAGTCCAAACAATGAAATAATTGCTACATTTTACACTGATAGTTCAGAAGTAACATTGTAAAGCTGTTATGTTCACTTTTTAAGGTTTATATCATGTGGCAGGAGAAAGGAATAGAAAATCTCCAAATGAGCTTATCTCACTCTAATGTACACATAAACATAGAAAAACAGAAAACAAGTCCAAACAATGAAATAATTGCACAATTTTACACAGTGTCCAGAAGTAACATTGTAAAGATGTTAAGTTCACTTTTTCAGGTTTATATCATGTGGCAAGAGAAAAAAATAGAAAATCTCCAAATGAGCTTATCTTACTCTGATTTACACATAAACATAGAAAAACAGAAAACAAGGCCAAACAATGAAATAATTGCAAAATTTTACACTGAAAGTCCAGAAGTAACATTGTAAAGATGTTATGTTCACTTTTAAGGTTTATATCATGTGGCAAGAGAAAAAAATGGAAAATCTCCAAATGAGCTTAACTCACTCTGATGTACACATAAACATAGAAAAACAGAAAACAAGTCCAAACAATGAAATAATTGCTACATTTTACACTGATAGTCCAGAAGTAACATTGTAAAGCTGTTATGTTCACTTTTTAAGGTTTATATCATGTGGCAGGAGAAAAAAATAGAATATCTCCAAATGAGCTTAACTCACTCCAATGCGCAAGTTAACATAGAAAAACAGAAAACAAGTCCAAACAATGAAATAATTGCACCATTTTACACTGAGTGTCCAGAAGTAACATTGTAAAGATGTTATGTTCACTTTTTAAGGTTTATATCATGTGGAAGGAGAAAAAAATGGAAAATCTCCAAATGAGCTTAACTCACTCTGATGTACACATAAACATAGAAAAACAGAAAACAAGTCCAAACAATGAAATAATTGCACAATTTTACACTGAGAGTCCAGAAGTAACATTGTAAAGTTGTTAAGTTCACTTTTTAAGGTTTATATCATGTGGCAAGAGAAAAAAATGGAAAATCTCCAAATGAGCTTAACTGACTCCAATGCGCAATTTAACATAGAAAAACAGAAAACAAGTCCAAACAATGAAATAATTGCTACATTTTAAACTGAGAGTTCAGAAGTAACATTGTAAAGCTGTTATGTTCACTTTTTAAGGTTTATATCATGTGGCAGGAGAAAAAAATAGAATATCTCCAAATGAGCTTATCTCACTCTAATGTACACATAAACATAGAAAAACAGAAAACAAGTCCAAACAATGAAATAATTGCACAAGAAAATCTCCAAATGAGCTTATCTCACTCTAATGTACACATAAACATAGAAAAACAGAAAACAAGTCCAAACAATGAAATAATTGCACAATTTTAAACTGAGAGTCCAGAAGTAACATTGTAAAGATGTTAAGTTCACTTTTTAAGGTTTATATCATGTGGCAAGAGAAAAAAATAGAAAATCTCCAAATGAGCTTAACTCAATCCAATGCGCAAGTTAACATAGAAAAACAGAAAACAAGTCCAAACAATGAAGTAATTGCACAATTTTACACTGAGAGTCCAGAAGTAACATTGTAAAGATATTAAGTTCACTTTTTAAGGTTTATATCATGTGGCAAGAGAAAAAAATAGAAAATCTCCAAATGAGCTTATCTCACTGTGATGTACACATAAATATAGAAAAACAGAAAACAAGTCCAAACAATGAAATAATTGCTACATTTTACACTGATAGTCCAGAAGTAACATTGTAAAGATGTTATGTTCACTTTTTAAGGTTTATATCATGTGGCAGGAGAAAAAAATAGATAATCTCCAAATGAGCTTAACTCAATCCAATGCGCAAGTTAACATAGAAAAACAGAAAACAAGTCCAAACAATGAAATAATTGCACAATTTTACACTGAGAGTCCAGAAGTAACATTGTAAAGATGTTAAGTTCACTTTTTAAGGTTTATATCATGTGGCAAGAGAAAAAAATAGAAAATCTCCAAATGAGCTTATCTCACTGTGATGTACACATAAATATAGAAAAACAGAAAACAAGTCCAAACAATGAAATAATTGCTACATTTTACACTGATAGTCCAGAAGTAACATTGTAAAGATGTTATATCACTTTTTAAGGTTTATATCATGTGGCAGGAGAAAAAAATAGATAATCTCCAAATGAGCTTAACTCAATCCAATGCGCAAGTTAACATAGAAAAACAGAAAACAAGTCCAAACAATGAAATAATTGCACAATTTTACACTGAGTGTCCAGAAGTAACATTGTAAAGATGTTATGTTCACTTTTTAAGGTTTATATCATGTGGCAGGAGAAAAAAATATATAATCTCCAAATGAGCTTAACTCAATCCAATGCGCAAGTTAACATAGAAAAACAGAAAACAAGTCCATACAATGAAATAATTGCACAATTTTACACTGAGTGTCCAGAAGTAACATTGTAAAGATGTTATGTTCACTTTTTAAGGTTTATATCATGTGGCAGGAGAAAGGAATAGAAAATCTCCAAATGAGCTTATCTCACTCTAATGTACACATAAACATAGAAAAACAGAAAACAAGTCCAAACAATGAAATAATTGCACAATTTTACACTGAGTGTCCAGAAGTAACATTGTAAAGATGTTATGTTCACTTTTTAAGGTTTATATCATGTGGAAGGAGAAAAAAATAGAAAATCTCCAAATGAGCTTATCTCACTCTAATGTACACATAAACATAGAAAAACAGAAAACAAGTCCAAACAATGAAATAATTGCACAATTTTACACTGAGAGTCCAGAAGTAACATTGTAAAGATGTTAAGTTCACTTTTTAAGGTTTATATCATGTGGCAGGAGCAAAAAATAGAAAATCTCCAAATGAGCTTATCTCAATCCAATGCGCAATTTCACATAGAAAAACAGAAAACAAGTCCAAACAATGAAATAATTGCTACATTTTACACTGATAGTTCAGAAGTAACATTGTAAAGCTGTTATGTTCACTTTTTAAGGTTTATATCATGTGGCAGGAGAAAGGAATAGAAAATCTCCAAATGAGCTTATCTCACTCTAATGTACACATAAACCTAGAAAAACAGAAAACAAGTCCAAACAATGAAATAATTGCACAATTTTACACTGAGTGTCCAGAAGTAACATTGTAAAGATGTTATGTTCACTTTTTAAGGTTTATATCATGTGGAAGGAGAAAAAAATAGAAAATCTCCAAATGAGCTTAACTCACTCCAATGCGCAAGTTAACATAGAAAAACAGAAAACAAGTCCAAACAATGAAATAATTGCAAAATTGTACACTGAGAGTCCAGAAGTAACATTGTAAAGATGTTATGTTCACTTTTTAAGGTTTATATCATGTGGCAAGAGAAAAAAATGGAAAATCTCCAAATGAGCTTAACTCACTCTGATGTACACATAAACATAGAAAAACAGAAAACAAGTCCAAACAATGAAATAATTGCTACATTTTACACTGATAGTTCAGAAGTAACATTGTAAAGCTGTTATGTTCACTTTTTAAGGTTTATATCATGTGGCAGGAGAAAAAAATAGATAATCTCCAAATGAGCTTAACTCAATCCAATGCGCAAGTTAACATAGAAAAACAGAAAACAAGTCCAAACAATGAAATAATTGCACCATTTTACACTGAGTGTCCAGAAGTAACATTGTAAAGATGTTATGTTCACTTTTTAAGGTTTATATCATGTGGCAGGAGAAAAAAATAGAGAATCTCCAAATGAGCTTATCTCATTCTAATGTACACATAAACATAGAAAAACAGAAAACAAGTCCAAACAATGAAATAATTGCTACATTTTACACTGATAGTTCAGAAGTAACATTGTAAAGCTGTTATGTTCACTTTTTAAGGTTTATATCATGTGGCAGGAGAAAGGAATAGAAAATCTCCAAATGAGCTTATCTCACTCTAATGTACACATAAACATAGAAAAACAGAAAACAAGTCCAAACAATGAAATAATTGCTACATTTTACACTGATAGTTCAGAAGTAACATTGTAAAGCTGTTATGTTCACTTTTTAAGGTTTATATCATGTGGCAGGAGAAAAAAATGGAAAATCTCCAAATGAGCTTAACTCAATCGAATGCGCAAGTTAACATAGAAAAACAGAAAACAAGTCCAAACAATGAAATAATTGCTACATTTTACACTGATAGTTCAGAAGTAACATTGTAAAGCTGTTATGTTCACTTTTTAAGGTTTATATCATGTGGCAGGAGAAAAAAATAGAAAATCTCCAAATGAGCTTATCTCACTCTAATGTACACATAAACATAGAAAAACAGAAAACAAGTCCAAACAATGAAATAATTGCACAATTTTACACTGAGTGTCCAGAAGTAACATTGTAAAGATGTTATGTTCACTTTTTAAGGTTTATATCATGTGGCAGGAGAAAGGAATAGAAAATCTCCAAATGAGCTTATCTCACTCTAATGTACACATAAACATAGAAAAACAGAAAACAAGTCCAAACAATGAAATAATTGCAAAATTTTACACTGAGTGTCCAGAAGTAACATTGTAAAGCTGTTATGTTCACTTTTTAAGGTTTATATCATGTGGAAGGAGAAAAAAATAGAAAATCTCCAAATGAGCTTAACTCACTCCAATGCGCAAGTTAACATAGAAAAACAGAAAACAAGTCCAAACAATGAAATAATTGCAAAATTTTACACTGAGAGTCCAGAAGTAACATTGTAAAGATGTTAAGTTCACTTTTTAAGGTTTATATCATGTGGCAAGAGAAAAAAATAGAAAATCTCCAAATGAGCTTATCTCACTGTGATGTACACATAAATATAGAAAAACAGAAAACAAGTCCAAACAATGAAATAATTGCTACATTTTACACTGATAGTCCAGAAGTAACATTGTAAAGATGTTATATCACTTTTTAAGGTTTATATCATGTGGCAGGAGAAAAAAATAGATAATCTCCAAATGAGCTTAACTCAATCCAATGCGCAAGTTAACATAGAAAAACAGAAAACAAGTCCAAACAATGAAATAATTGCACAATTTTACACTGAGTGTCCAGAAGTAACATTGTAAAGATGTTATGTTCACTTTTTAAGGTTTATATCATGTGGCAGGAGAAAAAAATAGATAATCTCCAAATGAGCTTAACTCAATCCAATGCGCAAGTTAACATAGAAAAACAGAAAACAAGTCCAAACAATGAAATAATTGCACAATTTTACACTGAGTGTCCAGAAGTAACATTGTAAAGATGTTATGTTCACTTTTTAAGGTTTATATCATGTGGCAGGAGAAAGGAATAGAAAATCTCCAAATGAGCTTATCTCACTCTAATGTACACATAAACATAGAAAAACAGAAAACAAGTCCAAACAATGAAATAATTGCACAATTTTACACTGAGTGTCCAGAAGTAACATTGTAAAGATGTTATGTTCACTTTTTAAGGTTTATATCATGTGGAAGGAGAAAAAAATAGAAAATCTCCAAATGAGCTTATCTCACTCTAATGTACACATAAACATAGAAAAACAGAAAACAAGTCCAAACAATGAAAGAATTGCACAATTTTACACTGAGAGTCCAGAAGTAACATTGTAAAGATGTTAAGTTCACTTTTTAAGGTTTATATCATGTGGCAGGAGAAAAAAATAGAAAATCTCCAAATGAGCTTATCTCAATCCAATGCGCAATTTAACATAGAAAAACAGAAAACAAGTCCAAACAATGAAATAATTGCTACATTTTACACTGATAGTTCAGAAGTAACATTGTAAAGCTGTTATGTTCACTTTTTAAGGTTTATATCATGTGGCAGGAGAAAGGAATAGAAAATCTCCAAATGAGCTTATCTCACTCTAATGTACACATAAACATAGAAAAACAGAAAACAAGTCCAAACAATGAAATAATTGCACAATTTTACACTGAGTGTCCAGAAGTAACATTGTAAAGATGTTAAGTTCACTTTTTAAGGTTTGTATCATGTGGCAGGAGAAAAAAATGGAAAATCTCCAAATGAGCTTAACTCAATCCAATGCGCAATTTAACATAGAAAAACAGAAAACAAGTCCAAACAATGAAATAATTGCTACATTTTACACTGATAGTTCAGAAGTAACATTGTAAAGCTGTTATGTTCACTTTTTAAGGTTTATATCATGTGGCAGGAGAAAGGAATAGAAAATCTCCAAATGAGCTTATCTCACTCTAATGTACACATAAACATAGAAAAACAGAAAACAAGTCCAAACAATGAAATAATTGCACAATTTTACACTGAGTGTCCAGAAGTAACATTGTAAAGATGTTAAGTTCACTTTTTAAGGTTTATATCATGTGGCAAGAGAAAAAAATAGAAAATCTCCAAATGAGCTTATCTTACTCTGATTTACACATAAACATAGAAAAACAGAAAACAAGGCCAAACAATGAAATAATTGCAAAATTTTACACTGAAAGTCCAGAAGTAACATTGTAAAGATGTTATGTTCACTTTTAAGGTTTATATCATGTGGCAAGAGAAAAAAATGGAAAATCTCCAAATGAGCTTAACTCACTCTGATGTACACATAAACATAGAAAAACAGAAAACAAGTCCAAACAATGAAATAATTGCTACATTTTACACTGATAGTCCAGAAGTAACATTGTAAAGCTGTTATGTTCACTTTTTAAGGTTTATATCATGTGGCAGGAGAAAAAAATAGAATATCTCCAAATGAGCTTAACTCACTCCAATGCGCAAGTTAACATAGAAAAACAGAAAACAAGTCCAAACAATGAAATAATTGCACCATTTTACACTGAGTGTCCAGAAGTAACATTGTAAAGATGTTATGTTCACTTTTTAAGGTTTATATCATGTGGAAGGAGAAAAAAATAGAAAATCTCCAAATGAGCTTAACTCACTCTGATGTACACATAAACATAGAAAAACAGAAAACAAGTCCAAACAATGAAATAATTGCACAATTTTACACTGAGAGTCCAGAAGTAACATTGTAAAGTTGTTAAGTTCACTTTTTAAGGTTTATATCATGTGGCAAGAGAAAAAAATGGAAAATCTCCAAATGAGCTTAACTGACTCCAATGCGCAATTTAACATAGAAAAACAGAAAACAAGTCCAAACAATGAAATAATTGCTACATTTTAAACTGAGAGTTCAGAAGTAACATTGTAAAGCTGTTATGTTCACTTTTTAAGGTTTATATCATGTGGCAGGAGAAAAAAATAGAATATCTCCAAATGAGCTTATCTCACTCTAATGTACACATAAACATAGAAAAACAGAAAACAAGTCCAAACAATGAAATAATTGCACAAGAAAATCTCCAAATGAGCTTATCTCACTCTAATGTACACATAAACATAGAAAAACAGAAAACAAGTCCAAACAATGAAATAATTGCACAATTTTAAACTGAGAGTCCAGAAGTAACATTGTAAAGATGTTAAGTTCACTTTTTAAGGTTTATATCATGTGGCAAGAGAAAAAAATAGAAAATCTCCAAATGAGCTTAACTCAATCCAATGCGCAAGTTAACATAGAAAAACAGAAAACAAGTCCAAACAATGAAATAATTGCACAATTTTACACTGAGAGTCCAGAAGTAACATTGTAAAGATGTTAAGTTCACTTTTTAAGGTTTATATCATGTGGCAAGAGAAAAAAATAGAAAATCTCCAAATGAGCTTATCTCACTGTGATGTACACATAAATATAGAAAAACAGAAAACAAGTCCAAACAATGAAATAATTGCTACATTTTACACTGATAGTCCAGAAGTAACATTGTAAAGATGTTATGTTCACTTTTTAAGGTTTATATCATGTGGCAGGAGAAAAAAATAGATAATCTCCAAATGAGCTTAACTCAATCCAATGCGCAAGTTAACATAGAAAAACAGAAAACAAGTCCAAACAATGAAATAATTGCACAATTTTACACTGAGAGTCCAGAAGTAACATTGTAAAGATGTTAAGTTCACTTTTTAAGGTTTATATCATGTGGCAAGAGAAAAAAATAGAAAATCTCCAAATGAGCTTATCTCACTGTGATGTACACATAAATATAGAAAAACAGAAAACAAGTCCAAACAATGAAATAATTGCTACATTTTACACTGATAGTCCAGAAGTAACATTGTAAAGATGTTATATCACTTTTTAAGGTTTATATCATGTGGCAGGAGAAAAAAATAGATAATCTCCAAATGAGCTTAACTCAATCCAATGCGCAAGTTAACATAGAAAAACAGAAAACAAGTCCAAACAATGAAATAATTGCACAATTTTACACTGAGTGTCCAGAAGTAACATTGTAAAGATGTTATGTTCACTTTTTAAGGTTTATATCATGTGGCAGGAGAAAAAAATATATAATCTCCAAATGAGCTTAACTCAATCCAATGCGCAAGTTAACATAGAAAAACAGAAAACAAGTCCATACAATGAAATAATTGCACAATTTTACACTGAGTGTCCAGAAGTAACATTGTAAAGATGTTATGTTCACTTTTTAAGGTTTATATCATGTGGCAGGAGAAAGGAATAGAAAATCTCCAAATGAGCTTATCTCACTCTAATGTACACATAAACATAGAAAAACAGAAAACAAGTCCAAACAATGAAATAATTGCACAATTTTACACTGAGTGTCCAGAAGTAACATTGTAAAGATGTTATGTTCACTTTTTAAGGTTTATATCATGTGGAAGGAGAAAAAAATAGAAAATCTCCAAATGAGCTTATCTCACTCTAATGTACACATAAACATAGAAAAACAGAAAACAAGTCCAAACAATGAAATAATTGCACAAGAAAATCTCCAAATGAGCTTATCTCACTCTAATGTACACATAAACATAGAAAAACAGAAAACAAGTCCAAACAATGAAATAATTGCACAATTTTAAACTGAGAGTCCAGAAGTAACATTGTAAAGATGTTAAGTTCACTTTTTAAGGTTTATATCATGTGGCAAGAGAAAAAAATAGAAAATCTCCAAATGAGCTTATCTCACTGTGATGTACACATAAATATAGAAAAACAGAAAACAAGTCCAAACAATGAAATAATTGCTACATTTTACACTGATAGTCCAGAAGTAACATTGTAAAGATGTTATGTTCACTTTTTAAGGTTTATATCATGTGGCAGGAGAAAAAAATAGATAATCTCCAAATGAGCTTAACTCAATCCAATGCGCAAGTTAACATAGAAAAACAGAAAACAAGTCCAAACAATGAAATAATTGCACAATTTTACACTGAGAGTCCAGAAGTAACATTGTAAAGATGTTAAGTTCACTTTTTAAGGTTTATATCATGTGGCAAGAGAAAAAAATAGAAAATCTCCAAATGAGCTTATCTCACTGTGATGTACACATAAATATAGAAAAACAGAAAACAAGTCCAAACAATGAAATAATTGCTACATTTTACACTGATAGTCCAGAAGTAACATTGTAAAGATGTTATATCACTTTTTAAGGTTTATATCATGTGGCAGGAGAAAAAAATAGATAATCTCCAAATGAGCTTAACTCAATCCAATGCGCAAGTTAACATAGAAAAACAGAAAACAAGTCCAAACAATGAAATAATTGCACAATTTTACACTGAGTGTCCAGAAGTAACATTGTAAAGATGTTATGTTCACTTTTTAAGGTTTATATCATGTGGCAGGAGAAAAAAATATATAATCTCCAAATGAGCTTAACTCAATCCAATGCGCAAGTTAACATAGAAAAACAGAAAACAAGTCCATACAATGAAATAATTGCACAATTTTACACTGAGTGTCCAGAAGAAACATTGTAAAGATGTTATGTTCACTTTTTAAGGTTTATATCATGTGGCAGGAGAAAGGAATAGAAAATCTCCAAATGAGCTTATCTCACTCTAATGTAAACATAAACATAGAAAAACAGAAAACAAGTCCAAACAATGAAATAATTGCACAATTTTACACTGAGTGTCCAGAAGTAACATTGTAAAGATGTTATGTTCACTTTTTAAGGTTTATATCATGTGGAAGGAGAAAAAAATAGAAAATCTCCAAATGAGCTTATCTCACTCTAATGTACACATAAACATAGAAAAACAGAAAACAAGTCCAAACAATGAAATAATTGCACAATTTTACACTGAGAGTCCAGAAGTAACATTGTAAAGATGTTAAGTTCACTTTTTAAGGTTTATATCATGTGGCAGGAGCAAAAAATAGAAAATCTCCAAATGAGCTTATCTCAATCCAATGCGCAATTTCACATAGAAAAACAGAAAACAAGTCCAAACAATGAAATAATTGCTACATTTTACACTGATAGTTCAGAAGTAACATTGTAAAGCTGTTATGTTCACTTTTTAAGGTTTATATCATGTGGCAGGAGAAAGGAATAGAAAATCTCCAAATGAGCTTATCTCACTCTAATGTACACATAAACATAGAAAAACAGAAAACAAGTCCAAATAATGAAACAATTGCAAAATTTTACACTGAGTGACCAGAAGTTACATTGTAAAGATGTTGTGTTCACTTTTTAAGGTTTATATCATGTGGCAGGAGAAAAAAAATGAAAATCTCCAAATGAGCTTAACTCACTCCAATGCGCAAGTAAACCTAGAAAAACAGAAAACAAGTCCAAACAATGAAATAATTGCACAATTTTACACTGAGTGTCCAGAAGTAACATTGTAAAGATGTTATGTTCACTTTTTAAGGTTTATATCATGTGGAAGGAGAAAAAAATAGAAAATCTCCAAATGAGCTTAACTCACTCCAATGCGCAAGTTAACATAGAAAAACAGAAAACAAGTCCAAACAATGAAATAATTGCAAAATTGTACACTGAGAGTCCAGAAGTAACATTGTAAAGATGTTATGTTCACTTTTTAAGGTTTATATCATGTGGCAAGAGAAAAAAATGGAAAATCTCCAAATGAGCTTAACTCACTCTGATGTACACATAAACATAGAAAAACAGAAAACAAGTCCAAACAATGAAATAATTGCTACATTTTACACTGATAGTTCAGAAGTAACATTGTAAAGCTGTTATGTTCACTTTTTAAGGTTCATATCATGTGGCAGGAGAAAAAAAGTAGATAATCTCCAAATGAGCTTAACTCAATCCAATGCGCAAGTTAACATAGAAAAACAGAAAACAAGTCCAAACAATGAAATAATTGCACCATTTTACACTGAGTGTCCAGAAGTAACATTGTAAAGATGTTATGTTCACTTTTTAAGGTTTATATCATGTGGCAGGAGAAAAAAATAGAAAATCTCCAAATGAGCTTATCTCACTCTAATGTACACATAAACATAGAAAAACAGAAAACAAGTCCAAACAATGAAATAATTGCTACATTTTACACTGATAGTTCAGAAGTAACATTGTAAAGCTGTTATGTTCACTTTTTAAGGTTTATATCATGTGGCAGGAGAAAAAAATAGATAATCTCCAAATGAGCTTAACTCAATCCAATGCGCAAGTTAACATAGAAAAACAGAAAACAAGTCCAAACAATGAAATAATTGCTACATTTTACACTGATAGTTCAGAAGTAACATTGTAAAGCTGTTATGTTCACTTTTTAAGGTTTATATCATGTGGCAGGAGAAAGGAATAGAAAATCTCCAAATGAGCTTATCTCACTCTAATGTACACATAAACATAGAAAAACAGAAAACAAGTCCAAACAATGAAATAATTGCTACATTTTACACTGATAGTTCAGAAGTAACATTGTAAAGCTGTTATGTTCACTTTTTAAGGTTTATATCATGTGGCAGGAGAAAAAAATGGAAAATCTCCAAATGAGCTTAACTCAATCGAATGCGCAAGTTAACATAGAAAAACAGAAAACAAGTCCAAACAATGAAATAATTGCTACATTTTACACTGATAGTTCAGAAGTAACATTGTAAAGCTGTTATGTTCACTTTTTAAGGTTTATATCATGTGGCAGGAGAAAAAAATAGAAAATCTCCAAATGAGCTTATCTCACTCTAATGTACACATAAACATAGAAAAACAGAAAACAAGTCCAAACAATGAAATAATTGCACAATTTTACACTGAGTGTCCAGAAGTAACATTGTAAAGATGTTATGTTCACTTTTTAAGGTTTATATCATGTGGCAGGAGAAAGGAATAGAAAATCTCCAAATGAGCTTATCTCACTCTAATGTACACATAAACATAGAAAAACAGAAAACAAGTCCAAACAATGAAATAATTGCAAAATTTTACACTGAGTGTCCAGAAGTAACATTGTAAAGCTGTTATGTTCACTTTTTAAGGTTTATATCATGTGGAAGGAGAAAAAAATAGAAAATCTCCAAATGAGCTTAACTCACTCCAATGCGCAAGTTAACATAGAAAAACAGAAAACAAGTCCAAACAATGAAATAATTGCAAAATTTTACACTGAGAGTCCAGAAGTAACATTGTAAAGATGTTAAGTTCACTTTTTAAGGTTTATATCATGTGGCAAGAGAAAAAAATAGAAAATCTCCAAATGAGCTTATCTCACTGTGATGTACACATAAATATAGAAAAACAGAAAACAAGTCCAAACAATGAAATAATTGCTACATTTTACACTGATAGTCCAGAAGTAACATTGTAAAGATGTTATATCACTTTTTAAGGTTTATATCATGTGGCAGGAGAAAAAAATAGATAATCTCCAAATGAGCTTAACTCAATCCAATGCGCAAGTTAACATAGAAAAACAGAAAACAAGTCCAAACAATGAAATAATTGCACAATTTTACACTGAGTGTCCAGAAGTAACATTGTAAAGATGTTATGTTCACTTTTTAAGGTTTATATCATGTGGCAGGAGAAAGGAATAGAAAATCTCCAAATGAGCTTATCTCACTCTAATGTACACATAAACATAGAAAAACAGAAAACAAGTCCAAACAATGAAATAATTGCACAATTTTACACTGAGTGTCCAGAAGTAACATTGTAAAGATGTTAAGTTCACTTTTTAAGGTTTATATCATGTGGCAGGAGAAAAAAATGGAAAATCTCCAAATGAGCTTAACTCAATCCAATGCGCAATTTAACATAGAAAAACAGAAAACAAGTCCACACAATGAAATAATTGCTACATTTTACACTGATAGTTCAGAAGTAACATTGTAAAGCTGTTATGTTCACTTTTTAAGGTTTATATCATGTGGCAGGAGAAAGGAATAGAAAATCTCCAAATGAGCTTATCTCACTCTAATGTACACATAAACATAGAAAAACAGAAAACAAGTCCAAACAATGAAATAATTGCACAATTTTACACTGAGTGTCCAGAAGTAACGTTGTAAAGATGTTAAGTTCACTTTTTAAGGTTTATATCATGTGGCAAGAGAAAAAAATAGAAAATCTCCAAATGAGCTTATCTTACTCTGATTTACACATAAACATAGAAAAACAGAAAACAAGGCCAAACAATGAAATAATTGCAAAATTTTACACTGAAAGTCCAGAAGTAACATTGTAAAGATGTTATGTTCACTTTTAAGGTTTATATCATGTGGCAAGAGAAAAAAATGGAAAATCTCCAAATGAGCTTAACTCACTCTGATGTACACATAAACATAGAAAAACAGAAAACAAGTCCAAACAATGAAATAATTGCTACATTTTACACTGATAGTCCAGAAGTAACATTGTAAAGCTGTTATGTTCACTTTTTAAGGTTTATATCATGTGGCAGGAGAAAAAAATAGAATATCTCCAAATGAGCTTAACTCACTCCAATGCGCAAGTTAACATAGAAAAACAGAAAACAAGTCCAAACAATGAAATAATTGCACCATTTTACACTGAGTGTCCAGAAGTAACATTGTAAAGATGTTATGTTCACTTTTTAAGGTTTATATCATGTGGAAGGAGAAAAAAATAGAAAATCTCCAAATGAGCTTAACTCACTCCAATGCGCAAGTTAACATAGAAAAACAGAAAACAAGTCCAAACAATGAAATAATTGCTACATTTTACACTGATAGTCCAGAAGTAACATTGTAAAGATGTTATGTTCACTTTTTAAGGTTTATATCATGTGGCAAGAGAAAAAAATGGAAAATCTCCAAATGAGCTTAACTCACTCTGATGTACACATAAACATAGAAAAACAGAAAACAAGTCCAAACAATGAAATAATTGCACAATTTTACACTGAGAGTCCAGAAGTAACATTGTAAAGTTGTTAAGTTCACTTTTTAAGGTTTATATCATGTGGCAAGAGAAAAAAATGGAAAATCTCCAAATGAGCTTAACTGACTCCAATGCGCAATTTAACATAGAAAAACAGAAAACAAGTCCAAACAATGAAATAATTGCTACATTTTAAACTGAGAGTTCAGAAGTAACATTGTAAAGCTGTTATGTTCACTTTTTAAGGTTTATATCATGTGGCAGGAGAAAAAAATAGAATATCTCCAAATGAGCTTATCTCACTCTAATGTACACATAAACATAGAAAAACAGAAAACAAGTCCAAACAATGAAATAATTGCACAAGAAAATCTCCAAATGAGCTTATCTCACTCTAATGTACACATAAACATAGAAAAACAGAAAACAAGTCCAAACAATGAAATAATTGCACAATTTTAAACTGAGAGTCCAGAAGTAACATTGTAAAGATGTTAAGTTCACTTTTTAAGGTTTATATCATGTGGCAAGAGAAAAAAATAGAAAATCTCCAAATGAGCTTAACTCAATCCAATGCGCAAGTTAACATAGAAAAACAGAAAACAAGTCCAAACAATGAAATAATTGCACAATTTTACACTGAGAGTCCAGAAGTAACATTGTAAAGATGTTAAGTTCACTTTTTAAGGTTTATATCATGTGGCAAGAGAAAAAAATAGAAAATCTCCAAATGAGCTTATCTCACTGTGATGTACACATAAATATAGAAAAACAGAAAACAAGTCCAAACAATGAAATAATTGCTACATTTTACACTGATAGTCCAGAAGTAACATTGTAAAGATGTTATATCACTTTTTAAGGTTTATATCATGTGGCAGGAGAAAAAAATAGATAATCTCCAAATGAGCTTAACTCAATCCAATGCGCAAGTTAACATAGAAAAACAGAAAACAAGTCCAAACAATGAAATAATTGCACAATTTTACACTGAGTGTCCAGAAGTAACATTGTAAAGATGTTATGTTCACTTTTTAAGGTTTATATCATGTGGCAGGAGAAAAAAATATATAATCTCCAAATGAGCTTAACTCAATCCAATGCGCAAGTTAACATAGAAAAACAGAAAACAAGTCCATACAATGAAATAATTGCACAATTTTACACTGAGTGTCCAGAAGTAACATTGTAAAGATGTTATGTTCACTTTTTAAGGTTTATATCATGTGGCAGGAGAAAGGAATAGAAAATCTCCAAATGAGCTTATCTCACTCTAATGTACACATAAACATAGAAAAACAGAAAACAAGTCCAAACAATGAAATAATTGCACAATTTTACACTGAGTGTCCAGAAGTAACATTGTAAAGATGTTATGTTCACTTTTTAAGGTTTATATCATGTGGAAGGAGAAAAAAATAGAAAATCTCCAAATGAGCTTATCTCACTCTAATGTACACATAAACATAGAAAAACAGAAAACAAGTCCAAACAATGAAATAATTGCACAATTTTACACTGAGAGTCCAGAAGTAACATTGTAAAGATGTTAAGTTCACTTTTTAAGGTTTATATCATGTGGCAGGAGCAAAAAATAGAAAATCTCCAAATGAGCTTATCTCAATCCAATGCGCAATTTCACATAGAAAAACAGAAAACAAGTCCAAACAATGAAATAATTGCTACATTTTACACTGATAGTTCAGAAGTAACATTGTAAAGCTGTTATGTTCACTTTTTAAGGTTTATATCATGTGGCAGGAGAAAGGAATAGAAAATCTCCAAATGAGCTTATCTCACTCTAATGTACACATAAACATAGAAAAACAGAAAACAAGTCCAAATAATGAAACAATTGCAAAATTTTACACTGAGTGTCCAGAAGTTACATTGTAAAGATGTTGTGTTCACTTTTTAAGGTTTATATCATGTGGCAGGAGAAAAAAAATGAAAATCTCCAAATGAGCTTAACTCACTCCAATGCGCAAGTAAACCTAGAAAAACAGAAAACAAGTCCAAACAATGAAATAATTGCACAATTTTACACTGAGTGTCCAGAAGTAACATTGTAAAGATGTTATGTTCACTTTTTAAGGTTTATATCATGTGGAAGGAGAAAAAAATAGAAAATCTCCAAATGAGCTTAACTCACTCCAATGCGCAAGTTAACATAGAAAAACAGAAAACAAGTCCAAACAATGAAATAATTGCAAAATTGTACACTGAGAGTCCAGAAGTAACATTGTAAAGATGTTATGTTCACTTTTTAAGGTTTATATCATGTGGCAAGAGAAAAAAATGGAAAATCTCCAAATGAGCTTAACTCACTCTGATGTACACATAAACATAGAAAAACAGAAAACAAGTCCAAACAATGAAATAATTGCTACATTTTACACTGATAGTTCAGAAGTAACATTGTAAAGCTGTTATGTTCACTTTTTAAGGTTTATATCATGTGGCAGGAGAAAAAAATAGATAATCTCCAAATGAGCTTAACTCAATCCAATGCGCAAGTTAACATAGAAAAACAGAAAACAAGTCCAAACAATGAAATAATTGCACCATTTTACACTGAGTGTCCAGAAGTAACATTGTAAAGATGTTATGTTCACTTTTTAAGGTTTATATCATGTGGCAGGAGAAAAAAATAGAAAATCTCCAAATGAGCTTATCTCACTCTAATGTACACATAAACATAGAAAAACAGAAAACAAGTCCAAACAATGAAATAATTGCTACATTTTACACTGATAGTTCAGAAGTAACATTGTAAAGCTGTTATGTTCACTTTTTAAGGTTTATATCATGTGGCAGGAGAAAGGAATAGAAAATCTCCAAATGAGCTTATCTCACTCTAATGTACACATAAACATAGAAAAACAGAAAACAAGTCCAAACAATGAAATAATTGCTACATTTTACACTGATAGTTCAGAAGTAACATTGTAAAGCTGTTATGTTCACTTTTTAAGGTTTATATCATGTGGCAGGAGAAAAAAATGGAAAATCTCCAAATGAGCTTAACTCAATCGAATGCGCAAGTTAACATAGAAAAACAGAAAACAAGTCCAAACAATGAAATAATTGCTACATTTTACACTGATAGTTCAGAAGTAACATTGTAAAGCTGTTATGTTCACTTTTTAAGGTTTATATCATGTGGCAGGAGAAAAAAATAGAAAATCTCCAAATGAGCTTATCTCACTCTAATGTACACATAAACCTAGAAAAACAGAAAACAAGTCCAAACAATGAAATAATTGCACAATTTTACACTGAGTGTCCAGAAGTAACATTGTAAAGATGTTATGTTCACTTTTTAAGGTTTATATCATGTGGAAGGAGAAAAAAATAGAAAATCTCCAAATGAGCTTAACTCACTCCAATGCGCAAGTTAACATAGAAAAACAGAAAACAAGTCCAAACAATGAAATAATTGCAAAATTGTACACTGAGAGTCCAGAAGTAACATTGTAAAGATGTTATGTTCACTTTTTAAGGTTTATATCATGTGGCAAGAGAAAAAAATGGAAAATCTCCAAATGAGCTTAACTCACTCTGATGTACACATAAACATAGAAAAACAGAAAACAAGTCCAAACAATGAAATAATTGCTACATTTTACACTGATAGTTCAGAAGTAACATTGTAAAGCTGTTATGTTCACTTTTTAAGGTTTATATCATGTGGCAGGAGAAAAAAATAGATAATCTCCAAATGAGCTTAACTCAATCCAATGCGCAAGTTAACATAGAAAAACAGAAAACAAGTCCAAACAATGAAATAATTGCACCATTTTACACTGAGTGTCCAGAAGTAACATTGTAAAGATGTTATGTTCACTTTTTAAGGTTTATATCATGTGGCAGGAGAAAAAAATAGAAAATCTCCAAATGAGCTTATCTCATTCTAATGTACACATAAACATAGAAAAACAGAAAACAAGTCCAAACAATGAAATAATTGCTACATTTTACACTGATAGTTCAGAAGTAACATTGTAAAGCTGTTATGTTCACTTTTTAAGGTTTATATCATGTGGCAGGAGAAAGGAATAGAAAATCTCCAAATGAGCTTATCTCACTCTAATGTACACATAAACATAGAAAAACAGAAAACAAGTCCAAACAATGAAATAATTGCTACATTTTACACTGATAGTTCAGAAGTAACATTGTAAAGCTGTTATGTTCACTTTTTAAGGTTTATATCATGTGGCAGGAGAAAAAAATGGAAAATCTCCAAATGAGCTTAACTCAATCGAATGCGCAAGTTAACATAGAAAAACAGAAAACAAGTCCAAACAATGAAATAATTGCTACATTTTACACTGATAGTTCAGAAGTAACATTGTAAAGCTGTTATGTTCACTTTTTAAGGTTTATATCATGTGGCAGGAGAAAAAAATAGAAAATCTCCAAATGAGCTTATCTCACTCTAATGTACACATAAACATAGAAAAACAGAAAACAAGTCCAAACAATGAAATAATTGCACAATTTTACACTGAGTGTCCAGAAGTAACATTGTAAAGATGTTATGTTCACTTTTTAAGGTTTATATCATGTGGCAGGAGAAAGGAATAGAAAATCTCCAAATGAGCTTATCTCACTCTAATGTACACATAAACATAGAAAAACAGAAAACAAGTCCAAACAATGAAATAATTGCAAAATTTTACACTGAGTGTCCAGAAGTAACATTGTAAAGCTGTTATGTTCACTTTTTAAGGTTTATATCATGTGGAAGGAGAAAAAAATAGAAAATCTCCAAATGAGCTTAACTCACTCCAATGCGCAAGTTAACATAGAAAAACAGAAAACAAGTCCAAACAATGAAATAATTGCAAAATTTTACACTGAGAGTCCAGAAGTAACATTGTAAAGATGTTAAGTTCACTTTTTAAGGTTTATATCATGTGGCAAGAGAAAAAAATAGAAAATCTCCAAATGAGCTTATCTCACTGTGATGTACACATAAATATAGAAAAACAGAAAACAAGTCCAAACAATGAAATAATTGCTACATTTTACACTGATAGTCCAGAAGTAACATTGTAAAGATGTTATATCACTTTTTAAGGTTTATATCATGTGGCAGGAGAAAAAAATAGATAATCTCCAAATGAGCTTAACTCAATCCAATGCGCAAGTTAACATAGAAAAACAGAAAACAAGTCCAAACAATGAAATAATTGCACAATTTTACACTGAGTGTCCAGAAGTAACATTGTAAAGATGTTATGTTCACTTTTTAAGGTTTATATCATGTGGCAGGAGAAAGGAATAGAAAATCTCCAAATGAGCTTATCTCACTCTAATGTACACATAAACATAGAAAAACAGAAAACAAGTCCAAACAATGAAATAATTGCACAATTTTACACTGAGTGTCCAGAAGTAACATTGTAAAGATGTTAAGTTCACTTTTTAAGGTTTATATCATGTGGCAGGAGAAAAAAATGGAAAATCTCCAAATGAGCTTAACTCAATCCAATGCGCAATTTAACATAGAAAAACAGAAAACAAGTCCACACAATGAAATAATTGCTACATTTTACACTGATAGTTCAGAAGTAACATTGTAAAGCTGTTATGTTCACTTTTTAAGGTTTATATCATGTGGCAGGAGAAAGGAATAGAAAATCTCCAAATGAGCTTATCTCACTCTAATGTACACATAAACATAGAAAAACAGAAAACAAGTCCAAACAATGAAATAATTGCACAATTTTACACTGAGTGTCCAGAAGTAACGTTGTAAAGATGTTAAGTTCACTTTTTAAGGTTTATATCATGTGGCAAGAGAAAAAAATAGAAAATCTCCAAATGAGCTTATCTTACTCTGATTTACACATAAACATAGAAAAACAGAAAACAAGGCCAAACAATGAAATAATTGCAAAATTTTACACTGAAAGTCCAGAAGTAACATTGTAAAGATGTTATGTTCACTTTTAAGGTTTATATCATGTGGCAAGAGAAAAAAATGGAAAATCTCCAAATGAGCTTAACTCACTCTGATGTACACATAAACATAGAAAAACAGAAAACAAGTCCAAACAATGAAATAATTGCTACATTTTACACTGATAGTCCAGAAGTAACATTGTAAAGCTGTTATGTTCACTTTTTAAGGTTTATATCATGTGGCAGGAGAAAAAAATAGAATATCTCCAAATGAGCTTAACTCACTCCAATGCGCAAGTTAACATAGAAAAACAGAAAACAAGTCCAAACAATGAAATAATTGCACCATTTTACACTGAGTGTCCAGAAGTAACATTGTAAAGATGTTATGTTCACTTTTTAAGGTTTATATCATGTGGAAGGAGAAAAAAATAGAAAATCTCCAAATGAGCTTAACTCACTCCAATGCGCAAGTTAACATAGAAAAACAGAAAACAAGTCCAAACAATGAAATAATTGCTACATTTTACACTGATAGTCCAGAAGTAACATTGTAAAGATGTTATGTTCACTTTTTAAGGTTTATATCATGTGGCAAGAGAAAAAAATGGAAAATCTCCAAATGAGCTTAACTCACTCTGATGTACACATAAACATAGAAAAACAGAAAACAAGTCCAAACAATGAAATAATTGCACAATTTTACACTGAGAGTCCAGAAGTAACATTGTAAAGTTGTTAAGTTCACTTTTTAAGGTTTATATCATGTGGCAAGAGAAAAAAATGGAAAATCTCCAAATGAGCTTAACTGACTCCAATGCGCAATTTAACATAGAAAAACAGAAAACAAGTCCAAACAATGAAATAATTGCTACATTTTAAACTGAGAGTTCAGAAGTAACATTGTAAAGCTGTTATGTTCACTTTTTAAGGTTTATATCATGTGGCAGGAGAAAAAAATAGAATATCTCCAAATGAGCTTATCTCACTCTAATGTACACATAAACATAGAAAAACAGAAAACAAGTCCAAACAATGAAATAATTGCACAAGAAAATCTCCAAATGAGCTTATCTCACTCTAATGTACACATAAACATAGAAAAACAGAAAACAAGTCCAAACAATGAAATAATTGCACAATTTTAAACTGAGAGTCCAGAAGTAACATTGTAAAGATGTTAAGTTCACTTTTTAAGGTTTATATCATGTGGCAAGAGAAAAAAATAGAAAATCTCCAAATGAGCTTAACTCAATCCAATGCGCAAGTTAACATAGAAAAACAGAAAACAAGTCCAAACAATGAAATAATTGCACAATTTTACACTGAGAGTCCAGAAGTAACATTGTAAAGATGTTAAGTTCACTTTTTAAGGTTTATATCATGTGGCAAGAGAAAAAAATAGAAAATCTCCAAATGAGCTTATCTCACTGTGATGTACACATAAATATAGAAAAACAGAAAACAAGTCCAAACAATGAAATAATTGCTACATTTTACACTGATAGTCCAGAAGTAACATTGTAAAGATGTTATATCACTTTTTAAGGTTTATATCATGTGGCAGGAGAAAAAAATAGATAATCTCCAAATGAGCTTAACTCAATCCAATGCGCAAGTTAACATAGAAAAACAGAAAACAAGTCCAAACAATGAAATAATTGCACAATTTTACACTGAGTGTCCAGAAGTAACATTGTAAAGATGTTATGTTCACTTTTTAAGGTTTATATCATGTGGCAGGAGAAAAAAATATATAATCTCCAAATGAGCTTAACTCAATCCAATGCGCAAGTTAACATAGAAAAACAGAAAACAAGTCCATACAATGAAATAATTGCACAATTTTACACTGAGTGTCCAGAAGTAACATTGTAAAGATGTTATGTTCACTTTTTAAGGTTTATATCATGTGGCAGGAGAAAGGAATAGAAAATCTCCAAATGAGCTTATCTCACTCTAATGTACACATAAACATAGAAAAACAGAAAACAAGTCCAAACAATGAAATAATTGCACAATTTTACACTGAGTGTCCAGAAGTAACATTGTAAAGATGTTATGTTCACTTTTTAAGGTTTATATCATGTGGAAGGAGAAAAAAATAGAAAATCTCCAAATGAGCTTATCTCACTCTAATGTACACATAAACATAGAAAAACAGAAAACAAGTCCAAACAATGAAATAATTGCACAATTTTACACTGAGAGTCCAGAAGTAACATTGTAAAGATGTTAAGTTCACTTTTTAAGGTTTATATCATGTGGCAGGAGCAAAAAATAGAAAATCTCCAAATGAGCTTATCTCAATCCAATGCGCAATTTCACATAGAAAAACAGAAAACAAGTCCAAACAATGAAATAATTGCTACATTTTACACTGATAGTTCAGAAGTAACATTGTAAAGCTGTTATGTTCACTTTTTAAGGTTTATATCATGTGGCAGGAGAAAGGAATAGAAAATCTCCAAATGAGCTTATCTCACTCTAATGTACACATAAACATAGAAAAACAGAAAACAAGTCCAAATAATGAAACAATTGCAAAATTTTACACTGAGTGTCCAGAAGTTACATTGTAAAGATGTTGTGTTCACTTTTTAAGGTTTATATCATGTGGCAGGAGAAAAAAAATGAAAATCTCCAAATGAGCTTAACTCACTCCAATGCGCAAGTAAACCTAGAAAAACAGAAAACAAGTCCAAACAATGAAATAATTGCACAATTTTACACTGAGTGTCCAGAAGTAACATTGTAAAGATGTTATGTTCACTTTTTAAGGTTTATATCATGTGGAAGGAGAAAAAAATAGAAAATCTCCAAATGAGCTTAACTCACTCCAATGCGCAAGTTAACATAGAAAAACAGAAAACAAGTCCAAACAATGAAATAATTGCAAAATTGTACACTGAGAGTCCAGAAGTAACATTGTAAAGATGTTATGTTCACTTTTTAAGGTTTATATCATGTGGCAAGAGAAAAAAATGGAAAATCTCCAAATGAGCTTAACTCACTCTGATGTACACATAAACATAGAAAAACAGAAAACAAGTCCAAACAATGAAATAATTGCTACATTTTACACTGATAGTTCAGAAGTAACATTGTAAAGCTGTTATGTTCACTTTTTAAGGTTTATATCATGTGGCAGGAGAAAAAAATAGATAATCTCCAAATGAGCTTAACTCAATCCAATGCGCAAGTTAACATAGAAAAACAGAAAACAAGTCCAAACAATGAAATAATTGCACCATTTTACACTGAGTGTCCAGAAGTAACATTGTAAAGATGTTATGTTCACTTTTTAAGGTTTATATCATGTGGCAGGAGAAAAAAATAGAAAATCTCCAAATGAGCTTATCTCACTCTAATGTACACATAAACATAGAAAAACAGAAAACAAGTCCAAACAATGAAATAATTGCTACATTTTACACTGATAGTTCAGAAGTAACATTGTAAAGCTGTTATGTTCACTTTTTAAGGTTTATATCATGTGGCAGGAGAAAGGAATAGAAAATCTCCAAATGAGCTTATCTCACTCTAATGTACACATAAACATAGAAAAACAGAAAACAAGTCCAAACAATGAAATAATTGCTACATTTTACACTGATAGTTCAGAAGTAACATTGTAAAGCTGTTATGTTCACTTTTTAAGGTTTATATCATGTGGCAGGAGAAAAAAATGGAAAATCTCCAAATGAGCTTAACTCAATCGAATGCGCAAGTTAACATAGAAAAACAGAAAACAAGTCCAAACAATGAAATAATTGCTACATTTTACACTGATAGTTCAGAAGTAACATTGTAAAGCTGTTATGTTCACTTTTTAAGGTTTATATCATGTGGCAGGAGAAAAAAATAGAAAATCTCCAAATGAGCTTATCTCACTCTAATGTACACATAAACCTAGAAAAACAGAAAACAAGTCCAAACAATGAAATAATTGCACAATTTTACACTGAGTGTCCAGAAGTAACATTGTAAAGATGTTATGTTCACTTTTTAAGGTTTATATCATGTGGAAGGAGAAAAAAATAGAAAATCTCCAAATGAGCTTAACTCACTCCAATGCGCAAGTTAACATAGAAAAACAGAAAACAAGTCCAAACAATGAAATAATTGCAAAATTGTACACTGAGAGTCCAGAAGTAACATTGTAAAGATGTTATGTTCACTTTTTAAGGTTTATATCATGTGGCAAGAGAAAAAAATGGAAAATCTCCAAATGAGCTTAACTCACTCTGATGTACACATAAACATAGAAAAACAGAAAACAAGTCCAAACAATGAAATAATTGCTACATTTTACACTGATAGTTCAGAAGTAACATTGTAAAGCTGTTATGTTCACTTTTTAAGGTTTATATCATGTGGCAGGAGAAAAAAATAGATAATCTCCAAATGAGCTTAACTCAATCCAATGCGCAAGTTAACATAGAAAAACAGAAAACAAGTCCAAACAATGAAATAATTGCACCATTTTACACTGAGTGTCCAGAAGTAACATTGTAAAGATGTTATGTTCACTTTTTAAGGTTTATATCATGTGGCAGGAGAAAAAAATAGAAAATCTCCAAATGAGCTTATCTCATTCTAATGTACACATAAACATAGAAAAACAGAAAACAAGTCCAAACAATGAAATAATTGCTACATTTTACACTGATAGTTCAGAAGTAACATTGTAAAGCTGTTATGTTCACTTTTTAAGGTTTATATCATGTGGCAGGAGAAAGGAATAGAAAATCTCCAAATGAGCTTATCTCACTCTAATGTACACATAAACATAGAAAAACAGAAAACAAGTCCAAACAATGAAATAATTGCTACATTTTACACTGATAGTTCAGAAGTAACATTGTAAAGCTGTTATGTTCACTTTTTAAGGTTTATATCATGTGGCAGGAGAAAAAAATGGAAAATCTCCAAATGAGCTTAACTCAATCGAATGCGCAAGTTAACATAGAAAAACAGAAAACAAGTCCAAACAATGAAATAATTGCTACATTTTACACTGATAGTTCAGAAGTAACATTGTAAAGCTGTTATGTTCACTTTTTAAGGTTTATATCATGTGGCAGGAGAAAAAAATAGAAAATCTCCAAATGAGCTTATCTCACTCTAATGTACACATAAACATAGAAAAACAGAAAACAAGTCCAAACAATGAAATAATTGCACAATTTTACACTGAGTGTCCAGAAGTAACATTGTAAAGATGTTATGTTCACTTTTTAAGGTTTATATCATGTGGCAGGAGAAAGGAATAGAAAATCTCCAAATGAGCTTATCTCACTCTAATGTACACATAAACATAGAAAAACAGAAAACAAGTCCAAACAATGAAATAATTGCAAAATTTTACACTGAGTGTCCAGAAGTAACATTGTAAAGCTGTTATGTTCACTTTTTAAGGTTTATATCATGTGGAAGGAGAAAAAAATAGAAAATCTCCAAATGAGCTTAACTCACTCCAATGCGCAAGTTAACATAGAAAAACAGAAAACAAGTCCAAACAATGAAATAATTGCAAAATTTTACACTGAGAGTCCAGAAGTAACATTGTAAAGATGTTAAGTTCACTTTTTAAGGTTTATATCATGTGGCAAGAGAAAAAAATAGAAAATCTCCAAATGAGCTTATCTCACTGTGATGTACACATAAATATAGAAAAACAGAAAACAAGTCCAAACAATGAAATAATTGCTACATTTTACACTGATAGTCCAGAAGTAACATTGTAAAGATGTTATATCACTTTTTAAGGTTTATATCATGTGGCAGGAGAAAAAAATAGATAATCTCCAAATGAGCTTAACTCAATCCAATGCGCAAGTTAACATAGAAAAACAGAAAACAAGTCCAAACAATGAAATAATTGCACAATTTTACACTGAGTGTCCAGAAGTAACATTGTAAAGATGTTATGTTCACTTTTTAAGGTTTATATCATGTGGCAGGAGAAAAAAATAGATAATCTCCAAATGAGCTTAACTCAATCCAATGCGCAAGTTAACATAGAAAAACAGAAAACAAGTCCAAACAATGAAATAATTGCACAATTTTACACTGAGTGTCCAGAAGTAACATTGTAAAGATGTTATGTTCACTTTTTAAGGTTTATATCATGTGGCAGGAGAAAGGAATAGAAAATCTCCAAATGAGCTTATCTCACTCTAATGTACACATAAACATAGAAAAACAGAAAACAAGTCCAAACAATGAAATAATTGCACAATTTTACACTGAGTGTCCAGAAGTAACATTGTAAAGATGTTATGTTCACTTTTTAAGGTTTATATCATGTGGAAGGAGAAAAAAATAGAAAATCTCCAAATGAGCTTATCTCACTCTAATGTACACATAAACATAGAAAAACAGAAAACAAGTCCAAACAATGAAAGAATTGCACAATTTTACACTGAGAGTCCAGAAGTAACATTGTAAAGATGTTAAGTTCACTTTTTAAGGTTTATATCATGTGGCAGGAGAAAAAAATAGAAAATCTCCAAATGAGCTTATCTCAATCCAATGCGCAATTTAACATAGAAAAACAGAAAACAAGTCCAAACAATGAAATAATTGCTACATTTTACACTGATAGTTCAGAAGTAACATTGTAAAGCTGTTATGTTCACTTTTTAAGGTTTATATCATGTGGCAGGAGAAAGGAATAGAAAATCTCCAAATGAGCTTATCTCACTCTAATGTACACATAAACATAGAAAAACAGAAAACAAGTCCAAACAATGAAATAATTGCACAATTTTACACTGAGTGTCCAGAAGTAACATTGTAAAGATGTTAAGTTCACTTTTTAAGGTTTATATCATGTGGCAGGAGAAAAAAATGGAAAATCTCCAAATGAGCTTAACTCAATCCAATGCGCAATTTAACATAGAAAAACAGAAAACAAGTCCAAACAATGAAATAATTGCTACATTTTACACTGATAGTTCAGAAGTAACATTGTAAAGCTGTTATGTTCACTTTTTAAGGTTTATATCATGTGGCAGGAGAAAGGAATAGAAAATCTCCAAATGAGCTTATCTCACTCTAATGTACACATAAACATAGAAAAACAGAAAACAAGTCCAAACAATGAAATAATTGCACAATTTTACACTGAGTGTCCAGAAGTAACATTGTAAAGATGTTAAGTTCACTTTTTAAGGTTTATATCATGTGGCAAGAGAAAAAAATAGAAAATCTCCAAATGAGCTTATCTTACTCTGATTTACACATAAACATAGAAAAACAGAAAACAAGGCCAAACAATGAAATAATTGCAAAATTTTACACTGAAAGTCCAGAAGTAACATTGTAAAGATGTTATGTTCACTTTTAAGGTTTATATCATGTGGCAAGAGAAAAAAATGGAAAATCTCCAAATGAGCTTAACTCACTCTGATGTACACATAAACATAGAAAAACAGAAAACAAGTCCAAACAATGAAATAATTGCTACATTTTACACTGATAGTCCAGAAGTAACATTGTAAAGCTGTTATGTTCACTTTTTAAGGTTTATATCATGTGGCAGGAGAAAAAAATAGAATATCTCCAAATGAGCTTAACTCACTCCAATGCGCAAGTTAACATAGAAAAACAGAAAACAAGTCCAAACAATGAAATAATTGCACCATTTTACACTGAGTGTCCAGAAGTAACATTGTAAAGATGTTATGTTCACTTTTTAAGGTTTATATCATGTGGAAGGAGAAAAAAATAGAAAATCTCCAAATGAGCTTAACTCACTCTGATGTACACATAAACATAGAAAAACAGAAAACAAGTCCAAACAATGAAATAATTGCACAATTTTACACTGAGAGTCCAGAAGTAACATTGTAAAGTTGTTAAGTTCACTTTTTAAGGTTTATATCATGTGGCAAGAGAAAAAAATGGAAAATCTCCAAATGAGCTTAACTGACTCCAATGCGCAATTTAACATAGAAAAACAGAAAACAAGTCCAAACAATGAAATAATTGCTACATTTTAAACTGAGAGTTCAGAAGTAACATTGTAAAGCTGTTATGTTCACTTTTTAAGGTTTATATCATGTGGCAGGAGAAAAAAATAGAATATCTCCAAATGAGCTTATCTCACTCTAATGTACACATAAACATAGAAAAACAGAAAACAAGTCCAAACAATGAAATAATTGCACAAGAAAATCTCCAAATGAGCTTATCTCACTCTAATGTACACATAAACATAGAAAAACAGAAAACAAGTCCAAACAATGAAATAATTGCACAATTTTACACTGAGTGTCCAGAAGTAACATTGTAAAGATGTTATGTTCACTTTTTAAGGTTTATATCATGTGGAAGGAGAAAAAAATAGAAAATCTCCAAATGAGCTTATCTCACTCTAATGTACACATAAACATAGAAAAACAGAAAACAAGTCCAAACAATGAAATAATTGCACAATTTTACACTGAGAGTCCAGAAGTAACATTGTAAAGATGTTAAGTTCACTTTTTAAGGTTTATATCATGTGGCAGGAGCAAAAAATAGAAAATCTCCAAATGAGCTTATCTCAATCCAATGCGCAATTTCACATAGAAAAACAGAAAACAAGTCCAAACAATGAAATAATTGCTACATTTTACACTGATAGTTCAGAAGTAACATTGTAAAGCTGTTATGTTCACTTTTTAAGGTTTATATCATGTGGCAGGAGAAAGGAATAGAAAATCTCCAAATGAGCTTATCTCACTCTAATGTACACATAAACATAGAAAAACAGAAAACAAGTCCAAATAATGAAACAATTGCAAAATTTTACACTGAGTGTCCAGAAGTTACATTGTAAAGATGTTGTGTTCACTTTTTAAGGTTTATATCATGTGGCAGGAGAAAAAAAATGAAAATCTCCAAATGAGCTTAACTCACTCCAATGCGCAAGTAAACCTAGAAAAACAGAAAACAAGTCCAAACAATGAAATAATTGCACAATTTTACACTGAGTGTCCAGAAGTAACATTGTAAAGATGTTATGTTCACTTTTTAAGGTTTATATCATGTGGAAGGAGAAAAAAATAGAAAATCTCCAAATGAGCTTAACTCACTCCAATGCGCAAGTTAACATAGAAAAACAGAAAACAAGTCCAAACAATGAAATAATTGCAAAATTGTACACTGAGAGTCCAGAAGTAACATTGTAAAGATGTTATGTTCACTTTTTAAGGTTTATATCATGTGGCAAGAGAAAAAAATGGAAAATCTCCAAATGAGCTTAACTCACTCTGATGTACACATAAACATAGAAAAACAGAAAACAAGTCCAAACAATGAAATAATTGCTACATTTTACACTGATAGTTCAGAAGTAACATTGTAAAGCTGTTATGTTCACTTTTTAAGGTTTATATCATGTGGCAGGAGAAAAAAATAGATAATCTCCAAATGAGCTTAACTCAATCCAATGCGCAAGTTAACATAGAAAAACAGAAAACAAGTCCAAACAATGAAATAATTGCACCATTTTACACTGAGTGTCCAGAAGTAACATTGTAAAGATGTTATGTTCACTTTTTAAGGTTTATATCATGTGGCAGGAGAAAAAAATAGAAAATCTCCAAATGAGCTTATCTCACTCTAATGTACACATAAACATAGAAAAACAGAAAACAAGTCCAAACAATGAAATAATTGCTACATTTTACACTGATAGTTCAGAAGTAACATTGTAAAGCTGTTATGTTCACTTTTTAAGGTTTATATCATGTGGCAGGAGAAAGGAATAGAAAATCTCCAAATGAGCTTATCTCACTCTAATGTACACATAAACATAGAAAAACAGAAAACAAGTCCAAACAATGAAATAATTGCTACATTTTACACTGATAGTTCAGAAGTAACATTGTAAAGCTGTTATGTTCACTTTTTAAGGTTTATATCATGTGGCAGGAGAAAAAAATGGAAAATCTCCAAATGAGCTTAACTCAATCGAATGCGCAAGTTAACATAGAAAAACAGAAAACAAGTCCAAACAATGAAATAATTGCTACATTTTACACTGATAGTTCAGAAGTAACATTGTAAAGCTGTTATGTTCACTTTTTAAGGTTTATATCATGTGGCAGGAGAAAAAAATAGAAAATCTCCAAATGAGCTTATCTCACTCTAATGTACACATAAACCTAGAAAAACAGAAAACAAGTCCAAACAATGAAATAATTGCACAATTTTACACTGAGTGTCCAGAAGTAACATTGTAAAGATGTTATGTTCACTTTTTAAGGTTTATATCATGTGGAAGGAGAAAAAAATAGAAAATCTCCAAATGAGCTTAACTCACTCCAATGCGCAAGTTAACATAGAAAAACAGAAAACAAGTCCAAACAATGAAATAATTGCAAAATTGTACACTGAGAGTCCAGAAGTAACATTGTAAAGATGTTATGTTCACTTTTTAAGGTTTATATCATGTGGCAAGAGAAAAAAATGGAAAATCTCCAAATGAGCTTAACTCACTCTGATGTACACATAAACATAGAAAAACAGAAAACAAGTCCAAACAATGAAATAATTGCTACATTTTACACTGATAGTTCAGAAGTAACATTGTAAAGCTGTTATGTTCACTTTTTAAGGTTTATATCATGTGGCAGGAGAAAAAAATAGATAATCTCCAAATGAGCTTAACTCAATCCAATGCGCAAGTTAACATAGAAAAACAGAAAACAAGTCCAAACAATGAAATAATTGCACCATTTTACACTGAGTGTCCAGAAGTAACATTGTAAAGATGTTATGTTCACTTTTTAAGGTTTATATCATGTGGCAGGAGAAAAAAATAGAAAATCTCCAAATGAGCTTATCTCATTCTAATGTACACATAAACATAGAAAAACAGAAAACAAGTCCAAACAATGAAATAATTGCTACATTTTACACTGATAGTTCAGAAGTAACATTGTAAAGCTGTTATGTTCACTTTTTAAGGTTTATATCATGTGGCAGGAGAAAGGAATAGAAAATCTCCAAATGAGCTTATCTCACTCTAATGTACACATAAACATAGAAAAACAGAAAACAAGTCCAAACAATGAAATAATTGCTACATTTTACACTGATAGTTCAGAAGTAACATTGTAAAGCTGTTATGTTCACTTTTTAAGGTTTATATCATGTGGCAGGAGAAAAAAATGGAAAATCTCCAAATGAGCTTAACTCAATCGAATGCGCAAGTTAACATAGAAAAACAGAAAACAAGTCCAAACAATGAAATAATTGCTACATTTTACACTGATAGTTCAGAAGTAACATTGTAAAGCTGTTATGTTCACTTTTTAAGGTTTATATCATGTGGCAGGAGAAAAAAATAGAAAATCTCCAAATGAGCTTATCTCACTCTAATGTACACATAAACATAGAAAAACAGAAAACAAGTCCAAACAATGAAATAATTGCACAATTTTACACTGAGTGTCCAGAAGTAACATTGTAAAGATGTTATGTTCACTTTTTAAGGTTTATATCATGTGGCAGGAGAAAGGAATAGAAAATCTCCAAATGAGCTTATCTCACTCTAATGTACACATAAACATAGAAAAACAGAAAACAAGTCCAAACAATGAAATAATTGCAAAATTTTACACTGAGTGTCCAGAAGTAACATTGTAAAGCTGTTATGTTCACTTTTTAAGGTTTATATCATGTGGAAGGAGAAAAAAATAGAAAATCTCCAAATGAGCTTAACTCACTCCAATGCGCAAGTTAACATAGAAAAACAGAAAACAAGTCCAAACAATGAAATAATTGCAAAATTTTACACTGAGAGTCCAGAAGTAACATTGTAAAGATGTTAAGTTCACTTTTTAAGGTTTATATCATGTGGCAAGAGAAAAAAATAGAAAATCTCCAAATGAGCTTATCTCACTGTGATGTACACATAAATATAGAAAAACAGAAAACAAGTCCAAACAATGAAATAATTGCTACATTTTACACTGATAGTCCAGAAGTAACATTGTAAATATGTTATATCACTTTTTAAGGTTTATATCATGTGGCAGGAGAAAAAAATAGATAATCTCCAAATGAGCTTAACTCAATCCAATGCGCAAGTTAACATAGAAAAACAGAAAACAAGTCCAAACAATGAAATAATTGCACAATTTTACACTGAGTGTCCAGAAGTAACATTGTAAAGATGTTATGTTCACTTTTTAAGGTTTATATCATGTGGCAGGAGAAAAAAATAGATAATCTCCAAATGAGCTTAACTCAATCCAATGCGCAAGTTAACATAGAAAAACAGAAAACAAGTCCAAACAATGAAATAATTGCACAATTTTACACTGAGTGTCCAGAAGTAACATTGTAAAGATGTTATGTTCACTTTTTAAGGTTTATATCATGTGGCAGGAGAAAGGAATAGAAAATCTCCAAATGAGCTTATCTCACTCTAATGTACACATAAACATAGAAAAACAGAAAACAAGTCCAAACAATGAAATAATTGCACAATTTTACACTGAGTGTCCAGAAGTAACATTGTAAAGATGTTATGTTCACTTTTTAAGGTTTATATCATGTGGAAGGAGAAAAAAATAGAAAATCTCCAAATGAGCTTATCTCACTCTAATGTACACATAAACATAGAAAAACAGAAAACAAGTCCAAACAATGAAAGAATTGCACAATTTTACACTGAGAGTCCAGAAGTAACATTGTAAAGATGTTAAGTTCACTTTTTAAGGTTTATATCATGTGGCAGGAGAAAAAAATAGAAAATCTCCAAATGAGCTTATCTCAATCCAATGCGCAATTTAACATAGAAAAACAGAAAACAAGTCCAAACAATGAAATAATTGCTACATTTTACACTGATAGTTCAGAAGTAACATTGTAAAGCTGTTATGTTCACTTTTTAAGGTTTATATCATGTGGCAGGAGAAAGGAATAGAAAATCTCCAAATGAGCTTATCTCACTCTAATGTACACATAAACATAGAAAAACAGAAAACAAGTCCAAACAATGAAATAATTGCACAATTTTACACTGAGTGTCCAGAAGTAACATTGTAAAGATGTTAAGTTCACTTTTTAAGGTTTATATCATGTGGCAGGAGAAAAAAATGGAAAATCTCCAAATGAGCTTAACTCAATCCAATGCGCAATTTAACATAGAAAAACAGAAAACAAGTCCAAACAATGAAATAATTGCTACATTTTACACTGATAGTTCAGAAGTAACATTGTAAAGCTGTTATGTTCACTTTTTAAGGTTTATATCATGTGGCAGGAGAAAGGAATAGAAAATCTCCAAATGAGCTTATCTCACTCTAATGTACACATAAACATAGAAAAACAGAAAACAAGTCCAAACAATGAAATAATTGCACAATTTTACACTGAGTGTCCAGAAGTAACATTGTAAAGATGTTAAGTTCACTTTTTAAGGTTTATATCATGTGGCAAGAGAAAAAAATAGAAAATCTCCAAATGAGCTTATCTTACTCTGATTTACACATAAACATAGAAAAACAGAAAACAAGGCCAAACAATGAAATAATTGCAAAATTTTACACTGAAAGTCCAGAAGTAACATTGTAAAGATGTTATGTTCACTTTTAAGGTTTATATCATGTGGCAAGAGAAAAAAATGGAAAATCTCCAAATGAGCTTAACTCACTCTGATGTACACATAAACATAGAAAAACAGAAAACAAGTCCAAACAATGAAATAATTGCTACATTTTACACTGATAGTCCAGAAGTAACATTGTAAAGCTGTTATGTTCACTTTTTAAGGTTTATATCATGTGGCAGGAGAAAAAAATAGAATATCTCCAAATGAGCTTAACTCACTCCAATGCGCAAGTTAACATAGAAAAACAGAAAACAAGTCCAAACAATGAAATAATTGCACCATTTTACACTGAGTGTCCAGAAGTAACATTGTAAAGATGTTATGTTCACTTTTTAAGGTTTATATCATGTGGAAGGAGAAAAAAATAGAAAATCTCCAAATGAGCTTAACTCACTCTGATGTACACATAAACATAGAAAAACAGAAAACAAGTCCAAACAATGAAATAATTGCACAATTTTACACTGAGAGTCCAGAAGTAACATTGTAAAGTTGTTAAGTTCACTTTTTAAGGTTTATATCATGTGGCAAGAGAAAAAAATGGAAAATCTCCAAATGAGCTTAACTGACTCCAATGCGCAATTTAACATAGAAAAACAGAAAACAAGTCCAAACAATGAAATAATTGCTACATTTTAAACTGAGAGTTCAGAAGTAACATTGTAAAGCTGTTATGTTCACTTTTTAAGGTTTATATCATGTGGCAGGAGAAAAAAATAGAATATCTCCAAATGAGCTTATCTCACTCTAATGTACACATAAACATAGAAAAACAGAAAACAAGTCCAAACAATGAAATAATTGCACAAGAAAATCTCCAAATGAGCTTATCTCACTCTAATGTACACATAAACATAGAAAAACAGAAAACAAGTCCAAACAATGAAATAATTGCACAATTTTAAACTGAGAGTCCAGAAGTAACATTGTAAAGATGTTAAGTTCACTTTTTAAGGTTTATATCATGTGGCAAGAGAAAAAAATAGAAAATCTCCAAATGAGCTTAACTCAATCCAATGCGCAAGTTAACATAGAAAAACAGAAAACAAGTCCAAACAATGAAATAATTGCACAATTTTACACTGAGAGTCCAGAAGTAACATTGTAAAGATGTTAAGTTCACTTTTTAAGGTTTATATCATGTGGCAAGAGAAAAAAATAGAAAATCTCCAAATGAGCTTATCTCACTGTGATGTACACATAAATATAGAAAAACAGAAAACAAGTCCAAACAATGAAATAATTGCTACATTTTACACTGATAGTCCAGAAGTAACATTGTAAAGATGTTATGTTCACTTTTTAAGGTTTATATCATGTGGCAGGAGAAAAAAATAGATAATCTCCAAATGAGCTTAACTCAATCCAATGCGCAAGTTAACATAGAAAAACAGAAAACAAGTCCAAACAATGAAATAATTGCACAATTTTACACTGAGAGTCCAGAAGTAACATTGTAAAGATGTTAAGTTCACTTTTTAAGGTTTATATCATGTGGCAAGAGAAAAAAATAGAAAATCTCCAAATGAGCTTATCTCACTGTGATGTACACATAAATATAGAAAAACAGAAAACAAGTCCAAACAATGAAATAATTGCTACATTTTACACTGATAGTCCAGAAGTAACATTGTAAAGATGTTATATCACTTTTTAAGGTTTATATCATGTGGCAGGAGAAAAAAATAGATAATCTCCAAATGAGCTTAACTCAATCCAATGCGCAAGTTAACATAGAAAAACAGAAAACAAGTCCAAACAATGAAATAATTGCACAATTTTACACTGAGTGTCCAGAAGTAACATTGTAAAGATGTTATGTTCACTTTTTAAGGTTTATATCATGTGGCAGGAGAAAAAAATATATAATCTCCAAATGAGCTTAACTCAATCCAATGCGCAAGTTAACATAGAAAAACAGAAAACAAGTCCATACAATGAAATAATTGCACAATTTTACACTGAGTGTCCAGAAGTAACATTGTAAAGATGTTATGTTCACTTTTTAAGGTTTATATCATGTGGCAGGAGAAAGGAATAGAAAATCTCCAAATGAGCTTATCTCACTCTAATGTACACATAAACATAGAAAAACAGAAAACAAGTCCAAACAATGAAATAATTGCACAATTTTACACTGAGTGTCCAGAAGTAACATTGTAAAGATGTTATGTTCACTTTTTAAGGTTTATATCATGTGGAAGGAGAAAAAAATAGAAAATCTCCAAATGAGCTTATCTCACTCTAATGTACACATAAACATAGAAAAACAGAAAACAAGTCCAAACAATGAAATAATTGCACAAGAAAATCTCCAAATGAGCTTATCTCACTCTAATGTACACATAAACATAGAAAAACAGAAAACAAGTCCAAACAATGAAATAATTGCACAATTTTAAACTGAGAGTCCAGAAGTAACATTGTAAAGATGTTAAGTTCACTTTTTAAGGTTTATATCATGTGGCAAGAGAAAAAAATAGAAAATCTCCAAATGAGCTTAACTCAATCCAATGCGCAAGTTAACATAGAAAAACAGAAAACAAGTCCAAACAATGAAATAATTGCACAATTTTACACTGAGAGTCCAGAAGTAACATTGTAAAGATGTTAAGTTCACTTTTTAAGGTTTATATCATGTGGCAAGAGAAAAAAATAGAAAATCTCCAAATGAGCTTATCTCACTGTGATGTACACATAAATATAGAAAAACAGAAAACAAGTCCAAACAATGAAATAATTGCTACATTTTACACTGATAGTCCAGAAGTAACATTGTAAAGATGTTATGTTCACTTTTTAAGGTTTATATCATGTGGCAGGAGAAAAAAATAGATAATCTCCAAATGAGCTTAACTCAATCCAATGCGCAAGTTAACATAGAAAAACAGAAAACAAGTCCAAACAATGAAATAATTGCACAATTTTACACTGAGAGTCCAGAAGTAACATTGTAAAGATGTTAAGTTCACTTTTTAAGGTTTATATCATGTGGCAAGAGAAAAAAATAGAAAATCTCCAAATGAGCTTATCTCACTGTGATGTACACATAAATATAGAAAAACAGAAAACAAGTCCAAACAATGAAATAATTGCTACATTTTACACTGATAGTCCAGAAGTAACATTGTAAAGATGTTATATCACTTTTTAAGGTTTATATCATGTGGCAGGAGAAAAAAATAGATAATCTCCAAATGAGCTTAACTCAATCCAATGCGCAAGTTAACATAGAAAAACAGAAAACAAGTCCAAACAATGAAATAATTGCACAATTTTACACTGAGTGTCCAGAAGTAACATTGTAAAGATGTTATGTTCACTTTTTAAGGTTTATATCATGTGGCAGGAGAAAGGAATAGAAAATCTCCAAATGAGCTTATCTCACTCTAATGTACACATAAACATAGAAAAACAGAAAACAAGTCCAAACAATGAAATAATTGCACAATTTTACACTGAGTGTCCAGAAGTAACATTGTAAAGATGTTAAGTTCACTTTTTAAGGTTTATATCATGTGGCAGGAGAAAAAAATGGAAAATCTCCAAATGAGCTTAACTCAATCCAATGCGCAATTTAACATAGAAAAACAGAAAACAAGTCCACACAATGAAATAATTGCTACATTTTACACTGATAGTTCAGAAGTAACATTGTAAAGCTGTTATGTTCACTTTTTAAGGTTTATATCATGTGGCAGGAGAAAGGAATAGAAAATCTCCAAATGAGCTTATCTCACTCTAATGTACACATAAACATAGAAAAACAGAAAACAAGTCCAAACAATGAAATAATTGCACAATTTTACACTGAGTGTCCAGAAGTAACGTTGTAAAGATGTTAAGTTCACTTTTTAAGGTTTATATCATGTGGCAAGAGAAAAAAATAGAAAATCTCCAAATGAGCTTATCTTACTCTGATTTACACATAAACATAGAAAAACAGAAAACAAGGCCAAACAATGAAATAATTGCAAAATTTTACACTGAAAGTCCAGAAGTAACATTGTAAAGATGTTATGTTCACTTTTAAGGTTTATATCATGTGGCAAGAGAAAAAAATGGAAAATCTCCAAATGAGCTTAACTCACTCTGATGTACACATAAACATAGAAAAACAGAAAACAAGTCCAAACAATGAAATAATTGCTACATTTTACACTGATAGTCCAGAAGTAACATTGTAAAGCTGTTATGTTCACTTTTTAAGGTTTATATCATGTGGCAGGAGAAAAAAATAGAATATCTCCAAATGAGCTTAACTCACTCCAATGCGCAAGTTAACATAGAAAAACAGAAAACAAGTCCAAACAATGAAATAATTGCACCATTTTACACTGAGTGTCCAGAAGTAACATTGTAAAGATGTTATGTTCACTTTTTAAGGTTTATATCATGTGGAAGGAGAAAAAAATAGAAAATCTCCAAATGAGCTTAACTCACTCCAATGCGCAAGTTAACATAGAAAAACAGAAAACAAGTCCAAACAATGAAATAATTGCTACATTTTACACTGATAGTCCAGAAGTAACATTGTAAAGATGTTATGTTCACTTTTTAAGGTTTATATCATGTGGCAAGAGAAAAAAATGGAAAATCTCCAAATGAGCTTAACTCACTCTGATGTACACATAAACATAGAAAAACAGAAAACAAGTCCAAACAATGAAATAATTGCACAATTTTACACTGAGAGTCCAGAAGTAACATTGTAAAGTTGTTAAGTTCACTTTTTAAGGTTTATATCATGTGGCAAGAGAAAAAAATGGAAAATCTCCAAATGAGCTTAACTGACTCCAATGCGCAATTTAACATAGAAAAACAGAAAACAAGTCCAAACAATGAAATAATTGCTACATTTTAAACTGAGAGTTCAGAAGTAACATTGTAAAGCTGTTATGTTCACTTTTTAAGGTTTATATCATGTGGCAGGAGAAAAAAATAGAATATCTCCAAATGAGCTTATCTCACTCTAATGTACACATAAACATAGAAAAACAGAAAACAAGTCCAAACAATGAAATAATTGCACAAGAAAATCTCCAAATGAGCTTATCTCACTCTAATGTACACATAAACATAGAAAAACAGAAAACAAGTCCAAACAATGAAATAATTGCACAATTTTAAACTGAGAGTCCAGAAGTAACATTGTAAAGATGTTAAGTTCACTTTTTAAGGTTTATATCATGTGGCAAGAGAAAAAAATAGAAAATCTCCAAATGAGCTTAACTCAATCCAATGCGCAAGTTAACATAGAAAAACAGAAAACAAGTCCAAACAATGAAATAATTGCACAATTTTACACTGAGAGTCCAGAAGTAACATTGTAAAGATGTTAAGTTCACTTTTTAAGGTTTATATCATGTGGCAAGAGAAAAAAATAGAAAATCTCCAAATGAGCTTATCTCACTGTGATGTACACATAAATATAGAAAAACAGAAAACAAGTCCAAACAATGAAATAATTGCTACATTTTACACTGATAGTCCAGAAGTAACATTGTAAAGATGTTATGTTCACTTTTTAAGGTTTATATCATGTGGCAGGAGAAAAAAATAGATAATCTCCAAATGAGCTTAACTCAATCCAATGCGCAAGTTAACATAGAAAAACAGAAAACAAGTCCAAACAATGAAATAATTGCACAATTTTACACTGAGAGTCCAGAAGTAACATTGTAAAGATGTTAAGTTCACTTTTTAAGGTTTATATCATGTGGCAAGAGAAAAAAATAGAAAATCTCCAAATGAGCCTATCTCACTGTGATGTACACATAAATATAGAAAAACAGAAAACAAGTCCAAACAATGAAATAATTGCTACATTTTACACTGATAGTCCAGAAGTAACATTGTAAAGATGTTATATCACTTTTTAAGGTTTATATCATGTGGCAGGAGAAAAAAATAGATAATCTCCAAATGAGCTTAACTCAATCCAATGCGCAAGTTAACATAGAAAAACAGAAAACAAGTCCATACAATGAAATAATTGCACAATTTTACACTGAGTGTCCAGAAGTAACATTGTAAAGATGTTATGTTCACTTTTTAAGGTTTATATCATGTGGCAGGAGAAAGGAATAGAAAATCTCCAAATGAGCTTATCTCACTCTAATGTACACATAAACATAGAAAAACAGAAAACAAGTCCAAACAATGAAATAATTGCACAATTTTACACTGAGTGTCCAGAAGTAACATTGTAAAGATGTTATGTTCACTTTTTAAGGTTTATATCATGTGGAAGGAGAAAAAAATAGAAAATCTCCAAATGAGCTTATCTCACTCTAATGTACACATAAACATAGAAAAACAGAAAACAAGTCCAAACAATGAAATAATTGCACAATTTTACACTGAGAGTCCAGAAGTAACATTGTAAAGATGTTAAGTTCACTTTTTAAGGTTTATATCATGTGGCAGGAGCAAAAAATAGAAAATCTCCAAATGAGCTTATCTCAATCCAATGCGCAATTTCACATAGAAAAACAGAAAACAAGTCCAAACAATGAAATAATTGCTACATTTTACACTGATAGTTCAGAAGTAACATTGTAAAGCTGTTATGTTCACTTTTTAAGGTTTATATCATGTGGCAGGAGAAAGGAATAGAAAATCTCCAAATGAGCTTATCTCACTCTAATGTACACATAAACCTAGAAAAACAGAAAACAAGTCCAAATAATGAAACAATTGCAAAATTTTACACTGAGTGTCCAGAAGTTACATTGTAAAGATGTTGTGTTCACTTTTTAAGGTTTATATCATGTGGCAGGAGAAAAAAAATGAAAATCTCCAAATGAGCTTAACTCACTCCAATGCGCAAGTAAACCTAGAAAAACAGAAAACAAGTCCAAACAATGAAATAATTGCACAATTTTACACTGAGTGTCCAGAAGTAACATTGTAAAGATGTTATGTTCACTTTTTAAGGTTTATATCATGTGGAAGGAGAAAAAAATAGAAAATCTCCAAATGAGCTTAACTCACTCCAATGCGCAAGTTAACATAGAAAAACAGAAAACAAGTCCAAACAATGAAATAATTGCAAAATTGTACACTGAGAGTCCAGAAGTAACATTGTAAAGATGTTATGTTCACTTTTTAAGGTTTATATCATGTGGCAAGAGAAAAAAATGGAAAATCTCCAAATGAGCTTAACTCACTCTGATGTACACATAAACATAGAAAAACAGAAAACAAGTCCAAACAATGAAATAATTGCTACATTTTACACTGATAGTTCAGAAGTAACATTGTAAAGCTGTTATGTTCACTTTTTAAGGTTTATATCATGTGGCAGGAGAAAAAAATAGATAATCTCCAAATGAGCTTAACTCAATCCAATGCGCAAGTTAACATAGAAAAACAGAAAACAAGTCCAAACAATGAAATAATTGCACCATTTTACACTGAGTGTCCAGAAGTAACATTGTAAAGATGTTATGTTCACTTTTTAAGGTTTATATCATGTGGCAGGAGAAAAAAATAGAAAATCTCCAAATGAGCTTATCTCACTCTAATGTACACATAAACATAGAAAAACAGAAAACAAGTCCAAACAATGAAATAATTGCTACATTTTACACTGATAGTTCAGAAGTAACATTGTAAAGCTGTTATGTTCACTTTTTAAGGTTTATATCATGTGGCAGGAGAAAGGAATAGAAAATCTCCAAATGAGCTTATCTCACTCTAATGTACACATAAACATAGAAAAACAGAAAACAAGTCCAAACAATGAAATAATTGCTACATTTTACACTGATAGTTCAGAAGTAACATTGTAAAGCTGTTATGTTCACTTTTTAAGGTTTATATCATGTGGCAGGAGAAAAAAATGGAAAATCTCCAAATGAGCTTAACTCAATCGAATGCGCAAGTTAACATAGAAAAACAGAAAACAAGTCCAAACAATGAAATAATTGCACAATTTTACACTGAGTGTCCAGAAGTAACATTGTAAAGATGTTATGTTCACTTTTTAAGGTTTATATCATGTGGCAGGAGAAAGGAATAGAAAATCTCCAAATGAGCTTATCTCACTCTAATGTACACATAAACATAGAAAAACAGAAAACAAGTCCAAACAATGAAATAATTGCAAAATTTTACACTGAGTGTCCAGAAGTAACATTGTAAAGCTGTTATGTTCACTTTTTAAGGTTTATATCATGTGGAAGGAGAAAAAAATAGAAAATCTCCAAATGAGCTTAACTCACTCCAATGCGCAAGTTAACATAGAAAAACAGAAAACAAGTCCAAACAATGAAATAATTGCAAAATTTTACACTGAGAGTCCAGAAGTAACATTGTAAAGATGTTAAGTTCACTTTTTAAGGTTTATATCATGTGGCAAGAGAAAAAAATAGAAAATCTCCAAATGAGCTTATCTCACTGTGATGTACACATAAATATAGAAAAACAGAAAACAAGTCCAAACAATGAAATAATTGCTACATTTTACACTGATAGTCCAGAAGTAACATTGTAAAGATGTTATATCACTTTTTAAGGTTTATATCATGTGGCAGGAGAAAAAAATAGATAATCTCCAAATGAGCTTAACTCAATCCAATGCGCAAGTTAACATAGAAAAACAGAAAACAAGTCCAAACAATGAAATAATTGCACAATTTTACACTGAGTGTCCAGAAGTAACATTGTAAAGATGTTATGTTCACTTTTTAAGGTTTATATCATGTGGCAGGAGAAAAAAATAGATAATCTCCAAATGAGCTTAACTCAATCCAATGCGCAAGTTAACATAGAAAAACAGAAAACAAGTCCAAACAATGAAATAATTGCACAATTTTACACTGAGTGTCCAGAAGTAACATTGTAAAGATGTTATGTTCACTTTTTAAGGTTTATATCATGTGGCAGGAGAAAGGAATAGAAAATCTCCAAATGAGCTTATCTCACTCTAATGTACACATAAACATAGAAAAACAGAAAACAAGTCCAAACAATGAAATAATTGCACAATTTTACACTGAGTGTCCAGAAGTAACATTGTAAAGATGTTATGTTCACTTTTTAAGGTTTATATCATGTGGAAGGAGAAAAAAATAGAAAATCTCCAAATGAGCTTATCTCACTCTAATGTACACATAAACATAGAAAAACAGAAAACAAGTCCAAACAATGAAAGAATTGCACAATTTTACACTGAGAGTCCAGAAGTAACATTGTAAAGATGTTAAGTTCACTTTTTAAGGTTTATATCATGTGGCAGGAGCAAAAAATAGAAAATCTCCAAATGAGCTTATCTCAATCCAATGCGCAATTTCACATAGAAAAACAGAAAACAAGTCCAAACAATGAAATAATTGCTACATTTTACACTGATAGTTCAGAAGTAACATTGTAAAGCTGTTATGTTCACTTTTTAAGGTTTATATCATGTGGCAGGAGAAAGGAATAGAAAATCTCCAAATGAGCTTATCTCACTCTAATGTACACATAAACATAGAAAAACAGAAAACAAGTCCAAATAATGAAACAATTGCAAAATTTTACACTGAGTGTCCAGAAGTTACATTGTAAAGATGTTGTGTTCACTTTTTAAGGTTTATATCATGTGGCAGGAGAAAAAAAATGAAAATCTCCAAATGAGCTTAACTCACTCCAATGCGCAAGTAAACCTAGAAAAACAGAAAACAAGTCCAAACAATGAAATAATTGCACAATTTTACACTGAGTGTCCAGAAGTAACATTGTAAAGATGTTATGTTCACTTTTTAAGGTTTATATCATGTGGAAGGAGAAAAAAATAGAAAATCTCCAAATGAGCTTAACTCACTCCAATGCGCAAGTTAACATAGAAAAACAGAAAACAAGTCCAAACAATGAAATAATTGCAAAATTGTACACTGAGAGTCCAGAAGTAACATTGTAAAGATGTTATGTTCACTTTTTAAGGTTTATATCATGTGGCAAGAGAAAAAAATGGAAAATCTCCAAATGAGCTTAACTCACTCTGATGTACACATAAACATAGAAAAACAGAAAACAAGTCCAAACAATGAAATAATTGCTACATTTTACACTGATAGTTCAGAAGTAACATTGTAAAGCTGTTATGTTCACTTTTTAAGGTTTATATCATGTGGCAGGAGAAAAAAATAGATAATCTCCAAATGAGCTTAACTCAATCCAATGCGCAAGTTAACATAGAAAAACAGAAAACAAGTCCAAACAATGAAATAATTGCACCATTTTACACTGAGTGTCCAGAAGTAACATTGTAAAGATGTTATGTTCACTTTTTAAGGTTTATATCATGTGGCAGGAGAAAAAAATAGAAAATCTCCAAATGAGCTTATCTCACTCTAATGTACACATAAACATAGAAAAACAGAAAACAAGTCCAAACAATGAAATAATTGCTACATTTTACACTGATAGTTCAGAAGTAACATTGTAAAGCTGTTATGTTCACTTTTTAAGGTTTATATCATGTGGCAGGAGAAAGGAATAGAAAATCTCCAAATGAGCTTATCTCACTCTAATGTACACATAAACATAGAAAAACAGAAAACAAGTCCAAACAATGAAATAATTGCTACATTTTACACTGATAGTTCAGAAGTAACATTGTAAAGCTGTTATGTTCACTTTTTAAGGTTTATATCATGTGGCAGGAGAAAAAAATGGAAAATCTCCAAATGAGCTTAACTCAATCGAATGCGCAAGTTAACATAGAAAAACAGAAAACAAGTCCAAACAATGAAATAATTGCACAATTTTACACTGAGTGTCCAGAAGTAACATTGTAAAGATGTTATGTTCACTTTTTAAGGTTTATATCATGTGGCAGGAGAAAGGAATAGAAAATCTCCAAATGAGCTTATCTCACTCTAATGTACACATAAACATAGAAAAACAGAAAACAAGTCCAAACAATGAAATAATTGCAAAATTTTACACTGAGTGTCCAGAAGTAACATTGTAAAGCTGTTATGTTCACTTTTTAAGGTTTATATCATGTGGAAGGAGAAAAAAATAGAAAATCTCCAAATGAGCTTAACTCACTCCAATGCGCAAGTTAACATAGAAAAACAGAAAACAAGTCCAAACAATGAAATAATTGCAAAATTTTACACTGAGAGTCCAGAAGTAACATTGTAAAGATGTTAAGTTCACTTTTTAAGGTTTATATCATGTGGCAAGAGAAAAAAATAGAAAATCTCCAAATGAGCTTATCTCACTGTGATGTACACATAAATATAGAAAAACAGAAAACAAGTCCAAACAATGAAATAATTGCTACATTTTACACTGATAGTCCAGAAGTAACATTGTAAAGATGTTATATCACTTTTTAAGGTTTATATCATGTGGCAGGAGAAAAAAATAGATAATCTCCAAATGAGCTTAACTCAATCCAATGCGCAAGTTAACATAGAAAAACAGAAAACAAGTCCAAACAATGAAATAATTGCACAATTTTACACTGAGTGTCCAGAAGTAACATTGTAAAGATGTTATGTTCACTTTTTAAGGTTTATATCATGTGGCAGGAGAAAAAAATAGATAATCTCCAAATGAGCTTAACTCAATCCAATGCGCAAGTTAACATAGAAAAACAGAAAACAAGTCCAAACAATGAAATAATTGCACAATTTTACACTGAGTGTCCAGAAGTAACATTGTAAAGATGTTATGTTCACTTTTTAAGGTTTATATCATGTGGCAGGAGAAAGGAATAGAAAATCTCCAAATGAGCTTATCTCACTCTAATGTACACATAAACATAGAAAAACAGAAAACAAGTCCAAACAATGAAATAATTGCACAATTTTACACTGAGTGTCCAGAAGTAACATTGTAAAGATGTTATGTTCACTTTTTAAGGTTTATATCATGTGGAAGGAGAAAAAAATAGAAAATCTCCAAATGAGCTTATCTCACTCTAATGTACACATAAACATAGAAAAACAGAAAACAAGTCCAAACAATGAAAGAATTGCACAATTTTACACTGAGAGTCCAGAAGTAACATTGTAAAGATGTTAAGTTCACTTTTTAAGGTTTATATCATGTGGCAGGAGAAAAAAATAGAAAATCTCCAAATGAGCTTATCTCAATCCAATGCGCAATTTAACATAGAAAAACAGAAAACAAGTCCAAACAATGAAATAATTGCTACATTTTACACTGATAGTTCAGAAGTAACATTGTAAAGCTGTTATGTTCACTTTTTAAGGTTTATATCATGTGGCAGGAGAAAGGAATAGAAAATCTCCAAATGAGCTTATCTCACTCTAATGTACACATAAACATAGAAAAACAGAAAACAAGTCCAAACAATGAAATAATTGCACAATTTTACACTGAGAGTCCAGAAGTAACATTGTAAAGATGTTAAGTTCACTTTTTAAGGTTTATATCATGTGGCAAGAGAAAAAAATAGAAAATCTCCAAATGAGCTTATCTCACTGTGATGTACACATAAATATAGAAAAACAGAAAACAAGTCCAAACAATGAAATGATTGCTACATTTTACACTGATAGTCCAGAAGTAACATTGTAATGATGTTATGTTCACTTTTTAAGGTTTATATCATGTGGCAGGAGAAAAAAATAGATAATCTCCAAATGAGCTTAACTCAATCCAATGCGCAAGTTAACATAGAAAAACAGAAAACAAGTCCAAACAATGAAATAATTGCACAATTTTACACTGAGAGTCCAGAAGTAACATTGTAAAGATGTTAAGTTCACTTTTTAAGGTTTATATCATGTGGCAAGAGAAAAAAATAGAAAATCTCCAAATGAGCTTATCTCACTGTGATGTACACATAAATATAGAAAAACAGAAAACAAGTCCAAACAATGAAACAATTGCTACATTTTACACTGATAGTCCAGAAGTAACATTGTAAAGATGTTATATCACTTTTTAAGGTTTATATCATGTGGCAGGAGAAAAAAATAGAAAATCTCCAAATGAGCTTAACTCACTCCAATACGCAAGTTAACATAGAAAAACAGAAAACAAGTCCAAACAATGAAATAATTGCAAAATTTTACACTGAGAGTCCAGAAGTAACATTGTAAAGATGTTATGTTCACTTTTTAAGGTTTATATCATGTGGCAAGAGAAAAAAATGGAAAATCTCCAAATGAGCTTATCTCACTCTATTGTACACATAAACATAGAAAAACAGAAAACAAGTCCAAACAATGAAATAATTGCACAATTTTACACTGAGAGTCCAGAAGTAACATTGAAAAGATGTTAAGTTCACTTTTTAAGGTTTATATCATGTGGCAGGAGAAAAAAATGGAAAATCTCCAAATGAGCTTAACTCGATCCAATGCGCAATTTAATATAGAAAAACAGAAAACAAGTCCAAACAATGAAATAATTGCACAATTTTACACTGAGAGTCCAGAAGTAACATTGTAAAGATGTTAAGTTCACTTTTTAAGGTTTATATCATGTGGCAAGAGAAAAAAATAGAAAATCTCCAAATGAGCTTATCTCACTGTGATGTACACATAAATATAGAAAAACAGAAAACAAGTCCAAACAATGAAATAATTGCTACATTTTACACTGAGTGTCCAGAAGTAACATTGTAAAGATGTTATTGTTCACTTTTTAAGGTTTATATCATGTGGCAGGAGAAAAAAATAGATAATCTCCAAATGAGCTTAACTCAATCCAATGCGCAAGTTAACATAGAAAAACAGAAAACAAGTCCAAACAATGAAATAATTGCACAATTTTACACTGAGAGTCCAGAAGTAACATTGTAAAGATGTTAAGTTCACTTTTTAAGGTTTATATCATGTGGCAAGAGAAAAAAATAGAAAATCTCCAAATGAGCTTATCTCACTGTGATGTACACATAAATATAGAAAAACAGAAACAAGTCCAAACAATGAAATAATTGCTACATTTTACACTGATAGTCCAGAAGTAACATTGTAAAGCTGTTATGTTCACTTTTTAAGGTTTATATCATGTGGCAGGAGAAAAAAATGGAAAATCTCCAAATGAGCTTAACTCAATCCAATGCGCAATTTAACATAGAAAAACAGAAAACAAGTCCAAACAATGAAATAATTGCTACATTTTACACTGATAGTTCAGAAGTAACATTGTAAAGATGTTATGTTCACTTTTTAAGGTTTATATCATGTGGCAGGAGAAAGGAATAGAAAATCTCCAAATGAGCTTATCTCACTCTAATGTACACATAAACATAGAAAAACAGAAAACAAGTCCAAACAATGAAATAATTGCACAATTTTACACTGAGTGTCCAGAAGTAACATTGTAAAGATGTTATGTTCACTTTTTAAGGTTTATATCATGTGGAAGGAGAAAAAAATAGAAAATCTCCAAATGAGCTTAACTCACTCCAATACGCAAGTTAACATAGAAAAACAGAAAACAAGTCCAAACAATGAAATAATTGCAAAATTTTACACTGAGAGTCCAGAAGTAACATTGTAAAGATGTTATGTTCACTTTTTAAGGTTTATATCATGTGGCAAGAGAAAAAAATGGAAAATCCCCAAATGAGCTTATCTCACTCTAATGTACACATAAACATAGAAAAACAGAAAACAAGTCCAAACAATGAAATAATTGCACAATTTTACACTGAGTGTCCAGAAGTAACATTGTAAAGATGTTATGTTCACTTTTTAAGGTTTATATCATGTGGAAGGAGAAAAAAATAGAAAATCTCCAAATGAGCTTATCTCACTCTAATGTACACATAAACATAGAAAAACAGAAAACAAGTCCAAACAATGAAAGAATTGCACAATTTTACACTGAGAGTCCAGAAGTAACATTGTAAAGATGTTAAGTTCACTTTTTAAGGTTTATATCATGTGGCAGGAGAAAAAAATAGAAAATCTCCAAATGAGCTTATCTCAATCCAATGCGCAATTTAACATAGAAAAACAGAAAACAAGTCCAAACAATGAAATAATTGCTACATTTTACACTGAGTGTTCAGAAGTAACATTGTAAAGCTGTTATGTTCACTTTTTAAGGTTTATATCATGTGGCAGGAGAAAGGAATAGAAAATCTCCAAATGAGCTTATCTCACTCTAATGTACACATAAACATAGAAAAACAGAAAACAAGTCCAAACAATGAAATAATTGCACAATTTTACACTGAGAGTCCAGAAGTAACATTGTAAAGATGTTAAGTTCACTTTTTAAGGTTTATATCATGTGGCAAGAGAAAAAAATAGAAAATCTCCAAATGAGCTTATCTCACTGTGATGTACACATAAATATAGAAAAACAGAAAACAAGTCCAAACAATGAAATAATTGCTACATTTTACACTGAGTGTCCAGAAGTAACATTGTAAAGATGTTATATCACTTTTTAAGGTTTATATCATGTGGCAGGAGAAAAAAATAGATAATCTCCAAATGAGCTTAACTCAATCCAATGCGCAAGTTAACATAGAAAAACAGAAAACAAGTCCAAACAATGAAATAATTGCACAATTTTACACTGAGTGTCCAGAAGTAACATTGTAAAGATGTTATGTTCACTTTTTAAGGTTTATATCATGTGGCAGGAGAAAGGAATAGAAAATCTCCAAATGAGCTTATCTCACTCTAATGTACACATAAACATAGAAAAACAGAAAACAAGTCCAAACAATGAAATAATTGCACAATTTTACACTGAGTGTCCAGAAGTAACATTGTAAAGATGTTATGTTCACTTTTTAAGGTTTATATCATGTGGAAGGAGAAAAAAATAGAAAATCTCCAAATGAGCTTAACTCACTCCAATACGCAAGTTAACATAGAAAAACAGAAAACAAGTCCAAACAATGAAATAATTGCAAAATTTTACACTGAGAGTCCAGAAGTAACATTGTAAAGATGTTATGTTCACTTTTTAAGGTTTATATCATGTGGCAAGAGAAAAAAATGGAAAATCTCCAAATGAGCTTATCTCACTCTATTGTACACATAAACATAGAAAAACAGAAAACAAGTCCAAACAATGAAATAATTGCACAATTTTACACTGAGAGTCCAGAAGTAACATTGAAAAGATGTTAAGTTCACTTTTTAAGGTTTATATCATGTGGCAGGAGAAAAAAATGGAAAATCTCCAAATGAGCTTAACTCAATCCAATGCGCAATTTAATATAGAAAAACAGAAAACAAGTCCAAACAATGAAATAATTGCACAATTTTACACTGAGAGTCCAGAAGTAACATTGTAAAGATGTTAAGTTCACTTTTTAAGGTTTATATCATGTGGCAAGAGAAAAAAATAGAAAATCTCCAAATGAGCTTATCTCACTGTGATGTACACATAAATATAGAAAAACAGAAAACAAGTCCAAACAATGAAATAATTGCTACATTTTACACTGAGTGTCCAGAAGTAACATTGTAAAGATGTTATTGTTCACTTTTTAAGGTTTATATCATGTGGCAGGAGAAAAAAATAGATAATCTCCAAATGAGCTTAACTCAATCCAATGCGCAAGTTAACATAGAAAAACAGAAAACAAGTCCAAACAATGAAATAATTGCACAATTTTACACTGAGAGTCCAGAAGTAACATTGTAAAGATGTTAAGTTCACTTTTTAAGGTTTATATCATGTGGCAAGAGAAAAAAATAGAAAATCTCCAAATGAGCTTATCTCACTGTGATGTACACATAAATATAGAAAAACAGAAACAAGTCCAAACAATGAAATAATTGCTACATTTTACACTGATAGTCCAGAAGTAACATTGTAAAGCTGTTATGTTCACTTTTTAAGGTTTATATCATGTGGCAGGAGAAAAAAATGGAAAATCTCCAAATGAGCTTAACTCAATCCAATGCGCAATTTAACATAGAAAAACAGAAAACAAGTCCAAACAATGAAATAATTGCTACATTTTACACTGATAGTTCAGAAGTAACATTGTAAAGATGTTATGTTCACTTTTTAAGGTTTATATCATGTGGCAGGAGAAAGGAATAGAAAATCTCCAAATGAGCTTATCTCACTCTAATGTACACATAAACATAGAAAAACAGAAAACAAGTCCAAACAATGAAATAATTGCACAATTTTACACTGAGTGTCCAGAAGTAACATTGTAAAGATGTTATGTTCACTTTTTAAGGTTTATATCATGTGGAAGGAGAAAAAAATAGAAAATCTCCAAATGAGCTTATCTCACTCTAATGTACACATAAACATAGAAAAACAGAAAACAAGTCCAAACAATGAAAGAATTGCACAATTTTACACTGAGAGTCCAGAAGTAACATTGTAAAGATGTTAAGTTCACTTTTTAAGGTTTATATCATGTGGCAGGAGAAAAAAATAGAAAATCTCCAAATGAGCTTATCTCAATCCAATGCGCAATTTAACATAGAAAAACAGAAAACAAGTCCAAACAATGAAATAATTGCTACATTTTACACTGATAGTTCAGAAGTAACATTGTAAAGCTGTTATGTTCACTTTTTAAGGTTTATATCATGTGGCAGGAGAAAGGAATAGAAAATCTCCAAATGAGCTTATCTCACTCTAATGTACACATAAACATAGAAAAACAGAAAACAAGTCCAAACAATGAAATAATTGCACAATTTTACACTGAGAGTCCAGAAGTAACATTGTAAAGATGTTAAGTTCACTTTTTAAGGTTTATATCATGTGGCAAGAGAAAAAAATAGAAAATCTCCAAATGAGCTTATCTCACTGTGATGTACACATAAATATAGAAAAACAGAAAACAAGTCCAAACAATGAAATGATTGCTACATTTTACACTGATAGTCCAGAAGTAACATTGTAATGATGTTATGTTCACTTTTTAAGGTTTATATCATGTGGCAGGAGAAAAAAATAGATAATCTCCAAATGAGCTTAACTCAATCCAATGCGCAAGTTAACATAGAAAAACAGAAAACAAGTCCAAACAATGAAATAATTGCACAATTTTACACTGAGAGTCCAGAAGTAACATTGTAAAGATGTTAAGTTCACTTTTTAAGGTTTATATCATGTGGCAAGAGAAAAAAATAGAAAATCTCCAAATGAGCTTATCTCACTGTGATGTACACATAAATATAGAAAAACAGAAAACAAGTCCAAACAATGAAACAATTGCTACATTTTACACTGATAGTCCAGAAGTAACATTGTAAAGATGTTATATCACTTTTTAAGGTTTATATCATGTGGCAGGAGAAAAAAATAGAAAATCTCCAAATGAGCTTAACTCAATCCAATGCGCAAGTTAACATAGAAAAACAGAAAACAAGTCCAAACAATGAAATAATTGCACAATTTTACACTGAGAGTCCAGAAGTAACATTGTAAAGATGTTAAGTTCACTTTTTAAGGTTTATATCATGTGGCAAGAGAAAAAAATAGAAAATCTCCAAATGAGCTTATCTCACTGTGATGTACACATAAATATAGAAAAACAGAAACAAGTCCAAACAATGAAATAATTGCTACATTTTACACTGATAGTCCAGAAGTAACATTGTAAAGCTGTTATGTTCACTTTTTAAGGTTTATATCATGTGGCAGGAGAAAAAAATGGAAAATCTCCAAATGAGCTTAACTCAATCCAATGCGCAATTTAACATAGAAAAACAGAAAACAAGTCCAAACAATGAAATAATTGCTACATTTTACACTGATAGTTCAGAAGTAACATTGTAAAGATGTTATGTTCACTTTTTAAGGTTTATATCATGTGGCAGGAGAAAGGAATAGAAAATCTCCAAATGAGCTTATCTCACTCTAATGTACACATAAACATAGAAAAACAGAAAACAAGTCCAAACAATGAAATAATTGCACAATTTTACACTGAGTGTCCAGAAGTAACATTGTAAAGATGTTATGTTCACTTTTTAAGGTTTATATCATGTGGAAGGAGAAAAAAATAGAAAATCTCCAAATGAGCTTAACTCACTCCAATACGCAAGTTAACATAGAAAAACAGAAAACAAGTCCAAACAATGAAATAATTGCAAAATTTTACACTGAGAGTCCAGAAGTAACATTGTAAAGATGTTATGTTCACTTTTTAAGGTTTATATCATGTGGCAAGAGAAAAAAATGGAAAATCCCCAAATGAGCTTATCTCACTCTAATGTACACATAAACATAGAAAAACAGAAAACAAGTCCAAACAATGAAATAATTGCACAATTTTACACTGAGTGTCCAGAAGTAACATTGTAAAGATGTTATGTTCACTTTTTAAGGTTTATATCATGTGGAAGGAGAAAAAAATAGAAAATCTCCAAATGAGCTTATCTCACTCTAATGTACACATAAACATAGAAAAACAGAAAACAAGTCCAAACAATGAAAGAATTGCACAATTTTACACTGAGAGTCCAGAAGTAACATTGTAAAGATGTTAAGTTCACTTTTTAAGGTTTATATCATGTGGCAGGAGAAAAAAATAGAAAATCTCCAAATGAGCTTATCTCAATCCAATGCGCAATTTAACATAGAAAAACAGAAAACAAGTCCAAACAATGAAATAATTGCTACATTTTACACTGAGTGTTCAGAAGTAACATTGTAAAGCTGTTATGTTCACTTTTTAAGGTTTATATCATGTGGCAGGAGAAAGGAATAGAAAATCTCCAAATGAGCTTATCTCACTCTAATGTACACATAAACATAGAAAAACAGAAAACAAGTCCAAACAATGAAATAATTGCACAATTTTACACTGAGAGTCCAGAAGTAACATTGTAAAGATGTTAAGTTCACTTTTTAAGGTTTATATCATGTGGCAAGAGAAAAAAATAGAAAATCTCCAAATGAGCTTATCTCACTGTGATGTACACATAAATATAGAAAAACAGAAAACAAGTCCAAACAATGAAATAATTGCTACATTTTACACTGAGTGTCCAGAAGTAACATTGTAAAGATGTTATATCACTTTTTAAGGTTTATATCATGTGGCAGGAGAAAAAAATAGATAATCTCCAAATGAGCTTAACTCAATCCAATGCGCAAGTTAACATAGAAAAACAGAAAACAAGTCCAAACAATGAAATAATTGCACAATTTTACACTGAGTGTCCAGAAGTAACATTGTAAAGATGTTATGTTCACTTTTTAAGGTTTATATCATGTGGCAGGAGAAAGGAATAGAAAATCTCCAAATGAGCTTATCTCACTCTAATGTACACATAAACATAGAAAAACAGAAAACAAGTCCAAACAATGAAATAATTGCACAATTTTACACTGAGTGTCCAGAAGTAACATTGTAAAGATGTTATGTTCACTTTTTAAGGTTTATATCATGTGGAAGGAGAAAAAAATAGAAAATCTCCAAATGAGCTTAACTCACTCCAATACGCAAGTTAACATAGAAAAACAGAAAACAAGTCCAAACAATGAAATAATTGCAAAATTTTACACTGAGAGTCCAGAAGTAACATTGTAAAGATGTTATGTTCACTTTTTAAGGTTTATATCATGTGGCAAGAGAAAAAAATGGAAAATCTCCAAATGAGCTTATCTCACTCTATTGTACACATAAACATAGAAAAACAGAAAACAAGTCCAAACAATGAAATAATTGCACAATTTTACACTGAGAGTCCAGAAGTAACATTGAAAAGATGTTAAGTTCACTTTTTAAGGTTTATATCATGTGGCAGGAGAAAAAAATGGAAAATCTCCAAATGAGCTTAACTCAATCCAATGCGCAATTTAATATAGAAAAACAGAAAACAAGTCCAAACAATGAAATAATTGCACAATTTTACACTGAGAGTCCAGAAGTAACATTGTAAAGATGTTAAGTTCACTTTTTAAGGTTTATATCATGTGGCAAGAGAAAAAAATAGAAAATCTCCAAATGAGCTTATCTCACTGTGATGTACACATAAATATAGAAAAACAGAAAACAAGTCCAAACAATGAAATAATTGCTACATTTTACACTGAGTGTCCAGAAGTAACATTGTAAAGATGTTATTGTTCACTTTTTAAGGTTTATATCATGTGGCAGGAGAAAAAAATAGATAATCTCCAAATGAGCTTAACTCAATCCAATGCGCAAGTTAACATAGAAAAACAGAAAACAAGTCCAAACAATGAAATAATTGCACAATTTTACACTGAGAGTCCAGAAGTAACATTGTAAAGATGTTAAGTTCACTTTTTAAGGTTTATATCATGTGGCAAGAGAAAAAAATAGAAAATCTCCAAATGAGCTTATCTCACTGTGATGTACACATAAATATAGAAAAACAGAAACAAGTCCAAACAATGAAATAATTGCTACATTTTACACTGATAGTCCAGAAGTAACATTGTAAAGCTGTTATGTTCACTTTTTAAGGTTTATATCATGTGGCAGGAGAAAAAAATGGAAAATCTCCAAATGAGCTTAACTCAATCCAATGCGCAATTTAACATAGAAAAACAGAAAACAAGTCCAAACAATGAAATAATTGCTACATTTTACACTGATAGTTCAGAAGTAACATTGTAAAGATGTTATGTTCACTTTTTAAGGTTTATATCATGTGGCAGGAGAAAGGAATAGAAAATCTCCAAATGAGCTTATCTCACTCTAATGTACACATAAACATAGAAAAACAGAAAACAAGTCCAAACAATGAAATAATTGCACAATTTTACACTGAGTGTCCAGAAGTAACATTGTAAAGATGTTATGTTCACTTTTTAAGGTTTATATCATGTGGAAGGAGAAAAAAATAGAAAATCTCCAAATGAGCTTAACTCACTCCAATACGCAAGTTAACATAGAAAAACAGAAAACAAGTCCAAACAATGAAATAATTGCAAAATTTTACACTGAGAGTCCAGAAGTAACATTGTAAAGATGTTATGTTCACTTTTTAAGGTTTATATCATGTGGCAAGAGAAAAAAATGGAAAATCCCCAAATGAGCTTATCTCACTCTAATGTACACATAAACATAGAAAAACAGAAAACAAGTCCAAACAATGAAATAATTGCACAATTTTACACTGAGTGTCCAGAAGTAACATTGTAAAGATGTTATGTTCACTTTTTAAGGTTTATATCATGTGGAAGGAGAAAAAAATAGAAAATCTCCAAATGAGCTTATCTCACTCTAATGTACACATAAACATAGAAAAACAGAAAACAAGTCCAAACAATGAAAGAATTGCACAATTTTACACTGAGAGTCCAGAAGTAACATTGTAAAGATGTTAAGTTCACTTTTTAAGGTTTATATCATGTGGCAGGAGAAAAAAATAGAAAATCTCCAAATGAGCTTATCTCAATCCAATGCGCAATTTAACATAGAAAAACAGAAAACAAGTCCAAACAATGAATAATTGCTACATTTTACACTGATAGTTCAGAAGTAACATTGTAAAGCAGTTATGTTCACTTTTTAAGGTTTATATCATGTGGCAGGAGAAAGGAATAGAAAATCTCCAAATGAGCTTATCTCACTCTAATGTACACATAAACATAGAAAAACAGAAAACAAGTCCAAACAATGAAATAATTGCACAATTTTACACTGAGAGTCCAGAAGTAACATTGTAAAGATGTTAAGTTCACTTTTTAAGGTTTATATCATGTGGCAAGAGAAAAAAATAGAAAATCTCCAAATGAGCTTATCTCACTGTGATGTACACATAAATATAGAAAAACAGAAAACAAGTCCAAACAATGAAATGATTGCTACATTTTACACTGATAGTCCAGAAGTAACATTGTAAAGATGTTATGTTCACTTTTTAAGGTTTATATCATGTGGCAGGAGAAAAAAATAGATAATCTCCAAATGAGCTTAACTCAATCCAATGCGCAAGTTAACATAGAAAAACAGAAAACAAGTCCAAACAATGAAATAATTGCACAATTTTACACTGAGAGTCCAGAAGTAACATTGTAAAGATGTTAAGTTCACTTTTTAAGGTTTATATCATGTGGCAAGAGAAAAAAATAGAAAATCTCCAAATGAGCTTATCTCACTGTGATGTACACATAAATATAGAAAAACAGAAAACAAGTCCAAACAATGAAATAATTGCTACATTTTACACTGAGTGTCCAGAAGTAACATTGTAAAGATGTTATTGTTCACTTTTTAAGGTTTATATCATGTGGCAGGAGAAAAAAATAGATAATCTCCAAATGAGCTTAACTCAATCCAATGCGCAAGTTAACATAGAAAAACAGAAAACAAGTCCAAACAATGAAATAATTGCACAATTTTACACTGAGAGTCCAGAAGTAACATTGTAAAGATGTTAAGTTCACTTTTTAAGGTTTATATCATGTGGCAAGAGAAAAAAATAGAAAATCTCCAAATGAGCTTATCTCACTGTGATGTACACATAAATATAGAAAAACAGAAACAAGTCCAAACAATGAAATAATTGCTACATTTTACACTGATAGTCCAGAAGTAACATTGTAAAGATGTTATTTCACTTTTTAAGGTTTATATCATGTGGCAGGAGAAAAAAATGGAAAATCTCCAAATGAGCTTAACTCAATCCAATGCGCAATTTAACATAGAAAAACAGAAAACAAGTCCAAACAATGAAATAATTGCTACATTTTACACTGATAGTTCAGAAGTAACATTGTAAAGATGTTATGTTCACTTTTTAAGGTTTATATCATGTGGCAGGAGAAAGGAATAGAAAATCTCCAAATGAGCTTATCTCACTCTAATGTACACATAAACATAGAAAAACAGAAAACAAGTCCAAACAATGTAATAATTGCACAATTTTACACTGAGTGTCCAGAAGTAACATTGTAAAGATGTTATGTTCACTTTTTAAGGTTTATATCATGTGGAAGGAGAAAAAAATAGAAAATCTCCAAATGAGCTTAACTCACTCCAATACGCAAGTTAACATAGAAAAACAGAAAACAAGTCCAAACAATGAAATAATTGCAAAATTTTACATTGAGAGTCCAGAAGTAACATTGTAAAGATGTTATGTTCACTTTTTAAGGTTTATATCATGTGGCAAGAGAAAAAAATGGAAAATCCCCAAATGAGCTTATCTCACTCTAATGTACACATAAACATAGAAAAACAGAAAACAAGTCCAAACAATGAAATAATTGCACAATTTTACACTGAGTGTCCAGAAGTAACATTGTAAAGATGTTATGTTCACTTTTTAAGGTTTATATCATGTGGAAGGAGAAAAAAATAGAAAATCTCCAAATGAGCTTATCTCACTCTAATGTACACATAAACATAGAAAAACAGAAAACAAGTCCAAACAATGAAATAATTGCACAATTTTACACTGAGAGTCCAGAAGTAACATTGTAAAGATGTTAAGTTCACTTTTTAAGGTTTATATCATGTGGCAGGAGAAAAAAATAGAAAATCTCCAAATGAGCTTATCTCAATCCAATGCGCAATTTAACATAGAAAAACAGAAAACAAGTCCAAACAATGAAATAATTGCTACATTTTACACTGATAGTTCAGAAGTAACATTGTAAAGCTGTTATGTTCACTTTTTAAGGTTTATATCATGTGGCAGGAGAAAGGAATAGAAAATCTCCAAATGAGCTTATCTCACTCTAATGTACACATAAACATAGAAAAACAGAAAACAAGTCCAAACAATGAAATAATTGCACAATTTTACACTGAGTGTCCAGAAGTAACATTGTAAAGATGTTAAGTTCACTTTTTAAGGTTTATATCATGTGGCAAGAGAAAAAAATAGAAAATCTCCAAATGAGCTTATCTCACTGTGATGTACACATAAATATAGAAAAACAGAAAACAAGTCCAAACAATGAAATGATTGCTACATTTTACACTGATAGTCCAGAAGTAACATTGTAAAGATGTTATGTTCACTTTTTAAGGTTTATATCATGTGGCAGGAGAAAAAAATAGATAATCTCCAAATGAGCTTAACTCAATCCAATGCGCAAGTTAACATAGAAAAACAGAAAACAAGTCCAAACAATGAAATAATTGCACAATTTTACACTGAGAGTCCAGAAGTAACATTGTAAAGATGTTAAGTTCACTTTTTAAGGTTTATATCATGTGGCAAGAGAAAAAAATAGAAAATCTCCAAATGAGCTTATCTCACTGTGATGTACACATAAATATAGAAAAACAGAAAACAAGTCCAAACAATGAAACAATTGCTACATTTTACACTGATAGTCCAGAAGTAACATTGTAAAGATGTTATATCACTTTTTAAGGTTTATATCATGTGGCAGGAGAAAAAAATAGATAATCTCCAAATGAGCTTAACTCAATCCAATGCGCAAGTTAACATAGAAAAACAGAAAACAAGTCCAAACAATGAAATAATTGCACAATTTTACACTGAGTGTCCAGAAGTAACATTGTAAAGATGTTATGTTCACTTTTTAAGGTTTATATCATGTGGCAGGAGAAAGGAATAGAAAATCTCCAAATGAGCTTATCTCACTCTAATGTACACATAAACATAGAAAAACAGAAAACAAGTCCAAACAATGAAATAATTGCTACATTTTACACTGATAGTCCAGAAGTAACATTGTAAAGCTGTTATGTTCACTTTTTAAGGTTTATATCATGTGGCAGGAGAAAAAAAAGGAAAATCTCCAAATGAGCTTAACTCAATCCAATGCGCAATTTAACAGAGAAAAACAGAAAACAAGTCCAAACAATGAAATAATTGCTACATTTTACACTGATAGTTCAGAAGTAACATTGTAAAGATGTTATGTTCACTTTTTAAGGTTTATATCATGTGGCAGGAGAAAGGAATAGAAAATCTCCAAATGAGCTTATCTCACTCTAATGTACACATAAACATAGAAAAACAGAAAACAAGTCCAAACAATGAAATAATTGCACAATTTTACACTGAGTGTCCAGAAGTAACATTGTAAAGATGTTATGTTCACTTTTTAAGGTTTATATCATGTGGAAGGAGAAAAAAATAGAAAATCTCCAAATGAGCTTAACTCACTCCAATACGCAAGTTAACATAGAAAAACAGAAAACAAGTCCAAACAATGAAATAATTGCAAAATTTTACACTGAGAGTCCAGAAGTAACATTGTAAAGATGTTATGTTCACTTTTTAAGGTTTATATCATGTGGCAAGAGAAAAAAATGGAAAATCTCCAAATGAGCTTATCTCACTCTAATGTACACATAAACATAGAAAAACAGAAAACAAGTCCAAACAATGAAATAATTGCACAATTTTACACTGAGAGTCCAGAAGTAACATTGTAAAGATGTTAAGTTCACTTTTTAAGGTTTATATCATGTGGCAGGAGAAAAAAATGGAAAATCTCCAAATGAGCTTAACTCAATCCAATGCGCAATTTAACATAGAAAAACAGAAAACAAGTACAAACAATGAAATAATTGCAAAATTTTACACTGAGTGTCCAGAAGTAACATTGTAAAGCTGTTATGTTCACTTTTTAAGGTTTATATCATGTGGAAGGAGAAAAAAATAGAAAATCTCCAAATGAGCTTAACTCACTCCAATGCGCAAGTTAACATAGAAAAACAGAAAACAAGTCCAAACAATGAAATAATTGCAAAATTTTACACTGAGAGTCCAGAAGTAACATTGTAAAGATGTTATGTTCACTTTTTAAGGTTTATATCATGTGGCAAGAGAAAAAAATGGAAAATCTCCAAATGAGCTTAACTCACTCTGATGTACACATAAACATAGAAAAACAGAAAACAAGTCCAAACAATGAAATAATTGCACCATTTTACACTGAGTGTCCAGAAGTTACTTTGTAAAGATGTTGTGTTCACTTTTTAAGGTTAAAATCATGTGGCAGGAGAAAAAAATTGAAAATCTCCAAATGAGCTTAACTCACTCCAATGCGCAAGTTAACATAGAAAAACAGAAAACAAGTCCAAACAATGAAATAATTGCAAAATTGTACACTGAGAGTCCAGAAGTAACATTGTAAAGATGTTATGTTCACTTTTTAAGGTTTATATCATGTGGCAAGAGAAAAAAATGGAAAATCTCCAAATGAGCTTAACTCACTCTGATGTACACATAAACATAGAAAAACAGAAAACAAGTCCAAACAATGAAATAATTGCTACATTTTACACTGATAGTTCAGAAGTAACATTGTAAAGCTGTTATGTTCACTTTTTAAGGTTTATATCATGTGGCAGGAGAAAAAAATAGATAATCTCCAAATGAGCTTAACTCAATCCAATGCGCAAGTTAACATAGAAAAACAGAAAACAAGTCCAAACAATGAAATAATTGCACAATTTTACACTGAGTGTCCAGAAGTAACATTGTAAAGATGTTATGTTCACTTTTTAAGGTTTATATCATGTGGCAGGAGAAAAAAATAGAAAATCTCCAAATGAGCTTATCTTACTCTGATTTACACATAAACATAGAAAAACAGAAAACAAGTCCAAACAATGAAATAATTGCAAAATTGTACACTGAGAGTCCAGAAGTAACATTGTAAAGATGTTATGTTCACTTTTTAAGGTTTATATCATGTGGCAAGAGAAAAAAATGGAAAATCTCCAAATGAGCTTAACTCACTCTGATGTACACATAAACATAGAAAAACAGAAAACAAGTCCAAACAATGAAATAATTGCTACATTTTACACTGATAGTTCAGAAGTAACATTGTAAAGCTGTTATGTTCACTTTTTAAGGTTTATATCATGTGGCAGGAGAAAAAAATAGATAATCTCCAAATGAGCTTAACTCAATCCAATGCGCAAGTTAACATAGAAAAACAGAAAACAAGTCCAAACAATGAAATAATTGCACCATTTTACACTGAGTGTCCAGAAGTAACATTGTAAAGATGTTATGTTCACTTTTTAAGGTTTATATCATGTGGCAGGAGAAAAAAATAGAAAATCTCCAAATGAGCTTATCTCACTCTAATGTACACATAAACATAGAAAAACAGAAAACAAGTCCAAACAATGAAATAATTGCACAATTTTACACTGAGAGTCCAGAAGTAACATTGTAAAGATGTTAAGTTCACTTTTTAAGGTTTATATCATGTGGCAAGAGAAAAAAATGGAAAATCTCCAAATGAGCTTAACTGACTCCAATGCGCAATTTAACATAGAAAAACAGAAAACAAGTCCAAACAATGAAATAATTGCTACATTTTAAACTGATAGTTCAGAAGTAACATTGTAAAGCTGTTATGTTCACTTTTTAAGGTTTATATCATGTGGCAGGAGAAAAAAATAGAATATCTCCAAATGAGCTTATCTCACTCTAATGTACACATAAACATAGAAAAACAGAAAACAAGTCCAAACAATGAAATAATTGCACAAGAAAATCTCCAAATGAGCTTATCTCACTCTAATGTACACATAAACATAGAAAAACAGAAAACAAGTCCAAACAATGAAATAATTGCACAATTTTAAACTGAGAGTCCAGAAGTAACATTGTAAAGATGTTAAGTTCACTTTTTAAGGTTTATATCATGTGGCAAGAGAAAAAAATAGAAAATCTCCAAATGAGCTTAACTCAATCCAATGCGCAAGTTAACATAGAAAAACAGAAAACAAGTCCAAACAATGAAATAATTGCACAATTTTACACTGAGAGTCCAGAAGTAACATTGTAAAGATGTTATGTTCACTTTTTAAGGTTTATATCATGTGGAAGGAGAAAAAAATAGAAAATCTCCAAATGAGCTTAACTCACTCCAATACGCAAGTTAACATAGAAAAACAGAAAACAAGTCCAAACAATGAAATAATTGCAAAATTTTACACTGAGAGTCCAGAAGTAACATTGTAAAGATGTTATGTTCACTTTTTAAGGTTTATATCATGTGGCAAGAGAAAAAAATGGAAAATCTCCAAATGAGCTTATCTCACTCTAATGTACACATAAACATAGAAAAACAGAAAACAAGTCCAAACAATGAAATAATTGCACAATTTTACACTGAGAGTCCAGAAGTAACATTGTAAAGATGTTAAGTTCACTTTTTAAGGTTTATATCATGTGGCAGGAGAAAAAAATGGAAAATCTCCAAATGAGCTTAACTCAATCCAATGCGCAATTTAACATAGAAAAACAGAAAACAAGTCCAAACAATGAAATAATTGCAAAATTTTACACTGAGTGTCCAGAAGTAACATTGTAAAGCTGTTATGTTCACTTTTTAAGGTTTATATCATGTGGAAGGAGAAAAAAATAGAAAATCTCCAAATGAGCTTAACTCACTCCAATGCGCAAGTTAACATAGAAAAACAGAAAACAAGTCCAAACAATGAAATAATTGCAAAATTTTACACTGAGAGTCCAGAAGTAACATTGTAAAGATGTTATGTTCACTTTTTAAGGTTTATATCATGTGGCAAGAGAAAAAAATGGAAAATCTCCAAATGAGCTTAACTCACTCTGATGTACACATAAACATAGAAAAACAGAAAACAAGTCCAAACAATGAAATAATTGCACCATTTTACACTGAGTGTCCAGAAGTAACATTGTAAAGATGTTATGTTCACTTTTTAAGGTTTATATCATGTGGCAGGAGAAAAAAATAGAAAATCTCCAAATGAGCTTATCTCACTCTAATGTACACATAAACATAGAAAAACAGAAAACAAGTCCAAATAATGAAATAATTGCAAAATTTTACACTGAGTGTCCAGAAGTAACATTGTAAAGATGTTGTGTTCACTTTTTAAGGTTTATATCATGTGGCAGGAGAAAAAAATAGAAAATCTCCAAATGAGCTTAACTCACTCCAATGCGCAAGTTAACATAGAAAAACAGAAAACAAGTCCAAACAATGAAATAATTGCAAAATTGTACACTGAGAGTCCAGAAGTAACATTGTAAAGATGTTATGTTCACTTTTTAAGGTTTATATCATGTGGCAGGAGAAAGGAATAGAAAATCTCCAAATGAGCTTATCTCACTCTAATGTACACATAAACATAGAAAAACAGAAAACAAGTCCAAACAATGAAATAATTGCTACATTTTACACTGATAGTTCAGAAGTAACATTGTAAAGCTGTTATGTTCACTTTTTAAGGTTTATATCATGTGGCAGGAGAAAAAAATAGATAATCTCCAAATGAGCTTAACTCAATCCAATGCGCAAGTTAACATAGAAAAACAGAAAACAAGTCCAAACAATGAAATAATTGCACAATTTTACACTGAGTGTCCAGAAGTAACATTGTAAAGATGTTATGTTCACTTTTTAAGGTTTATATCATGTGGCAGGAGAAAAAAATAGAAAATCTCCAAATTAGCTTATCTTACTCTGATTTACACATAAACATAGAAAAACAGAAAACAAGGCCAAACAATGAAATAATTGCAAAATTTTACACTGAAAGTCCAGAAGTAACATTGTAAAGATGTTATGTTCACTTTTAAGGTTTATATCATGTGGCAAGAGAAAAAAATGGAAAATCTCCAAATGAGCTTAACTCACTCTGATGTACACATAAACATAGAAAAACAGAAAACAAGTCCAAACAATGAAATAATTGCTACATTTTACACTGATAGTCCAGAAGTAACATTGTAAAGCTGTTATGTTCACTTTTTAAGGTTTATATCATGTGGCAGGAGAAAAAAATAGAATATCTCCAAATGAGCTTAACTCACTCCAATGCGCAAGTTAACATAGAAAAACAGAAAACAAGTCCAAACAATGAAATAATTGCACCATTTTACACTGAGTGTCCAGAAGTAACATTGTAAAGATGTTATGTTCACTTTTTAAGGTTTATATCATGTGGAAGGAGAAAAAAATAGAAAATCTCCAAATGAGCTTAACTCACTCCAATGCGCAAGTTAACATAGAAAAACAGAAAACAAGTCCAAACAATGAAATAATTGCTACATTTTACACTGATAGTCCAGAAGTAACATTGTAAAGATGTTATGTTCACTTTTTAAGGTTTATATCATGTGGCAAGAGAAAAAAATGGAAAATCTCCAAATGATTTTAACTCACTCTGATGTACACATAAACATAGAAAAACAGAAAACAAGTCCAAACAATGAAATAATTGCACCATTTTACACTGAGTGTCCAGAAGTAACATTGTAAAGATGTTATGTTCACTTTTTAAGGTTTATATCATGTGGCAGGAGAAAAAAATAGAAAATCTCCAAATGAGCTTATCTCACTCTAATGTACACATAAACATAGAAAAACAGAAAACAAGTCCAAATAATGAAACAATTGCAAAATTTTACACTGAGTGTCCAGAAGTTACATTGTAAAGATGTTGTGTTCACTTTTTAAGGTTTATATCATGTGGCAGGAGAAAAAAAATGAAAATCTCCAAATGAGCTTAACTCACTCCAATGCGCAAGTAAACCTAGAAAAACAGAAAACAAGTCCAAACAATGAAATAATTGCACAATTTTACACTGAGTGTCCAGAAGTAACATTGTAAAGATGTTATGTTCACTTTTTAAGGTTTATATCATGTGGAAGGAGAAAAAAATAGAAAATCTCCAAATGAGCTTAACTCACTCCAATGCGCAAGTTAACATAGAAAAACAGAAAACAAGTCCAAACAATGAAATAATTGCAAAATTGTACACTGAGAGTCCAGAAGTAACATTGTAAAGATGTTATGTTCACTTTTTAAGGTTTATATCATGTGGCAAGAGAAAAAAATGGAAAATCTCCAAATGAGCTTAACTCACTCTGATGTACACATAAACATAGAAAAACAGAAAACAAGTCCAAACAATGAAATAATTGCTACATTTTACACTGATAGTTCAGAAGTAACATTGTAAAGCTGTTATGTTCACTTTTTAAGGTTTATATCATGTGGCAGGAGAAAAAAATAGATAATCTCCAAATGAGCTTAACTCAATCCAATGCGCAAGTTAACATAGAAAAACAGAAAACAAGTCCAAACAATGAAATAATTGCACCATTTTACACTGAGTGTCCAGAAGTAACATTGTAAAGATGTTATGTTCACTTTTTAAGGTTTATATCATGTGGCAGGAGAAAAAAATAGAAAATCTCCAAATGAGCTTATCTCACTCTAATGTACACATAAACATAGAAAAACAGAAAACAAGTCCAAACAATGAAATAATTGCACAATTTTACACTGAGAGTCCAGAAGTAACATTGTAAAGATGTTAAGTTCACTTTTTAAGGTTTATATCATGTGGCAAGAGAAAAAAATGGAAAATCTCCAAATGAGCTTAACTGACTCCAATGCGCAATTTAACATAGAAAAACAGAAAACAAGTCCAAACAATGAAATAATTGCTACATTTTAAACTGATAGTTCAGAAGTAACATTGTAAAGCTGTTATGTTCACTTTTTAAGGTTTATATCATGTGGCAGGAGAAAAAAATAGAATATCTCCAAATGAGTTTATCTCACTCTAATGTACACATAAACATAGAAAAACAGAAAACAAGTCCAAACAATGAAATAATTGCACAAGAAAATCTCCAAATGAGCTTATCTCACTCTAATGTACACATAAACATAGAAAAACAGAAAACAAGTCCAAACAATGAAATAATTGCACAATTTTAAACTGAGAGTCCAGAAGTAACATTGTAAAGATGTTAAGTTCACTTTTTAAGGTTTATATCATGTGGCAAGAGAAAAAAATAGAAAATCTCCAAATGAGCTTAACTCAATCCAATGCGCAAGTTAACATAGAAAAACAGAAAACAAGTCCAAACAATGAAATAATTGCACAATTTTACACTGAGAGTCCAGAAGTAACATTGTAAAGATGTTATGTTCACTTTTTAAGGTTTATATCATGTGGAAGGAGAAAAAAATAGAAAATCTCCAAATGAGCTTAACTCACTCCAATACGCAAGTTAACATAGAAAAACAGAAAACAAGTCCAAACAATGAAATAATTGCAAAATTTTACACTGAGAGTCCAGAAGTAACATTGTAAAGATGTTATGTTCACTTTTTAAGGTTTATATCATGTGGCAAGAGAAAAAAATGGAAAATCTCCAAATGAGCTTATCTCACTCTAATGTACACATAAACATAGAAAAACAGAAAACAAGTCCAAACAATGAAATAATTGCACAATTTTACACTGAGAGTACAGAAGTAACATTGTAAAGATGTTAAGTTCACTTTTTAAGGTTTATATCATGTGGCAGGAGAAAAAAATGGAAAATCTCCAAATGAGCTTAACTCAATCCAATGCGCAATTTAACATAGAAAAACAGAAAACAAGTCCAAACAATGAAATAATTGCAAAATTTTACACTGAGTGTCCAGAAGTAACATTGTAAAGCTGTTATGTTCACTTTTTAAGGTTTATATCATGTGGAAGGAGAAAAAAATAGAAAATCTCCAAATGAGCTTAACTCACTCCAATGCGCAAGTTAACATAGAAAAACAGAAAACAAGTCCAAACAATGAAATAATTGCAAAATTTTACACTGAGAGTCCAGAAGTAACATTGTAAAGATGTTATGTTCACTTTTTAAGGTTTATATCATGTGGCAAGAGAAAAAAATGGAAAATCTCCAAATGAGCTTAACTCACTCTGATGTACACATAAACATAGAAAAACAGAAAACAAGTCCAAACAATGAAATAATTGCACCATTTTACACTGAGTGTCCAGAAGTAACATTGTAAAGATGTTATGTTCACTTTTTAAGGTTTATATCATGTGGCAGGAGAAAAAAATAGAAAATCTCCAAATGAGCTTATCTCACTCTAATGTACACATAAACATAGAAAAACAGAAAACAAGTCCAAATAATGAAATAATTGCAAAATTTTACACTGAGTGTCCAGAAGTAACATTGTAAAGATGTTGTGTTCACTTTTTAAGGTTTATATCATGTGGCAGGAGAAAAAAATAGAAAATCTCCAAATGAGCTTAACTCACTCCAATGCGCAAGTTAACATAGAAAAACAGAAAACAAGTCCAAACAATGAAATAATTGCAAAATTGTACACTGAGAGTCCAGAAGTAACATTTTAAAGATGTTATGTTCACTTTTTAAGGTTTATATCATGTGGCAAGAGAAAAAAATGGAAAATCTCCAAATGAGCTTAACTCACTCTGATGTACACATAAACATAGAAAAACAGAAAACAAGTCCAAACAATGAAATAATTGCTACATTTTACACTGATAGTTCAGAAGTAACATTGTAAAGCTGTTATGTTCACTTTTTAAGGTTTATATCATGTGGCAGGAGAAAAAAATAGATAATCTCCAAATGAGCTTAACTCAATCCAATGCGCAAGTTAACATAGAAAAACAGAAAACAAGTCCAAACAATGAAATAATTGCACAATTTTACACTGAGTGTCCAGAAGTAACATTGTAAAGATGTTATGTTCACTTTTTAAGGTTTATATCATGTGGCAGGAGAAAAAAATAGAAAATCTCCAAATGAGCTTATCTTACTCTGATTTACACATAAACATAGAAAAACAGAAAACAAGGCCAAACAATGAAATAATTGCAAAATTTTACACTGAAAGTCCAGAAGTAACATTGTAAAGATGTTATGTTCACTTTTAAGGTTTATATCATGTGGCAAGAGAAAAAAATGGAAAATCTCCAAATGAGCTTAACTCACTCTGATGTACACATAAACATAGAAAAACAGAAAACAAGTCCAAACAATGAAATAATTGCTACATTTTACACTGATAGTCCAGAAGTAACATTGTAAAGCTGTTATGTTCACTTTTTAAGGTTTATATCATGTGGCAGGAGAAAAAAATAGAATATCTCCAAATGAGCTTAACTCACTCCAATGCGCAAGTTAACATAGAAAAACAGAAAACAAGTCCAAACAATGAAATAATTGCACCATTTTACACTGATAGTCCAGAAGTAACATTGTAAAGATGTTATGTTCACTTTTTAAGGTTTATATCATGTGGCAAGAGAAAAAAATGGAAAATCTCCAAATGAGCTTAACTCACTCTGATGTACACATAAACATAGAAAAACAGAAAACAAGTCCAAACAATGAAATAATTGCACCATTTTACACTGAGTGTCCAGAAGTAACATTGTAAAGATGTTATGTTCACTTTTTAAGGTTTATATCATGTGGCAGGAGAAAAAAATAGAAAATCTCCAAATGAGCTTATCTCACTCTAATGTACACATAAACATAGAAAAACAGAAAACAAGTCCAAATAATGAAACAATTGCAAAATTTTACACTGAGTGTCCAGAAGTTACATTGTAAAGATGTTGTGTTCACTTTTTAAGGTTTATATCATGTGGCAGGAGAAAAAAAATGAAAATCTCCAAATGAGCTTAACTCACTCCAATGCGCAAGTAAACCTAGAAAAACAGAAAACAAGTCCAAACAATGAAATAATTGCACAATTTTACACTGAGTGTCCAGAAGTAACATTGTAAAGATGTTATGTTCACTTTTTAAGGTTTATATCATGTGGAAGGAGAAAAAAATAGAAAATCTCCAAATGAGCTTAACTCACTCCAATGCGCAAGTTAACATAGAAAAACAGAAAACAAGTCCAAACAATGAAATAATTGCAAAATTGTACACTGAGAGTCCAGAAGTAACATTGTAAAGATGTTATGTTCACTTTTTAAGGTTTATATCATGTGGCAAGAGAAAAAAATGGAAAATCTCCAAATGAGCTTAACTCACTCTGATGTACACATAAACATAGAAAAACAGAAAACAAGTCCAAACAATGAAATAATTGCTACATTTTACACTGATAGTTCAGAAGTAACATTGTAAAGCTGTTATGTTCACTTTTTAAGGTTTATATCATGTGGCAGGAGAAAAAAATAGATAATCTCCAAATGAGCTTAACTCAATCCAATGCGCAAGTTAACATAGAAAAACAGAAAACAAGTCCAAACAATGAAATAATTGCACCATTTTACACTGAGTGTCCAGAAGTAACATTGTAAAGATGTTATGTTCACTTTTTAAGGTTTATATCATGTGGCAGGAGAAAAAAATGGAAAATCTCCAAATGAGCTTATCTCACTCTAATGTACACATAAACATAGAAAAACAGAAAACAAGTCCAAACAATGAAATAATTGCACAATTTTACACTGAGAGTCCAGAAGTAACATTGTAAAGATGTTAAGTTCACTTTTTAAGGTTTATATCATGTGGCAGAAGAAAAAAATGGAAAATCTCCAAATGAGCTTAACTGACTCCAATGCGCAATTTAACATAGAAAAACAGAAAACAAGTCCAAACAATGAAATAATTGCTACATTTTAAACTGATAGTTCAGAAGTAACATTGTAAAGCTGTTATGTTCACTTTTTAAGGTTTATATCATGTGGCAGGAGAAAAAAATAGAATATCTCCAAATGAGCTTATCTCACTCTAATGTACACATAAACATAGAAAAACAGAAAACAAGTCCAAACAATGAAATAATTGCACAAGAAAATCTCCAAATGAGCTTATCTCACTCTAATGTACACATAAACATAGAAAAACAGAAAACAAGTCCAAACAATGAAATAATTGCACAATTTTAAACTGAGAGTCCAGAAGTAACATTGTAAAGATGTTAAGTTCACTTTTTAAGGTTTATATCATGTGGCAAGAGAAAAAAATAGAAAATCTCCAAATGAGCTTAACTCAATCCAATGCGCAAGTTAACATAGAAAAACAGAAAACAAGTCCAAACAATGAAATAATTGCACAATTTTACACTGAGAGTCCAGAAGTAACATTGTAAAGATGTTAAGTTCACTTTTTAAGGTTTATATCATGTGGCAAGAGAAAAAAATAGAAAATCTCCAAATGAGCTTATCTCACTGTGATGTACACATAAATATAGAAAAACAGAAAACAAGTCCAAACAATGAAATAATTGCTACATTTTACACTGATAGTCCAGAAGTAACATTGTAAAGATGTTATGTTCACTTTTTAAGGTTTATATCATGTGGCAGGAGAAAAAAATAGATAATCTCCAAATGAGCTTAACTCAATCCAATGCGCAAGTTAACATAGAAAAACAGAAAACAAGTCCAAACAATGAAATAATTGCACAATTTTACACTGAGAGTCCAGAAGTAACATTGTAAAGATGTTAAGTTCACTTTTTAAGGTTTATATCATGTGGCAAGAGAAAAAAATAGAAAATCTCCAAATGAGCTTATCTCACTGTGATGTACACATAAATATAGAAAAACAGAAAACAAGTCCAAACAATGAAATAATTGCTACATTTTACACTGATAGTCCAGAAGTAACATTGTAAAGATGTTATGTTCACTTTTTAAGGTTTTTATATCATGTGGCAGGAGAAAGGAATAGAAAATCTCCAAATGAGCTTATCTCACTCTAATGTACACATAAACATAGAAAAACAGAAAACAAGTCCAAACAATGAAATAATTGCACAATTTTACACTGAGTGTCCAGAAGTAACATTGTAAAGATGTTATGTTCACTTTTTAAGGTTTATATCATGTGGAAGGAGAAAAAAATAGAAAATCTCCAAATGAGCTTAACTCACTCCAATACGCAAGTTAACATAGAAAAACAGAAAACAAGTCCAAACAATGAAATAATTGCAAAATTTTACACTGAGAGTCCAGAAGTAACATTGTAAAGCTGTTATGTTCACTTTTTAAGGTTTATATCATGTGGCAGGAGAAAAAAATGGAAAATCTCCAAATGAGCTTAACTCAATCGAATGCGCAAGTTAACATAGAAAAACAGAAAACAAGTCCAAACAATGAAATAATTGCTACATTTTACACTGATAGTTCAGAAGTAACATTGTAAAGCTGTTATGTTCACTTTTTAAGGTTTATATCATGTGGCAGGAGAAAAAAATAGAAAATCTCCAAATGAGCTTATCTCACTCTAATGTCACATAAACATAGAAAAACAGAAAACAAGTCCAAACAATGAAATAATTGCACAATTTTACACTGAGTGTCCAGAAGTAACATTGTAAAGATGTTATGTTCACTTTTTAAGGTTTATATCATGTGGCAGGAGAAAAAAATGGAAAATCTCCAAATGAGCTTATCTCACTCTAATGTACACATAAACATAGAAAAACAGAAAACAAGTCCAAACAATGAAATAATTGCACAATTTTACACTGAGAGTCCAGAAGTAACATTGTAAAGATGTTAAGTTCACTTTTTAAGGTTTATATCATGTGGCAGGAGAAAAAAATAGAAAATCTCCAAATGAGCTTATCTCACTGTGATGTACACATAAATATAGAAAAACAGAAAACAAGTCCAAACAATGAAATAATTGCTACATTTTACACTGAGTGTCCAGAAGTAACATTGTAAAGCTGTTATGTTCACTTTTTAAGGTTTATATCATGTGGCAGGAGAAAAAAATAGAAAATCTCCAAATGAGCTTATCTCACTGTGATTTACACATAAATATAGAAAAACAGAAAACAAGTCCAAACAATGAAATAATTGCTAAATTTTACACTGATAGTCCAGAAGTAACATTGTAAAGATGTTATGTTCACTTTTTAAGGTTTATATCATGTGGCAGGAGAAAAAAAATTGATAATCTCCAAATGAGCTTAACTCAATCCAATGCGCAAGTTAACATAGAAAAACAGAAAACAAGTCCAAACAATGAAATAATTACACAATTTTACACTGAGTGTCCAGAAGTAACATTGTAAAGATGTTATGTTCACTTTTTAAGGTTTATATCATGTGGCAGGAGAAAGGAATAGAAAATCTCCAAATGAGCTTATCTCACTCTAATGTACACATAAACATAGAAAAACAGAAAACAAGTCCAAACAATGAAATAATTGCACAATTTAACACTGAGAGTCCAGAAGTAACATTGTAAAGATGTTATGTTCACTTTTTCAGGTTTATATCATGTGGCAAGAGAAAAAAATGGAAAATCTCCAAATGAGCTTAACTCACTCTGATGTACACATAAACATAGAAAAACAGAAAACAAGTCCAAACAATGAAATAATTGCACCATTTTACACTGAGTGTCCAGAAGTAACATTGTAAAGATGTTATGTTCACTTTTTAAGGTTTATATCATGTGGCAGGAGAAAGGAATAGAACATCTCCAAATGAGCTTATCTCACTCTAATGTACACATAAACATAGAAAAACAGAAAACAAGTCCAAACAATGAAATAATTGCAATATTTTACACTGAGTGTCCAGAAGTAACATTGTAAAGCTGTTATGTTCACTTTTTAAGGTTTATATCATGTGGAAGGAGAAAAAAATAGAAAATCTCCAAATGAGCTTAACTCACTCCAATGCGCAAGTTAACATAGAAAAACAGAAAACAAGTCCAAACAATGAAATAATTGCAACATTTTACACTGAGTGTCCAGAAGTAACATTGTAAAGATGTTATGTTCACTTTTTAAGGTTTATATCATGTGGCAGGAGAAAAAAATAGAAAATCTCCAAATGAGCTTATCTCACTCTAATGTACACATAAACATAGAAAAACAGAAAACAAGTCCAAATAATGAAATAATTGCAAAATTTTACACTGAGTGTCCAGAAGTTACATTGTAAAGATGTTGTGTTCACTTTTTAAGGTTTATATCATGTGGCAGGAGAAAAAAATTGAAAATCTCCAAATGAGCTTAACTCACTCCAATGCGCAAGTAAACCTAGAAAAACAGAAAACAAGTCCAAACAATGAAATAATTGCACAATTTTACACTGAGTGTCCAGAAGTAACATTGTAAAGATGTTATGTTCACTTTTTAAGGTTTATATCATGTGGAAGGAGAAAAAAATAGAAAATCTCCAAATGAGCTTAACTCACTCCAATGTGCAAGTTAACATAGAAAAACAGAAAACAAGTCCAAACAATGAAATAATTGCAAAATTGTACACTGAGAGTCCAGAAGTAACATTGTAAAGATGTTATGTTCACTTTTTAAGGTTTATATCATGTGGCAAGAGAAAAAAATGGAAAATCTCCAAATGAGCTTAACTCACTCTGATGTACACATAAACATAGAAAAACAGAAAACAAGTCCAAACAATGAAATAATTGCTACATTTTACACTGATAGTTCAGAAGTAACATTGTAAAGCTGTTATGTTCACTTTTTAAGGTTTATATCATGTGGCAGGAGAAAAAAATGGAAAATCTCCAAATGAGCTTATCTCACTCTAATGTACACATAAACATAGAAAAACAGAAAACAAGTCCAAACAATGAAATAATTGCACAATTTTACACTGAGAGTCCAGAAGTAACATTGTAAAGATGTTAAGTTCACTTTTTAAGGTTTATATCATGTGGCAGGAGAAAAAAATAGAAAATCTCCAAATGAGCTTATCTCACTGTGATGTACACATAAATATAGAAAAACAGAAAACAAGTCCAAACAATGAAATAATTGCTACATTTTACACTGAGTGTCCAGAAGTAACATTGTAAAGCTGTTATGTTCACTTTTTAAGGTTTATATCATGTGGCAGGAGAAAAAAATAGAAAATCTCCAAATGAGCTTATCTCACTGTGATGTACACATAAATATAGAAAAACAGAAAACAAGTCCAAACAATGAAATAATTGCTAAATTTTACACTGATAGTCCAGAAGTAACATTGTAAAGATGTTATGTTCACTTTTTAAGGTTTATATCATGTGGCAGGAGAAAAAAATTGATAATCTCCAAATGAGCTTAACTCAATCCAATGCGCAAGTTAACATAGAAAAACAGAAAACAAGTCCAAACAATGAAATAATTACACAATTTTACACTGAGTGTCCAGAAGTAACATTGTAAAGATGTTATGTTCACTTTTTAAGGTTTATATCATGTGGCAGGAGAAAGGAATAGAAAATCTCCAAATGAGCTTATCTCACTCTAATGTACACATAAACATAGAAAAACAGAAAACAAGTCCAAACAATGAAATAATTGCACAATTTAACACTGAGAGTCCAGAAGTAACATTGTAAAGATGTTATGTTCACTTTTTCAGGTTTATATCATGTGGCAAGAGAAAAAAATGGAAAATCTCCAAATGAGCTTAACTCACTCTGATGTACACATAAACATAGAAAAACAGAAAACAAGTCCAAACAATGAAATAATTGCACCATTTTACACTGAGTGTCCAGAAGTAACATTGTAAAGCTGTTATGTTCACTTTTTAAGGTTTATATCATGTGGAAGGAGAAAAAAATAGAAAATCTCCAAATGAGCTTAACTCACTCCAATGCGCAAGTTAACATAGAAAAACAGAAAACAAGTCCAAACAATGAAATAATTGCAACATTTTACACTGAGTGTCCAGAAGAAACATTGTAAAGATGTTATGTTCACTTTTTAAGGTTTATATCATGTGGCAGGAGAAAAAAATAGAAAATCTCCAAATGAGCTTATCTCACTCTAATGTACACATAAACATAGAAAAACAGAAAACAAGTCCAAATAATGAAATAATTGCAAAATTTTACACTGAGTGTCCAGAAGTAACATTGTAAAGCTGTTATGTTCACTTTTTAAGGTTTATATCATGTGGCAGGAGAAAAAAATTGAAAATCTCCAAATGAGCTTAACTCACTCCAATGCGCAAGTAAACCTAGAAAAACAGAAAACAAGTCCAAACAATGAAATAATTGCACAATTTTACACTGAGTGTCCAGAAGTAACATTGTAAAGATGTTATGTTCACTTTTTAAGGTTTATATCATGTGGAAGGAGAAAAAAATAGAAAATCTCCAAATGAGCTTAACTCACTCCAATGTGCAAGTTAACATAGAAAAACAGAAAACAAGTCCAAACAATGAAATAATTGCAAAATTGTACACTGAGAGTCCAGAAGTAACATTGTAAAGATGTTATGTTCACTTTTTAAGGTTTATATCATGTGGCAAGAGAAAAAAATGGAAAATCTCCAAAATGAGCTTAACTCACTCTGATGTACACATAAACATAGAAAAACAGAAAACAAGTCCAAACAATGAAATAATTGCTACATTTTACACTGATAGTTCAGAAGTAACATTGTAAAGCTGTTATGTTCACTTTTTAAGGTTTATATCATGTGGCAGGAGAAAAAAATAGATAATCTCCAAATGAGCTTAACTCAATCCAATGCGCAAGTTAACATAGAAAAACAGAAAACAAGTCCAAACAATGAAATAATTGCACAATTTTACACTGAGTGTCCAGAAGTAACATTGTAAAGATGTTATGTTCACTTTTTAAGGTTTATATCATGTGGCAGGAGAAAAAAATAGAAAATCTCCAAATGAGCTTATTTTACTCTGATTTACACATAAACATAGAAAAACAGAAAACAAGGCCAAACAATGAAATAATTGCAAAATTTTACACTGAAAGTCCAGAAGTAACATTGTAAAGATGTTATGTTCACTTTTTAAGGTTTATATCATGTGGCAAGAGAAAAAAATGGAAAATCTCCAAATGAGCTTAACTCACTCTGATGTACACATAAACATAGAAAAACAGAAAACAAGTCCAAACAATGAAATAATTGCTACATTTTACACTGATAGTCCAGAAGTAACATTGTAAAGCTGTTATGTTCACTTTTTAAGGTTTATATCATGTGGCAGGAGAAAAAAATAGAATATCTCCAAATGAGCTTAACTCACTCCAATGCGCAAGTTAACATAGAAAAACAGAAAACAAGTCCAAACAATGAAATAATTGCACCATTTTACACTGAGTGTCCAGAAGTAACATTGTAAAGATGTTATGTTCACTTTTTAAGGTTTATATCATGTGGAAGGAGAAAAAAATAGAAAATCTCCAAATGAGCTTAACTCACTCCAATGCGCAAGTTAACATAGAAAAACAGAAAACAAGTCCAAACAATGAAATAATTGCAAAATTTTACACTGAGAGTCCAGAAGTAACATTGTAAAGATGTTATGTTCACTTTTTAAGGTTTATATCATGTGGCAAGAGAAAAAAATGGAAAATCTCCAAATGAGCTTAACTCACTCTGATGTACACATAAACATAGAAAAACAGAAAACAAGTCCAAACAATGAAATAATTGCACCATTTTACACTGAGTGTCCAGAAGTAACATTGTAAAGATGTTATGTTCACTTTTTAAGGTTTATATCATGTGGCAGGAGAAAAAAATAGAAAATCTCCAAATGAGCTTATCTCACTCTAATGTACACATAAACATAGAAAAACAGAAAACAAGTCCAAATAATGAAACAATTGCAAAATTTTACACTGAGTGTCCAGAAGTTACATTGTAAAGATGTTGTGTTCACTTTTTAAGGTTTATATCATGTGGCAGGAGAAAAAAATTGAAAATCTCCAAATGAGCTTAACTCACTCCAATGCGCAAGTAAACCTAGAAAAACAGAAAACAAGTCCAAACAATGAAATAATTGCACAATTTTACACTGAGTGTCCAGAAGTAACATTGTAAAGATGTTATGTTCACTTTTTAAGGTTTATATCATGTGGAAGGTGAAAAAAATAGAAAATCTCCAAATGAGCTTAACTCACTCCAATGCGCAAGTTAACATCGAAAAACAGAAAACAAGTCCAAACAATGAAATAATTGCAAAATTGTACACTGAGAGTCCAGAAGTAACATTGTAAAGATGTTATGTTCACTTTTTAAGGTTTATATCATGTGGCAGGAGAAAGGAATAGAAAATCTCCAAATGAGCTTATCTCACTCTAATGTACACATAAACATAGAAAAACAGAAAACAAGTCCAAACAATGAAATAATTGCACAATTTAACACTGAGAGTCCAGAAGTAACATTGTAAAGATGTTATGTTCACTTTTTCAGGTTTATATCATGTGGCAAGAGAAAAAAATGGAAAATCTCCAAATGAGCTTAACTCACTCTGATGTACACATAAACATAGAAAAACAGAAAACAAGTCCAAACAATGAAATAATTGCAACATTTTACACTGAGTGTCCAGAAGTAACATTGTAAAGATGTTATGTTCACTTTTTAAGGTTTATATCATGTGGCAGGAGAAAAAAATAGAAAATCTCCAAATGAGCTTATCTCACTCTAATGTACACATAAACATAGAAAAACAGAAAACAAGTCCAAATAATGAAATAATTGCAAAATTTTACACTGAGTGTCCAGAAGTTACATTGTAAAGATGTTGTGTTCACTTTTTAAGGTTTATATCATGTGGCAGGAGAAAAAAATTGAAAATCTCCAAATGAGCTTAACTCACTCTGATGTACACATAAACATAGAAAAACAGAAAACAAGTCCAAACAATGAAATAATTGCTACATTTTACACTGATAGTTCAGAAGTAACATTGTAAAGCTGTTATGTTCACTTTTTAAGGTTTATATCATGTGGCAGGAGAAAAAAATAGAAAATCTCCAAATGAGCTTATCTCACTCTAATGTACACATAAACATAGAAAAACAGAAAACAAGTCCAAAAAATGAAATAATTGCACAATTTTACACTGAGTGTCCAGAAGTAACATTGTAAAGATGTTATGTTCACTTTTTAAGGTTTATATCATGTGGCAGGAGAAAAAAATGGAAAATCTCCAAATGAGCTTATCTCACTCTAATGTACACATAAACATAGAAAAACAGAAAACAAGTCCAAACAATGAAATAATTGCACAATTTCACACTGAGAGTCCAGAAGTAACATTGTAAAGATGTTAAGTTCACTTTTTAAGGTTTATATCATGTGGCAGGAGAAAAAAATAGAAAATCTCCAAATGAGCTTATCTCACTGTGATGTACACATGAATATAGAAAAACAGAAAACAAGTCCAAACAATGAAATAATTGCTACATTTTACACTGAGTGTCCAGAAGTAACATTGTAAAGCTGTTATGTTCACTTTTTAAGGTTTATATCATGTGGCAGGAGAAAAAAATAGAAAATCTCCAAATGAGCTTATCTCACTGTGATGTACACATAAATATAGAAAAACAGAAAACAAGTCCAAACAATGAAATAATTGCTAAATTTTACACTGATAGTCCAGAAGTAACATTGTAAAGATGTTATGTTCACTTTTTAAGGTTTATATCATGTGGCAGGAGAAAAAAATTGATAATCTCCAAATGAGCTTAACTCAATCCAATGCGCAAGTTAACATAGAAAAACAGAAAACAAGTCCAAACAATGAAATAATTGCACAATTTAACACTGAGAGTCCAGAAGTAACATTGTAAAGATGTTATGTTCACTTTTTCAGGTTTATATCATGTGGCAAGAGAAAAAAATGGAAAATCTCCAAATGAGCTTAACTCACTCTGATGTACACATAAACATAGAAAAACAGAAAACAAGTCCAAACAATGAAATAATTGCACCATTTTACACTGAGTGTCCAGAAGTAACATTGTAAAGATGTTATGTTCACTTTTTAAGGTTTATATCATGTGGCAGGAGAAAGGAATAGAAAATCTCCAAATGAGCTTATCTCACTCTAATGTACACATAAACATAGAAAAACAGAAAACAAGTCCAAACAATGAAATAATTGCACAATTTAACACTGAGAGTCCAGAAGTAACATTGTAAAGATGTTATGTTCACTTTTTCAGGTTTATATCATGTGGCAAGAGAAAAAAATGGAAAATCTCCAAATGAGCTTAACTCACTCTGATGTACACATAAACATAGAAAAACAGAAAACAAGTCCAAACAATGAAATAATTGCACCATTTTACACTGAGTGTCCAGAAGTAACATTGTAAAGATGTTATGTTCACTTTTTAAGGTTTATATCATGTGGCAGGAGAAAGGAATAGAAAATCTCCAAATGAGCTTATCTCACTCTAATGTACACATAAACATAGAAAAACAGAAAACAAGTCCAAACAATGAAATAATTGCAATATTTTACACTGAGTGTCCAGAAGTAACATTGTAAAGCTGTTATGTTCACTTTTTAAGGTTTATATCATGTGGAAGGAGAAAAAAATAGAAAATCTCCAAATGAGCTTAACTCACTCCAATGCGCAAGTTAACATAGAAAAACAGAAAACAAGTCCAAACAATGAAATAATTGCAACATTTTACACTGAGTGTCCAGAAGTAACATTGTAAAGATGTTATGTTCACTTTTTAAGGTTTATATCATGTGGCAGGAGAAAAAAATAGAAAATCTCCAAATGAGCTTATCTCACTCTAATGTACACATAAACATAGAAAAACAGAAAACAAGTCCAAATAATGAAATAATTGCAAAATTTTACACTGAGTGTCCAGAAGTTACATTGTACAGATGTTGTGTTCACTTTTTAAGGTTTATATCATGTGGCAGGAGAAAAAAATTGAAAATCTCCAAATGAGCTTAACTCACTCCAATGCGCAAGTAAACCTAGAAAAACAGAAAACAAGTCCAAACAATGAAATAATTGCACAATTTTACACTGAGTGTCCAGAAGTTACATTGTAAAGATGTTGTGTTCACTTTTTAAGGTTTATATCATGTGGCAGGAGAAAAAAATTGAAAATCTCCAAATGAGCTTAACTCACTCCAATGCGCAAGTAAACCTAGAAAAACAGAAAACAAGTCCAAACAATGAAATAATTGCACAATTTTACACTGAGTGTCCAGAAGTAACATTGTAAAGATGTTATGTTCACTTTTTAAGGTTTATATCATGTGGAAGGAGAAAAAAATAGAAAATCTCCAAATGAGCTTAACTCACTCCAATGTGCAAGTTAACATAGAAAAACAGAAAACAAGTCCAAACAATGAAATAATTGCAAAATTGTACACTGAGAGTCCAGAAGTAACATTGTAAAGATGTTATGTTCACTTTTTAAGGTTTATATCATGTGGCAAGAGAAAAAAATGGAAAATCTCCAAATGAGCTTAACTCACTCTGATGTACACATAAACATAGAAAAACAGAAAACAAGTCCAAACAATGAAATAATTGCTACATTTTACACTGATAGTTCAGAAGTAACATTGTAAAGATGTTATGTTCACTTTTTAAGGTTTATATCATGTGGCAGGAGAAAAAAATAGAAAATCTCCAAATGAGCTTATCTCACTCTAATGTACACATAAACATAGAAAAACAGAAAACAAGTCCAAACAATGAAATAATTGCACAATTTTACACTGAGTGTCCAGAAGTAACATTGTAAAGATGTTATGTTCACTTTTTAAGGTTTATATCATGTGGCAGGAGAAAAAAATTGATAATCTCCAAATGAGCTTAACTCAATCCAATGCGCAAGTTAACATAGAAAAACAGAAAACAAGTCCAAACAATGAAATTATTACACAATTTTACACTGAGTGTCCAGAAGTAACATTGTAAAGATGTTATGTTCACTTTTTAAGGTTTATATCATGTGGCAGGAGAAAGGAATAGAAAATCTCCAAATGAGCTTATCTCACTCTAATGTACACATAAACATAGAAAAACAGAAAACAAGTCCAAACAATGAAATAATTGCACAATTTAACACTGAGTGTCCAGAAGTAACATTGTAAAGATGTTATGTTCACTTTTTCAGGTTTATATCATGTGGCAAGAGAAAAAAATGGAAAATCTCCAAATGAGCTTAACTCACTCTGATGTACACATAAACATAGAAAAACAGAAAACAAGTCCAAACAATGAAATAATTACACCATTTTACACTGAGTGTCCAGAAGTAACATTGTAAAGATGTTATGTTCACTTTTTAAGGTTTATATTATGTGGCAGGAGAAAGGAATAGAAAATCTCCAAATGAGTTTATCTCACTCTAATGTACACATAAACATAGAAAAACAGAAAACAAGTCCAAACAATGAAATAATTGCACAATTTAACACTGAGAGTCCAGAAGTAACATTGTAAAGATGTTATGTTCACTTTTTCAGGTTTATATCATGTGGCAAGAGAAAAAAATGGAAAATCTCCAAATGAGCTTAACTCACTCTGATGTACACATAAACATAGAAAAACAGAAAAAATAGAAAATCTCCAAATGAGCTTATCTCACTCCAATGCGCAAGTAAACCTAGAAAAACAGAAAACAAGTCCAAACAATGAAATAATTGCACAATTTTACACTGAGTGTCCAGAAGTAACATTGTAAAGATGTTATGTTCACTTTTTAAGGTTTATATCATGTGGAAGGAGAAAAAAATAGAAAATCTCCAAATGAGCTTAACTCACTCCAATGTGCAAGTTAACATAGAAAAACAGAAAACAAGTCCAAACAATGAAATAATTGCAAAATTGTACACTGAGAGTCCAGAAGTAACATTGTAAAGATGTTATGTTCACTTTTTAAGGTTTATATCATGTGGCAAGAGAAAAAAATGGAAAATCTCCAAATGAGCTTAACTCACTCTGATGTACACATAAACATAGAAAAACAGAAAACAAGTCCAAACAATGAAATAATTGCTACATTTTACACTGATAGTTCAGAAGTAACATTGTAAAGCTGTTATGTTCACTTTTTAAGGTTTATATCATGTGGCAGGAGAAAAAAATAGATAATCTCCAAATGAGCTTAACTCAATCCAATGCGCAAGTTAACATAGAAAAACAGAAAACAAGTCCAAACAATGAAATAATTGCACAATTTTACACTGAGTGTCCAGAAGTAACATTGTAAAGATGTTATGTTCACTTTTTAAGGTTTATATCATGTGGCAGGAGAAACAAATAGAAAATCTCCAAATGAGCTTATTTTACTCTGATTTACACATAAACATAGAAAAACAGAAAACAAGGCCAAACAATGAAATAATTGCAAAATTTTACACTGAAAGTCCAGAAGTAACATTGTAAAGATGTTATGTTCACTTTTTAAGGTTTATATCATGTGGCAAGAGAAAAAAATGGAAAATCTCCAAATGAGCTTAACTCACTCTGATGTACACATAAACATAGAAAAACAGAAAACAAGTCCAAACAATGAAATAATTGCTACATTTTACACTGATAGTCCAGAAGTAACATTGTAAAGCTGTTATGTTCACTTTTTAAGGTTTATATCATGTGGCAGGAGAAAAAAATAGAATATCTCCAAATGAGCTTAACTCACTCCAATGCGCAAGTTAACATAGAAAAACAGAAAACAAGTCCAAACAATGAAATAATTGCACCATTTTACACTGAGTGTCCAGAAGTAACATTGTAAAGATGTTATGTTCACTTTTTAAGGTTTATATCATGTGGAAGGAGAAAAAAATAGAAAATCTCCAAATGAGCTTAACTCACTCCAATGCGCAAGTTAACATAGAAAAACAGAAAACAAGTCCAAACAATGAAATAATTGCAAAATTTTACACTGAGAGTCCAGAAGTAACATTGTAAAGATGTTATGTTCACTTTTTAAGGTTTATATCATGTGGCAAGAGAAAAAAATGGAAAATCTCCAAATGAGCTTAACTCACTCTGATGTACACATAAACATAGAAAAACAGAAAACAAGTCCAAACAATGAAATAATTGCACCATTTTACACTGAGTGTCCAGAAGTAACATTGTAAAGATGTTATGTTCACTTTTTAAGGTTTATATCATGTGGCAGGAGAAAAAAATAGAAAATCTCCAAATGAGCTTATCTCACTCTAATGTACACATAAACATAGAAAAACAGAAAACAAGTCCAAATAATGAAACAATTGCAAAATTTTACACTGAGTGTCCAGAAGTTACATTGTAAAGATGTTGTGTTCACTTTTTAAGGTTTATATCATGTGGCAGGAGAAAAAAATTGAAAATCTCCAAATGAGCTTAACTCACTCCAATGCGCAAGTAAACCTAGAAAAACAGAAAACAAGTCCAAACAATGAAATAATTGCACAATTTTACACTGAGTGTCCAGAAGTAACATTGTAAAGATGTTATGTTCACTTTTTAAGGTTTATATCATGTGGAAGGTGAAAAAAATAGAAAATCTCCAAATGAGCTTAACTCACTCCAATGCGCAAGTTAACATCGAAAAACAGAAAACAAGTCCAAACAATGAAATAATTGCAAAATTGTACACTGAGAGTCCAGAAGTAACATTGTAAAGATGTTATGTTCACTTTTTAAGGTTTATATCATGTGGCAGGAGAAAGGAATAGAAAATCTCCAAATGAGCTTATCTCACTCTAATGTACACATAAACATAGAAAAACAGAAAACAAGTCCAAACAATGAAATAATTGCACAATTTAACACTGAGAGTCCAGAAGTAACATTGTAAAGATGTTATGTTCACTTTTTCAGGTTTATATCATGTGGCAAGAGAAAAAAATGGAAAATCTCCAAATGAGCTTAACTCACTCTGATGTACACATAAACATAGAAAAACAGAAAACAAGTCCAAACAATGAAATAATTGCAACATTTTACACTGAGTGTCCAGAAGTAACATTGTAAAGATGTTATGTTCACTTTTTAAGGTTTATATCATGTGGCAGGAGAAAAAAATAGAAAATCTCCAAATGAGCTTATCTCACTCTAATGTACACATAAACATAGAAAAACAGAAAACAAGTCCAAATAATGAAATAATTGCAAAATTTTACACTGAGTGTCCAGAAGTTACATTGTAAAGATGTTGTGTTCACTTTTTAAGGTTTATATCATGTGGCAGGAGAAAAAAATTGAAAATCTCCAAATGAGCTTAACTCACTCCAATGCGCAAGTAAACCTAGAAAAACAGAAAACAAGTCCAAACAATGAAATAATTGCACAATTTTACACTGAGTGTCCAGAAGTAACATTGTAAAGATGTTATGTTCACTTTTTAAGGTTTATATCATGTGGAAGGAGAAAAAAATAGAAAATCTCCAAATGAGCTTATCTCACTGTGATGTACACATAAATATAGAAAAACAGAAAACAAGTCCAAACAATGAAATAATTGCTAAATTTTACACTGATAGTCCAGAAGTAACATTGTAAAGATGTTATGTTCACTTTTTAAGGTTTATATCATGTGGCAGGAGAAAAAAATTGATAATCTCCAAATGAGCTTAACTCAATCCAATGCGCAAGTTAACATAGAAAAACAGAAAACAAGTCCAAACAATGAAATAATTGCACAATTTAACACTGAGAGTCCAGAAGTAACATTGTAAAGATGTTATGTTCACTTTTTCAGGTTTATATCATGTGGCAAGAGAAAAAAATGGAAAATCTCCAAATGAGCTTAACTCACTCTGATGTACACATAAACATAGAAAAACAGAAAACAAGTCCAAACAATGAAATAATTGCACCATTTTACACTGAGTGTCCAGAAGTAACATTGTAAAGATGTTATGTTCACTTTTTAAGGTTTATATCATGTGGCAGGAGAAAGGAATAGAAAATCTCCAAATGAGCTTATCTCACTCTAATGTACACATAAACATAGAAAAACAGAAAACAAGTCCAAACAATGAAATAATTGCACAATTTAACACTGAGAGTCCAGAAGTAACATTGTAAAGATGTTATGTTCACTTTTTCAGGTTTATATCATGTGGCAAGAGAAAAAAATGGAAAATCTCCAAATGAGCTTAACTCACTCTGATGTACACATAAACATAGAAAAACAGAAAACAAGTCCAAACAATGAAATAATTGCACCATTTTACACTGAGTGTCCAGAAGTAACATTGTAAAGATGTTATGTTCACTTTTTAAGGTTTATATCATGTGGCAGGAGAAAGGAATAGAAAATCTCCAAATGAGCTTATCTCACTCTAATGTACACATAAACATAGAAAAACAGAAAACAAGTCCAAACAATGAAATAATTGCAATATTTTACACTGAGTGTCCAGATGTAACATTGTAAAGCTGTTATGTTCACTTTTTAAGGTTTATATCATGTGGAAGGAGAAAAAAATAGAAAATCTCCAAATGAGCTTAACTCACTCCAATGCGCAAGTTAACATAGAAAAACAGAAAACAAGTCCAAACAATGAAATAATTGCAACATTTTACACTGAGTGTCCAGAAGTAACATTGTAAAGATGTTATGTTCACTTTTTAAGGTTTATATCATGTGGCAGGAGAAAAAAATAGAAAATCTCCAAATGAGCTTATCTCACTCTAATGTACACATAAACATAGAAAAACAGAAAACAAGTCCAAATAATGAAATAATTGCAAAATTTTACACTGAGTGTCCAGAAGTTACATTGTACAGATGTTGTGTTCACTTTTTAAGGTTTATATCATGTGGCAGGAGAAAAAAATTGAAAATCTCCAAATGAGCTTAACTCACTCCAATGCGCAAGTAAACCTAGAAAAACAGAAAACAAGTCCAAACAATGAAATAATTGCACAATTTTACACTGAGTGTCCAGAAGTTACATTGTAAAGATGTTGTGTTCACTTTTTAAGGTTTATATCATGTGGCAGGAGAAAAAAATTGAAAATCTCCAAATGAGCTTAACTCACTCCAATGCGCAAGTAAACCTAGAAAAACAGAAAACAAGTCCAAACAATGAAATAATTGCACAATTTTACACTGAGTGTCCAGAAGTAACATTGTAAAGATGTTATGTTCACTTTTTAAGGTTTATATCATGTGGAAGGAGAAAAAAATAGAAAATCTCCAAATGAGCTTAACTCACTCCAATGTGCAAGTTAACATAGAAAAACAGAAAACAAGTCCAAACAATGAAATAATTGCAAAATTGTACACTGAGAGTCCAGAAGTAACATTGTAAAGATGTTATGTTCACTTTTTAAGGTTTATATCATGTGGCAAGAGAAAAAAATGGAAAATCTCCAAATGAGCTTAACTCACTCTGATGTACACATAAACATAGAAAAACAGAAAACAAGTCCAAACAATGAAATAATTGCTACATTTTACACTGATAGTTCAGAAGTAACATTGTAAAGATGTTATGTTCACTTTTTAAGGTTTATATCATGTGGCAGGAGAAAAAAATAGAAAATCTCCAAATGAGCTTATCTCACTCTAATGTACACATAAACATAGAAAAACAGAAAACAAGTCCAAACAATGAAATAATTGCACAATTTTACACTGAGTGTCCAGAAGTAACATTGTAAAGATGTTATGTTCACTTTTTAAGGTTTATATCATGTGGCAGGAGAAAAAAATGGAAAATCTCCAAATGAGCTTATCTCACTCTAATGTACACATAAATATAGAAAAACAGAAAACAAGTCCAAACAATGAAATAATTGCTAAATTTTACACTGATAGTCCAGAAGTAACATTGTAAAGATGTTATGTTCACTTTTTAAGGTTTATATCATGTGGCAGGAGAAAAAAATTGATAATCTCCAAATGAGCTTAACTCAATCCAATGCGCAAGTTAACATAGAAAAACAGAAAACAAGTCCAAACAATGAAATAATTACACAATTTTACACTGAGTGTCCAGAAGTAACATTGTAAAGATGTTATGTTCACTTTTTAAGGTTTATATCATGTGGCAGGAGAAAGGAATAGAAAATCTCCAAATGAGCTTATCTCACTCTAATGTACACATAAACATAGAAAAACAGAAAACAAGTCCAAACAATGAAATAATTGCACAATTTAACACTGAGTGTCCAGAAGTAACATTGTAAAGATGTTATGTTCACTTTTTCAGGTTTATATCATGTGGCAAGAGAAAAAAATGGAAAATCTCCAAATGAGCTTAACTCACTCTGATGTACACATAAACATAGAAAAACAGAAAACAAGTCCAAACAATGAAATAATTACACCATTTTACACTGAGTGTCCAGAAGTAACATTGTAAAGATGTTATGTTCACTTTTTAAGGTTTATATTATGTGGCAGGAGAAAGGAATAGAAAATCTCCAAATGAGTTTATCTCACTCTAATGTACACATAAACATAGAAAAACAGAAAACAAGTCCAAACAATGAAATAATTGCACAATTTAACACTGAGAGTCCAGAAGTAACATTGTAAAGATGTTATGTTCACTTTTTCAGGTTTATATCATGTGGCAAGAGAAAAAAATGGAAAATCTCCAAATGAGCTTAACTCACTCTGATGTACACATAAACATAGAAAAACAGAAAACAAGTCCAAACAATGAAATAATTGCACCATTTTACACTGAGTGTCCAGAAGTAACATTGTAAAGATGTTATGTTCACTTTTTAAGGTTTATATCATGTGGCAGGAGAAAAAAATTGATAATCTCCAAATGAGCTTAACTCAATCCAATGCGCAAGTTAACATAGAAAAACAGAAAACAAGTCCAAACAATGAAATAATTACACAATTTTACACTGAGTGTCCAGAAGTAACATTGTAAAGATGTTATGTTCACTTTTTAAGGTTTATATCATGTGGCAGGAGAAAGGAATAGAAAATCTCCAAATGAGCTTATCTCACTCTAATGTACACATAAACATAGAAAAACAGAAAACAAGTCCAAACAATGAAATAATTGCAATATTTTACACTGAGTGTCCAGAAGTAACATTGTAAAGCTGTTATGTTCACTTTTTAAGGTTTATATCATGTGGAAGGAGAAAAAAATAGAAAATCTCCAAATGAGCTTAACTCACTCCAATGCGCAAGTTAACATAGAAAAACAGAAAACAAGTCCAAACAATGAAATAATTGCAACATTTTACACTGAGTGTCCAGAAGTAACATTGTAAAGATGTTATGTTCACTTTTTAAGGTTTATATCATGTGGCAGGAGAAAAAAATAGAAAATCTCCAAATGAGCTTATCTCACTCTAATGTACACATAAACATAGAAAAACAGAAAACAAGTCCAAATAATGAAATAATTGCAAAATTTTACACTGAGTGTCCAGAAGTTACATTGTACAGATGTTGTGTTCACTTTTTAAGGTTTATATCATGTGGCAGGAGAAAAAAATTGAAAATCTCCAAATGAGCTTAACTCACTCCAATGCGCAAGTAAACCTAGAAAAACAGAAAACAAGTCCAAACAATGAAATAATTGCACAATTTTACACTGAGTGTCCAGAAGTAACATTGTAAAGATGTTATGTTCACTTTTTAAGGTTTATATCATGTGGAAGGAGAAAAAAATAGAAAATCTCCAAATGAGCTTAACTCACTCCAATGTGCAAGTTAACATAGAAAAACAGAAAACAAGTCCAAACAATGAAATAATTGCAAAATTGTACACTGAGAGTCCAGAAGTAACATTGTAAAGATGTTATGTTCACTTTTTAAGGTTTATATCATGTGGCAAGAGAAAAAAATGGAAAATCTCCAAATGAGCTTAACTCACTCTGATGTACACATAAACATAGAAAAACAGAAAACAAGTCCAAACAATGAAATAATTGCTACATTTTACACTGATAGTTCAGAAGTAACATTGTAAAGCTGTTATGTTCACTTTTTAAGGTTTATATCATGTGGCAGGAGAAAAAAATAGAAAATCTCCAAATGAGCTTATCTCACTCTAATGTACACATAAACATAGAAAAACAGAAAACAAGTCCAAACAATGAAATAATTGCACAATTTTACACTGAGTGTCCAGAAGTAACATTGTAAAGATGTTATGTTCACTTTTTAAGGTTTATATCATGTGGCAGGAGAAAAAAATGGAAAATCTCCAAATGAGCTTATCTCACTCTAATGTACACATAAACATAGAAAAACAGAAAACAAGTCCAAACAATGAAATAATTGCACAATTTCACACTGAGAGTCCAGAAGTAACATTGTAAAGATGTTAAGTTCACTTTTTAAGGTTTATATCATGTGGCAGGAGAAAAAAATAGAAAATCTCCAAATGAGCTTATCTCACTGTGATGTACACATGAATATAGAAAAACAGAAAACAAGTCCAAACAATGAAATAATTGCTACATTTTACACTGAGTGTCCAGAAGTAACATTGTAAAGCTGTTATGTTCACTTTTTAAGGTTTATATCATGTGGCAGGAGAAAAAAATAGAAAATCTCCAAATGAGCTTATCTCACTGTGATGTACACATAAATATAGAAAAACAGAAAACAAGTCCAAACAATGAAATAATTGCTAAATTTTACACTGATAGTCCAGAAGTAACATTGTAAAGATGTTATGTTCACTTTTTAAGGTTTATATCATGTGGCAGGAGAAAAAAATTGATAATCTCCAAATGAGCTTAACTCAATCCAATGCGCAAGTTAACATAGAAAAACAGAAAACAAGTCCAAACAATGAAATAATTGCACAATTTAACACTGAGAGTCCAGAAGTAACATTGTAAAGATGTTATGTTCACTTTTTCAGGTTTATATCATGTGGCAAGAGAAAAAAATGGAAAATCTCCAAATGAGCTTAACTCACTCTGATGTACACATAAACATAGAAAAACAGAAAACAAGTCCAAACAATGAAATAATTGCACCATTTTACACTGAGTGTCCAGAAGTAACATTGTAAAGATGTTATGTTCACTTTTTAAGGTTTATATCATGTGGCAGGAGAAAGGAATAGAAAATCTCCAAATGAGCTTATCTCACTCTAATGTACACATAAACATAGAAAAACAGAAAACAAGTCCAAACAATGAAATAATTGCACAATTTAACACTGAGAGTCCAGAAGTAACATTGTAAAGATGTTATGTTCACTTTTTCAGGTTTATATCATGTGGCAAGAGAAAAAAATGGAAAATCTCCAAATGAGCTTAACTCACTCTGATGTACACATAAACATAGAAAAACAGAAAACAAGTCCAAACAATGAAATAATTGCACCATTTTACACTGAGTGTCCAGAAGTAACATTGTAAAGATGTTATGTTCACTTTTTAAGGTTTATATCATGTGGCAGGAGAAAGGAATAGAAAATCTCCAAATGAGCTTATCTCACTCTAATGTACACATAAACATAGAAAAACAGAAAACAAGTCCAAACAATGAAATAATTGCAATATTTTACACTGAGTGTCCAGAAGTAACATTGTAAAGCTGTTATGTTCACTTTTTAAGGTTTATATCATGTGGAAGGAGAAAAAAATAGAAAATCTCCAAATGAGCTTAACTCACTCCAATGCGCAAGTTAACATAGAAAAACAGAAAACAAGTCCAAACAATGAAATAATTGCAACATTTTACACTGAGTGTCCAGAAGTAACATTGTAAAGATGTTATGTTCACTTTTTAAGGTTTATATCATGTGGCAGGAGAAAAAAATAGAAAATCTCCAAATGAGCTTATCTCACTCTAATGTACACATAAACATAGAAAAACAGAAAACAAGTCCAAATAATGAAATAATTGCAAAATTTTACACTGAGTGTCCAGAAGTTACATTGTACAGATGTTGTGTTCACTTTTTAAGGTTTATATCATGTGGCAGGAGAAAAAAATTGAAAATCTCCAAATGAGCTTATTTTACTCTGATTTACACATAAACATAGAAAAACAGAAAACAAGGCCAAACAATGAAATAATTTTTCAAAATTTTACACTGAAAGTCCAGAAGTAACATTGTAAAGATGTTATGTTCACTTTTTAAGGTTTATATCATGTGGCAAGAGAAAAAAATGGAAAATCTCCAAATGAGCTTAACTCACTCTGATGTACACATAAACATAGAAAAACAGAAAACAAGTCCAAACAATGAAATAATTGCTACATTTTACACTGATAGTCCAGAAGTAACATTGTAAAGCTGTTATGTTCACTTTTTAAGGTTTATATCATGTGGCAGGAGAAAAAAATAGAATATCTCCAAATGAGCTTAACTCACTCCAATGCGCAAGTTAACATAGAAAAACAGAAAACAAGTCCAAACAATGAAATAATTGCACCATTTTACACTGAGTGTCCAGAAGTAACATTGTAAAGATGTTATGTTCACTTTTTAAGGTTTATATCATGTGGAAGGAGAAAAAAATAGAAAATCTCCAAATGAGCTTAACTCACTCCAATGCGCAAGTTAACATAGAAAAACAGAAAACAAGTCCAAACAATGAAATAATTGCAAAATTTTACACTGAGAGTCCAGAAGTAACATTGTAAAGATGTTATGTTCACTTTTTAAGGTTTATATCATGTGGCAAGAGAAAAAAATGGAAAATCTCCAAATGAGCTTAACTCACTCTGATGTACACATAAACATAGAAAAACAGAAAACAAGTCCAAACAATGAAATAATTGCACCATTTTACACTGAGTGTCCAGAAGTAACATTGTAAAGATGTTATGTTCACTTTTTAAGGTTTATATCATGTGGCAGGAGAAAAAAATAGAAAATCTCCAAATGAGCTTATCTCACTCTAATGTACACATAAACATAGAAAAACAGAAAACAAGTCCAAATAATGAAACAATTGCAAAATTGTACACTGAGTGTCCAGAAGTTACATTGTAAAGATGTTGTGTTCACTTTTTAAGGTTTATATCATGTGGCAGGAGAAAAAAATTGAAAATCTCCAAATGAGCTTAACTCACTCCAATGCGCAAGTAAACCTAGAAAAACAGAAAACAAGTCCAAACAATGAAATAATTGCACAATTTTACACTGAGTGTCCAGAAGTAACATTGTAAAGATGTTATGTTCACTTTTTAAGGTTTATATCATGTGGAAGGAGAAAAAAATAGAAAATCTCCAAATGAGCTTAACTCACTCCAATGTGCAAGTTAACATAGAAAAACAGAAAACAAGTCCAAACAATGAAATAATTGCAAAATTGTACACTGAGAGTCCAGAAGTAACATTGTAAAGATGTTATGTTCACTTTTTAAGGTTTATATCATGTGGCAAGAGAAAAAAATGGAAAATCTCCAAATGAGCTTAACTCACTCTGATGTACACATAAACATAGAAAAACAGAAAACAAGTCCAAACAATGAAATAATTGCTACATTTTACACTGATAGTTCAGAAGTAACATTGTAAAGCTGTTATGTTCACTTTTTAAGGTTTATATCATGTGGCAGGAGAAAAAAATAGAAAATCTCCAAATGAGCTTATCTCACTCTAATGTACACATAAACATAGAAAAACAGAAAACAAGTCCAAACAATGAAATAATTGCACAATTTTACACTGAGTGTCCAGAAGTAACATTGTAAAGATGTTATGTTCACTTTTTAAGGTTTATATCATGTGGCAGGAGAAAAAAATGGAAAATCTCCAAATGAGCTTATCTCACTCTAATGTACACATAAACATAGAAAAACAGAAAACAAGTCCAAACAATGAAATAATTGCACAATTTCACACTGAGAGTCCAGAAGTAACATTGTAAAGATGTTAAGTTCACTTTTTAAGGTTTATATCATGTGGCAGGAGAAAAAAATAGAAAATCTCCAAATGAGCTTATCTCACTGTGATGTACACATGAATATAGAAAAACAGAAAACAAGTCCAAACAATGAAATAATTGCTACATTTTACACTGAGTGTCCAGAAGTAACATTGTAAAGCTGTTATGTTCACTTTTTAAGGTTTATATCATGTGGCAGGAGAAAAAAATAGAAAATCTCCAAATGAGCTTATCTCACTGTGATGTACACATAAATATAGAAAAACAGAAAACAAGTCCAAACAATGAAATAATTGCTAAATTTTACACTGATAGTCCAGAAGTAACATTGTAAAGATGTTATGTTCACTTTTTAAGGTTTATATCATGTGGCAGGAGAAAAAAATTGATAATCTCCAAATGAGCTTAACTCAATCCAATGCGCAAGTTAACATAGAAAAACAGAAAACAAGTCCAAACAATGAAATAATTGCACAATTTAACACTGAGAGTCCAGAAGTAACATTGTAAAGATGTTATGTTCACTTTTTCAGGTTTATATCATGTGGCAAGAGAAAAAAATGGAAAATCTCCAAATGAGCTTAACTCACTCTGATGTACACATAAACATAGAAAAACAGAAAACAAGTCCAAACAATGAAATAATTGCACCATTTTACACTGAGTGTCCAGAAGTAACATTGTAAAGATGTTATGTTCACTTTTTAAGGTTTATATCATGTGGCAGGAGAAAGGAATAGAAAATCTCCAAATGAGCTTATCTCACTCTAATGTACACATAAACATAGAAAAACAGAAAACAAGTCCAAACAATGAAATAATTGCACAATTTAACACTGAGAGTCCAGAAGTAACATTGTAAAGATGTTATGTTCACTTTTTCAGGTTTATATCATGTGGCAAGAGAAAAAAATGGAAAATCTCCAAATGAGCTTAACTCACTCTGATGTACACATAAACATAGAAAAACAGAAAACAAGTCCAAACAATGAAATAATTGCACCATTTTACACTGAGTGTCCAGAAGTAACATTGTAAAGATGTTATGTTCACTTTTTAAGGTTTATATCATGTGGCAGGAGAAAGGAATAGAAAATCTCCAAATGAGCTTATCTCACTCTAATGTACACATAAACATAGAAAAACAGAAAACAAGTCCAAACAATGAAATAATTGCAATATTTTACACTGAGTGTCCAGAAGTAACATTGTAAAGCTGTTATGTTCACTTTTTAAGGTTTATATCATGTGGAAGGAGAAAAAAATAGAAAATCTCCAAATGAGCTTAACTCACTCCAATGCGCAAGTTAACATAGAAAAACAGAAAACAAGTCCAAACAATGAAATAATTGCAACATTTTACACTGAGTGTCCAGAAGTAACATTGTAAAGATGTTATGTTCACTTTTTAAGGTTTATATCATGTGGCAGGAGAAAAAAATAGAAAATCTCCAAATGAGCTTATCTCACTCTAATGTACACATAAACATAGAAAAACAGAAAACAAGTCCAAATAATGAAATAATTGCAAAATTTTACACTGAGTGTCCAGAAGTTACATTGTACAGATGTTGTGTTCACTTTTTAAGGTTTATATCATGTGGCAGGAGAAAAAAATTGAAAATCTCCAAATGAGCTTAACTCACTCCAATGCGCAAGTAAACCTAGAAAAACAGAAAACAAGTCCAAACAATGAAATAATTGCACAATTTTACACTGAGTGTCCAGAAGTTACATTGTAAAGATGTTGTGTTCACTTTTTAAGGTTTATATCATGTGGCAGGAGAAAAAAATTGAAAATCTCCAAATGAGCTTAACTCACTCCAATGCGCAAGTAAACCTAGAAAAACAGAAAACAAGTCCAAACAATGAAATAATTGCACAATTTTACACTGAGTGTCCAGAAGTAACATTGTAAAGATGTTATGTTCACTTTTTAAGGTTTATATCATGTGGAAGGAGAAAAAAATAGAAAATCTCCAAATGAGCTTAACTCACTCCAATGTGCAAGTTAACATAGAAAAACAGAAAACAAGTCCAAACAATGAAATAATTGCAAAATTGTACACTGAGAGTCCAGAAGTAACATTGTAAAGATGTTATGTTCACTTTTTAAGGTTTATATCATGTGGCAAGAGAAAAAAATGGAAAATCTCCAAATGAGCTTAACTCACTCTGATGTACACATAAACATAGAAAAACAGAAAACAAGTCCAAACAATGAAATAATTGCTACATTTTACACTGATAGTTCAGAAGTAACATTGTAAAGATGTTATGTTCACTTTTTAAGGTTTATATCATGTGGCAGGAGAAAAAAATAGAAAATCTCCAAATGAGCTTATCTCACTCTAATGTACACATAAACATAGAAAAACAGAAAACAAGTCCAAACAATGAAATAATTGCACAATTTTACACTGAGTATCCAGAAGTAACATTGTAAAGATGTTATGTTCACTTTTTAAGGTTTATATCATGTGGCAGGAGAAAAAAATTGATAATCTCCAAATGAGCTTAACTCAATCCAATGCGCAAGTTAACATAGAAAAACAGAAAACAAGTCCAAACAATGAAATAATTACACAATTTTACACTGAGTGTCCAGAAGTAACATTGTAAAGATGTTATGTTCACTTTTTAAGGTTTATATCATGTGGCAGGAGAAAGGAATAGAAAATCTCCAAATGAGCTTATCTCACTCTAATGTACACATAAACATAGAAAAACAGAAAACAAGTCCAAACAATGAAATAATTGCACAATTTAACACTGAGAGTCCAGAAGTAACATTGTAAAGATGTTATGTTCACTTTTTCAGGTTTATATCATGTGGCAAGAGAAAAAAATGGAAAATCTCCAAATGAGCTTATCTCACTCTAATGTACACATAAACATAGAAAAACAGAAAACAAGTCCAAACAATGAAATAATTGCACAATTTAACACTGAGAGTCCAGAAGTAACATTGTAAAGATGTTATGTTCACTTTTTCAGGTTTATATCATGTGGCAAGAGAAAAAAATGGAAAATCTCCAAATGAGCTTTACTCACTCTGATGTACACATAAACATAGAAAAACAGAAAACAAGTCCAAACAATGAAATAATTGCACCATTTTACACTGAGTGTCCAGAAGTAACATTGTAAAGATGTTATGTTCACTTTTTAAGGTTTATATCATGTGGCAGGAGAAAGGAATAGAAAATCTCCAAATGAGCTTATCTCACTCTAATGTACACATAAACATAGAAAAACAGAAAACAAGTCCAAACAATGAAATAATTGCAATATTTTACACTGAGTGTCCAGAAGTAACATTGTAAAGCTGTTATGTTCACTTTTTAAGGTTTATATCATGTGGAAGGAGAAAAAAATAGAAAATCTCCAAATGAGCTTAACTCACTCCAATGCGCAAGTTAACATAGAAAAACAGAAAACAAGTCCAAACAATGAAATAATTGCAACATTTTACACTGAGTGTCCAGAAGTAACATTGTAAAGATGTTATGTTCACTTTTTAAGGTTTATATCATGTGGCAGGAGAAAAAAATAGAAAATCTCCAAATGAGCTTATCTCACTCTAATGTACACATAAACATAGAAAAACAGAAAACAAGTCCAAATAATGAAATAATTGCAAAATTTTACACTGAGTGTCCAGAAGTTACATTGTACAGATGTTGTGTTCACTTTTTAAGGTTTATATCATGTGGCAGGAGAAAAAAATTGAAAATCTCCAAATGAGCTTAACTCACTCCAATGCGCAAGTAAACCTAGAAAAACAGAAAACAAGTCCAAACAATGAAATAATTGCACAATTTTACACTGAGTGTCCAGAAGTAACATTGTAAAGATGTTATGTTCACTTTTTAAGGTTTATATCATGTGGAAGGAGAAAAAAATAGAAAATCTCCAAATGAGCTTAACTCACTCCAATGTGCAAGTTAACATAGAAAAACAGAAAACAAGTCCAAACAATGAAATAATTGCAAAATTGTACACTGAGAGTCCAGAAGTAACATTGTAAAGATGTTATGTTCACTTTTTAAGGTTTATATCATGTGGCAAGAGAAAAAAATGGAAAATCTCCAAATGAGCTTAACTCACTCTGATGTACACATAAACATAGAAAAACAGAAAACAAGTCCAAACAATGAAATAATTGCTACATTTTACACTGATAGTTCAGAAGTAACATTGTAAAGCTGTTATGTTCACTTTTTAAGGTTTATATCATGTGGCAGGAGAAAAAAATAGATAATCTCCAAATGAGCTTAACTCAATCCAATGCGCAAGTTAACATAGAAAAACAGAAAACAAGTCCAAACAATGAAATAATTGCACAATTTTACACTGAGTGTCCAGAAGTAACATTGTAAAGATGTTATGTTCACTTTTTAAGGTTTATATCATGTGGCAGGAGAAAAAAATAGAAAATCTCCAAATGAGCTTATCTCACTCTAATGTACACATAAACATAGAAAAACAGAAAACAAGTCCAAATAATGAAACAATTGCAAAATTTTACACTGAGTGTCCAGAAGTTACATTGTAAAGATGTTGTGTTCACTTTTTAAGGTTTATATCATGTGGCAGGAGAAAAAAATTGAAAATCTCCAAATGAGCTTAACTCACTCCAATGCGCAAGTAAACCTAGAAAAACAGAAAACAAGTCCAAACAATGAAATAATTGCACAATTTTACACTGAGTGTCCAGAAGTAACATTGTAAAGATGTTATGTTCACTTTTTAAGGTTTATATCATGTGGAAGGTGAAAAAAATAGAAAATCTCCAAATGAGCTTAACTCACTCCAATGCGCAAGTTAACATAGAAAAACAGAAAACAAGTCCAAACAATGAAATAATTGCAAAATTGTACACTGAGAGTCCAGAAGTAACATTGTAAAGATGTTATGTTCACTTTTTAAGGTTTATATCATGTGGCAGGAGAAAGGAATAGAAAATCTCCAAATGAGCTTATCTCACTCTAATGTACACATAAACATAGAAAAACAGAAAACAAGTCCAAACAATGAAATAATTGCACAATTTAACACTGAGAGTCCAGAAGTAACATTGTAAAGATGTTATGTTCACTTTTTCAGGTTTATATCATGTGGCAAGAGAAAAAAATGGAAAATCTCCAAATGAGCTTAACTCACTCTGATGTACACATAAACATAGAAAAACAGAAAACAAGTCCAAACAATGAAATAATTGCACCATTTTACACTGAGTGTCCAGAAGTAACATTGTAAAGATGTTATGTTCACTTTTTAAGGTTTATATCATGTGGCAGGAGAAAGGAATAGAAAATCTCCAAATGAGCTTATCTCACTCTAATGTACACATAAACATAGAAAAACAGAAAACAAGTCCAAACAATGAAATAATTGCAATATTTTACACTGAGTGTCCAGAAGTAACATTGTAAAGCTGTTATGTTCACTTTTTAAGGTTTATATCATGTGGAAGGAGAAAAAAATAGAAAATCTCCAAATGAGCTTAACTCACTCCAATGCGCAAGTTAACATAGAAAAACAGAAAACAAGTCCAAACAATGAAATAATTGCAACATTTTACACTGAGTGTCCAGAAGTAACATTGTAAAGATGTTATGTTCACTTTTTAAGGTTTATATCATGTGGCAGGAGAAAAAAATAGAAAATCTCCAAATGAGCTTATCTCACTCTAATGTACACATAAACATAGAAAAACAGAAAACAAGTCCAAATAATGAAATAATTGCACAATTTTACACTGAGTGTCCAGAAGTAACATTGTAAAGATGTTATGTTCACTTTTTAAGGTTTATATCATGTGGAAGGAGAAAAAAATAGAAAATCTCCAAATGAGCTTATCTCACTCTAATGTACAAATAAACATAGAAAAACAGAAAACAAGTCCAAACAATGAAATAATTGCACAATTTTACACTGAGTGTCCAGAAGTAACATTGTAAAGATGTTATGTTCACTTTTTAAGGTTTATATCATGTGGAAGGAGAAAAAAATAGAAAATCTCCAAATGAGCTTAACTCACTCCAATGTGCAAGTTAACATAGAAAAACAGAAAACAAGTCCAAACAATGAAATAATTGCAAAATTGTACACTGAGAGTCCAGAAGTAACATTGTAAAGATGTTATGTTCACTTTTTAAGGTTTATATCATGTGGCAAGAGAAAAAAATTGAAAATCTCCAAATGAGCTTAACTCACTCCAATGCGCAAGTAAACCTAGAAAAACAGAAAACAAGTCCAAACAATGAAATAATTGCACAATTTTACACTGAGTGTCCAGAAGTAACATTGTAAAGATGTTATGTTCACTTTTTAAGGTTTATATCATGTGGAAGGAGAAAAAAATAGAAAATCTCCAAATGAGCTTAACTCACTCCAATGTGCAAGTTAACATAGAAAAACAGAAAACAAGTCCAAACAATGAAATAATTGCAAAATTGTACACTGAGAGTCCAGAAGTAACATTGTAAAGATGTTATGTTCACTTTTTAAGGTTTATATCATGTGGCAAGAGAAAAAAATGGAAAATCTCCAAATGAGCTTAACTCACTCTGATGTACACATAAACATAGAAAAACAGAAAACAAGTCCAAACAATGAAATAATTGCTACATTTTACACTGATAGTTCAGAAGTAACATTGTAAAGCTGTTATGTTCACTTTTTAAGGTTTATATCATGTGGCAGGAGAAAAAAATAGAAAATCTCCAAATGAGCTTATCTCACTCTAATGTACACATAAACATAGAAAAACAGAAAACAAGTCCAAACAATGAAATAATTGCACAATTTTACACTGAGTGTCCAGAAGTAACATTGTAAAGATGTTATGTTCACTTTTTAAGGTTTATATCATGTGGCAGGAGAAAAAAATGGAAAATCTCCAAATGAGCTTATCTCACTCTAATGTACACATAAACATAGAAAAACAGAAAACAAGTCCAAACAATGAAATAATTGCACAATTTCACACTGAGAGTCCAGAAGTAACATTGTAAAGATGTTAAGTTCACTTTTTAAGGTTTATATCATGTGGCAGGAGAAAAAAATAGAAAATCTCCAAATGAGCTTATCTCACTGTGATGTACACATGAATATAGAAAAACAGAAAACAAGTCCAAACAATGAAATAATTGCTACATTTTACACTGAGTGTCCAGAAGTAACATTGTAAAGCTGTTATGTTCACTTTTTAAGGTTTATATCATGTGGCAGGAGAAAAAAATAGAAAATCTCCAAATGAGCTTATCTCACTGTGATGTACACATAAATATAGAAAAACAGAAAACAAGTCCAAACAATGAAATAATTGCTAAATTTTACACTGATAGTCCAGAAGTAACATTGTAAAGATGTTATGTTCACTTTTTAAGGTTTATATCATGTGGCAGGAGAAAAAAATTGATAATCTCCAAATGAGCTTAACTCAATCCAATGCGCAAGTTAACATAGAAAAACAGAAAACAAGTCCAAACAATGAAATAATTGCACAATTTTACACTGAGTGTCCAGAAGTTACATTGTAAAGATGTTGTGTTCACTTTTTAAGGTTTATATCATGTGGCAGGAGAAAAAAATTGAAAATCTCCAAATGAGCTTAACTCACTCCAATGCGCAAGTAAACCTAGAAAAACAGAAAACAAGTCCAAACAATGAAATAATTGCACAATTTTACACTGAGTGTCCAGAAGTAACATTGTAAAGATGTTATGTTCACTTTTTAAGGTTTATATCATGTGGAAGGAGAAAAAAATAGAAAATCTCCAAATGAGCTTAACTCACTCCAATGTGCAAGTTAACATAGAAAAACAGAAAACAAGTCCAAACAATGAAATAATTGCAAAATTGTACACTGAGAGTCCAGAAGTAACATTGTAAAGATGTTATGTTCACTTTTTAAGGTTTATATCATGTGGCAAGAGAAAAAAATGGAAAATCTCCAAATGAGCTTAACTCACTCTGATGTACACATAAACATAGAAAAACAGAAAACAAGTCCAAACAATGAAATAATTGCTACATTTTACACTGATAGTTCAGAAGTAACATTGTAAAGCTGTTATGTTCACTTTTTAAGGTTTATATCATGTGGCAGGAGAAAAAAATAGAAAATCTCCAAATGAGCTTATCTCACTCTAATGTACACATAAACATAGAAAAACAGAAAACAAGTCCAAACAATGAAATAATTGCACAATTTTACACTGAGTGTCCAGAAGTAACATTGTAAAGATGTTATGTTCACTTTTTAAGGTTTATATCATGTGGCAGGAGAAAAAAATGGAAAATCTCCAAATGAGCTTATCTCACTCTAATGTACACATAAACATAGAAAAACAGAAAACAAGTCCAAACAATGAAATAATTGCACAATTTCACACTGAGAGTCCAGAAGTAACATTGTAAAGATGTTAAGTTCACTTTTTAAGGTTTATATCATGTGGCAGGAGAAAAAAATAGAAAATCTCCAAATGAGCTTATCTCACTGTGATGTACACATGAATATAGAAAAACAGAAAACAAGTCCAAACAATGAAATAATTGCTACATTTTACACTGAGTGTCCAGAAGTAACATTGTAAAGCTGTTATGTTCACTTTTTAAGGTTTATATCATGTGGCAGGAGAAAAAAATAGAAAATCTCCAAATGAGCTTATCTCACTGTGATGTACACATAAATATAGAAAAACAGAAAACAAGTCCAAACAATGAAATAATTGCTAAATTTTACACTGATAGTCCAGAAGTAACATTGTAAAGATGTTATGTTCACTTTTTAAGGTTTATATCATGTGGCAGGAGAAAAAAATTGATAATCTCCAAATGAGCTTAACTCAATCCAATGCGCAAGTTAACATAGAAAAACAGAAAACAAGTCCAAACAATGAAATAATTGCACAATTTAACACTGAGAGTCCAGAAGTAACATTGTAAAGATGTTATGTTCACTTTTTCAGGTTTATATCATGTGGCAAGAGAAAAAAATGGAAAATCTCCAAATGAGCTTAACTCACTCTGATGTACACATAAACATAGAAAAACAGAAAACAAGTCCAAACAATGAAATAATTGCACCATTTTACACTGAGTGTCCAGAAGTAACATTGTAAAGATGTTATGTTCACTTTTTAAGGTTTATATCATGTGGCAGGAGAAAGGAATAGAAAATCTCCAAATGAGCTTATCTCACTCTAATGTACACATAAACATAGAAAAACAGAAAACAAGTCCAAACAATGAAATAATTGCACAATTTAACACTGAGAGTCCAGAAGTAACATTGTAAAGATGTTATGTTCACTTTTTCAGGTTTATATCATGTGGCAAGAGAAAAAAATGGAAAATCTCCAAATGAGCTTAACTCACTCTGATGTACACATAAACATAGAAAAACAGAAAACAAGTCCAAACAATGAAATAATTGCACAATTTTACACTGAGTGTCCAGAAGTAACATTGTAAAGATGTTATGTTCACTTTTTAAGGTTTATATCATGTGGCAGGAGAAAAAAATAGAAAATCTCCAAATGAGCTTATCTCACTCTAATGTACACATAAACATAGAAAAACAGAAAACAAGTCCAAATAATGAAACAATTGCAAAATTTTACACTGAGTGTCCAGAAGTTACATTGTAAAGATGTTGTGTTCACTTTTTAAGGTTTATATCATGTGGCAGGAGAAAAAAATTGAAAATCTCCAAATGAGCTTAACTCACTCCAATGCGCAAGTAAACCTAGAAAAACAGAAAACAAGTCCAAACAATGAAATAATTGCACAATTTTACACTGAGTGTCCAGAAGTAACATTGTAAAGATGTTATGTTCACTTTTTAAGGTTTATATCATGTGGAAGGTGAAAAAAATAGAAAATCTCCAAATGAGCTTAACTCACTCCAATGCGCAAGTTAACATAGAAAAACAGAAAACAAGTCCAAACAATGAAATAATTGCAAAATTGTACACTGAGAGTCCAGAAGTAACATTGTAAAGATGTTATGTTCACTTTTTAAGGTTTATATCATGTGGCAGGAGAAAGGAATAGAAAATCTCCAAATGAGCTTATCTCACTCTAATGTACACATAAACATAGAAAAACAGAAAACAAGTCCAAACAATGAAATAATTGCACAATTTAACACTGAGAGTCCAGAAGTAACATTGTAAAGATGTTATGTTCACTTTTTCAGGTTTATATCATGTGGCAAGAGAAAAAAATGGAAAATCTCCAAATGAGCTTAACTCACTCTGATGTACACATAAACATAGAAAAACAGAAAACAAGTCCAAACAATGAAATAATTGCACCATTTTACACTGAGTGTCCAGAAGTAACATTGTAAAGATGTTATGTTCACTTTTTAAGGTTTATATCATGTGGCAGGAGAAAGGAATAGAAAATCTCCAAATGAGCTTATCTCACTCTAATGTACACATAAACATAGAAAAACAGAAAACAAGTCCAAACAATGAAATAATTGCAATATTTTACACTGAGTGTCCAGAAGTAACATTGTAAAGCTGTTATGTTCACTTTTTAAGGTTTATATCATGTGGAAGGAGAAAAAAATAGAAAATCTCCAAATGAGCTTAACTCACTCCAATGCGCAAGTTAACATAGAAAAACAGAAAACAAGTCCAAACAATGAAATAATTGCAACATTTTACACTGAGTGTCCAGAAGTAACATTGTAAAGATGTTATGTTCACTTTTTAAGGTTTATATCATGTGGCAGGAGAAAAAAATAGAAAATCTCCAAATGAGCTTATCTCACTCTAATGTACACATAAACATAGAAAAACAGAAAACAAGTCCAAATAATGAAATAATTGCACAATTTTACACTGAGTGTCCAGAAGTAACATTGTAAAGATGTTATGTTCACTTTTTAAGGTTTATATCATGTGGAAGGAGAAAAAAATAGAAAATCTCCAAATGAGCTTATCTCACTCTAATGTACAAATAAACATAGAAAAACAGAAAACAAGTCCAAACAATGAAATAATTGCACAATTTTACACTGAGTGTCCAGAAGTAACATTGTAAAGATGTTATGTTCACTTTTTAAGGTTTATATCATGTGGAAGGAGAAAAAAATAGAAAATCTCCAAATGAGCTTAACTCACTCCAATGTGCAAGTTAACATAGAAAAACAGAAAACAAGTCCAAACAATGAAATAATTGCAAAATTGTACACTGAGAGTCCAGAAGTAACATTGTAAAGATGTTATGTTCACTTTTTAAGGTTTATATCATGTGGCAAGAGAAAAAAATTGAAAATCTCCAAATGAGCTTAACTCACTCCAATGCGCAAGTAAACCTAGAAAAACAGAAAACAAGTCCAAACAATGAAATAATTGCACAATTTTACACTGAGTGTCCAGAAGTAACATTGTAAAGATGTTATGTTCACTTTTTAAGGTTTATATCATGTGGAAGGAGAAAAAAATAGAAAATCTCCAAATGAGCTTAACTCACTCCAATGTGCAAGTTAACATAGAAAAACAGAAAACAAGTCCAAACAATGAAATAATTGCAAAATTGTACACTGAGAGTCCAGAAGTAACATTGTAAAGATGTTATGTTCACTTTTTAAGGTTTATATCATGTGGCAAGAGAAAAAAATGGAAAATCTCCAAATGAGCTTAACTCACTCTGATGTACACATAAACATAGAAAAACAGAAAACAAGTCCAAACAATGAAATAATTGCTACATTTTACACTGATAGTTCAGAAGTAACATTGTAAAGCTGTTATGTTCACTTTTTAAGGTTTATATCATGTGGCAGGAGAAAAAAATAGAAAATCTCCAAATGAGCTTATCTCACTCTAATGTACACATAAACATAGAAAAACAGAAAACAAGTCCAAACAATGAAATAATTGCACAATTTTACACTGAGTGTCCAGAAGTAACATTGTAAAGATGTTATGTTCACTTTTTAAGGTTTATATCATGTGGCAGGAGAAAAAAATGGAAAATCTCCAAATGAGCTTATCTCACTCTAATGTACACATAAACATAGAAAAACAGAAAACAAGTCCAAACAATGAAATAATTGCACAATTTCACACTGAGAGTCCAGAAGTAACATTGTAAAGATGTTAAGTTCACTTTTTAAGGTTTATATCATGTGGCAGGAGAAAAAAATAGAAAATCTCCAAATGAGCTTATCTCACTGTGATGTACACATGAATATAGAAAAACAGAAAACAAGTCCAAACAATGAAATAATTGCTACATTTTACACTGAGTGTCCAGAAGTAACATTGTAAAGCTGTTATGTTCACTTTTTAAGGTTTATATCATGTGGCAGGAGAAAAAAATAGAAAATCTCCAAATGAGCTTATCTCACTGTGATGTACACATAAATATAGAAAAACAGAAAACAAGTCCAAACAATGAAATAATTGCTAAATTTTACACTGATAGTCCAGAAGTAACATTGTAAAGATGTTATGTTCACTTTTTAAGGTTTATATCATGTGGCAGGAGAAAAAAATTGATAATCTCCAAATGAGCTTAACTCAATCCAATGCGCAAGTTAACATAGAAAAACAGAAAACAAGTCCAAACAATGAAATAATTGCACAATTTTACACTGAGTGTCCAGAAGTTACATTGTAAAGATGTTGTGTTCACTTTTTAAGGTTTATATCATGTGGCAGGAGAAAAAAATTGAAAATCTCCAAATGAGCTTAACTCACTCCAATGCGCAAGTAAACCTAGAAAAACAGAAAACAAGTCCAAACAATGAAATAATTGCACAATTTTACACTGAGTGTCCAGAAGTAACATTGTAAAGATGTTATGTTCACTTTTTAAGGTTTATATCATGTGGAAGGAGAAAAAAATAGAAAATCTCCAAATGAGCTTAACTCACTCCAATGTGCAAGTTAACATAGAAAAACAGAAAACAAGTCCAAACAATGAAATAATTGCAAAATTGTACACTGAGAGTCCAGAAGTAACATTGTAAAGATGTTATGTTCACTTTTTAAGGTTTATATCATGTGGCAAGAGAAAAAAATGGAAAATCTCCAAATGAGCTTAACTCACTCTGATGTACACATAAACATAGAAAAACAGAAAACAAGTCCAAACAATGAAATAATTGCTACATTTTACACTGATAGTTCAGAAGTAACATTGTAAAGCTGTTATGTTCACTTTTTAAGGTTTATATCATGTGGCAGGAGAAAAAAATAGAAAATCTCCAAATGAGCTTATCTCACTCTAATGTACACATAAACATAGAAAAACAGAAAACAAGTCCAAACAATGAAATAATTGCACAATTTTACACTGAGTGTCCAGAAGTAACATTGTAAAGATGTTATGTTCACTTTTTAAGGTTTATATCATGTGGCAGGAGAAAAAAATGGAAAATCTCCAAATGAGCTTATCTCACTCTAATGTACACATAAACATAGAAAAACAGAAAACAAGTCCAAACAATGAAATAATTGCACAATTTCACACTGAGAGTCCAGAAGTAACATTGTAAAGATGTTAAGTTCACTTTTTAAGGTTTATATCATGTGGCAGGAGAAAAAAATAGAAAATCTCCAAATGAGCTTATCTCACTGTGATGTACACATGAATATAGAAAAACAGAAAACAAGTCCAAACAATGAAATAATTGCTACATTTTACACTGAGTGTCCAGAAGTAACATTGTAAAGCTGTTATGTTCACTTTTTAAGGTTTATATCATGTGGCAGGAGAAAAAAATAGAAAATCTCCAAATGAGCTTATCTCACTGTGATGTACACATAAATATAGAAAAACAGAAAACAAGTCCAAACAATGAAATAATTGCTAAATTTTACACTGATAGTCCAGAAGTAACATTGTAAAGATGTTATGTTCACTTTTTAAGGTTTATATCATGTGGCAGGAGAAAAAAATTGATAATCTCCAAATGAGCTTAACTCAATCCAATGCGCAAGTTAACATAGAAAAACAGAAAACAAGTCCAAACAATGAAATAATTGCACAATTTAACACTGAGAGTCCAGAAGTAACATTGTAAAGATGTTATGTTCACTTTTTCAGGTTTATATCATGTGGCAAGAGAAAAAAATGGAAAATCTCCAAATGAGCTTAACTCACTCTGATGTACACATAAACATAGAAAAACAGAAAACAAGTCCAAACAATGAAATAATTGCACCATTTTACACTGAGTGTCCAGAAGTAACATTGTAAAGATGTTATGTTCACTTTTTAAGGTTTATATCATGTGGCAGGAGAAAGGAATAGAAAATCTCCAAATGAGCTTATCTCACTCTAATGTACACATAAACATAGAAAAACAGAAAACAAGTCCAAACAATGAAATAATTGCACAATTTAACACTGAGAGTCCAGAAGTAACATTGTAAAGATGTTATGTTCACTTTTTCAGGTTTATATCATGTGGCAAGAGAAAAAAATGGAAAATCTCCAAATGAGCTTAACTCACTCTGATGTACACATAAACATAGAAAAACAGAAAACAAGTCCAAACAATGAAATAATTGCACCATTTTACACTGAGTGTCCAGAAGTAACATTGTAAAGATGTTATGTTCACTTTTTAAGGTTTATATCATGTGGCAGGAGAAAGGAATAGAAAATCTCCAAATGAGCTTATCTCACTCTAATGTACACATAAACATAGAAAAACAGAAAACAAGTCCAAACAATGAAATAATTGCAATATTTTACACTGAGTGTCCAGAAGTAACATTGTAAAGCTGTTATGTTCACTTTTTAAGGTTTATATCATGTGGAAGGAGAAAAAAATAGAAAATCTCCAAATGAGCTTAACTCACTCCAATGCGCAAGTTAACATAGAAAAACAGAAAACAAGTCCAAACAATGAAATAATTGCAACATTTTACACTGAGTGTCCAGAAGTAACATTGTAAAGATGTTATGTTCACTTTTTAAGGTTTATATCATGTGGCAGGAGAAAAAAATAGAAAATCTCCAAATGAGCTTATCTCACTCTAATGTACACATAAACATAGAAAAACAGAAAACAAGTCCAAATAATGAAATAATTGCAAAATTTTACACTGAGTGTCCAGAAGTTACATTGTACAGATGTTGTGTTCACTTTTTAAGGTTTATATCATGTGGCAGGAGAAAAAAATTGAAAATCTCCAAATGAGCTTAACTCACTCCAATGCGCAAGTAAACCTAGAAAAACAGAAAACAAGTCCAAACAATGAAATAATTGCACAATTTTACACTGAGTGTCCAGAAGTTACATTGTAAAGATGTTGTGTTCACTTTTTAAGGTTTATATCATGTGGCAGGAGAAAAAAATTGAAAATCTCCAAATGAGCTTAACTCACTCCAATGCGCAAGTAAACCTAGAAAAACAGAAAACAAGTCCAAACAATGAAATAATTGCACAATTTTACACTGAGTGTCCAGAAGTAACATTGTAAAGATGTTATGTTCACTTTTTAAGGTTTATATCATGTGGAAGGAGAAAAAAATAGAAAATCTCCAAATGAGCTTAACTCACTCCAATGTGCAAGTTAACATAGAAAAACAGAAAACAAGTCCAAACAATGAAATAATTGCAAAATTGTACACTGAGAGTCCAGAAGTAACATTGTAAAGATGTTATGTTCACTTTTTAAGGTTTATATCATGTGGCAAGAGAAAAAAATGGAAAATCTCCAAATGAGCTTAACTCACTCTGATGTACACATAAACATAGAAAAACAGAAAACAAGTCCAAACAATGAAATAATTGCTACATTTTACACTGATAGTTCAGAAGTAACATTGTAAAGATGTTATGTTCACTTTTTAAGGTTTATATCATGTGGCAGGAGAAAAAAATAGAAAATCTCCAAATGAGCTTATCTCACTCTAATGTACACATAAACATAGAAAAACAGAAAACAAGTCCAAACAATGAAATAATTGCACAATTTTACACTGAGTATCCAGAAGTAACATTGTAAAGATGTTATGTTCACTTTTTAAGGTTTATATCATGTGGCAGGAGAAAAAAATTGATAATCTCCAAATGAGCTTAACTCAATCCAATGCGCAAGTTAACATAGAAAAACAGAAAACAAGTCCAAACAATGAAATAATTACACAATTTTACACTGAGTGTCCAGAAGTAACATTGTAAAGATGTTATGTTCACTTTTTAAGGTTTATATCATGTGGCAGGAGAAAGGAATAGAAAATCTCCAAATGAGCTTATCTCACTCTAATGTACACATAAACATAGAAAAACAGAAAACAAGTCCAAACAATGAAATAATTGCACAATTTAACACTGAGAGTCCAGAAGTAACATTGTAAAGATGTTATGTTCACTTTTTCAGGTTTATATCATGTGGCAAGAGAAAAAAATGGAAAATCTCCAAATGAGCTTATCTCACTCTAATGTACACATAAACATAGAAAAACAGAAAACAAGTCCAAACAATGAAATAATTGCACAATTTAACACTGAGAGTCCAGAAGTAACATTGTAAAGATGTTATGTTCACTTTTTCAGGTTTATATCATGTGGCAAGAGAAAAAAATGGAAAATCTCCAAATGAGCTTTACTCACTCTGATGTACACATAAACATAGAAAAACAGAAAACAAGTCCAAACAATGAAATAATTGCACCATTTTACACTGAGTGTCCAGAAGTAACATTGTAAAGATGTTATGTTCACTTTTTAAGGTTTATATCATGTGGCAGGAGAAAGGAATAGAAAATCTCCAAATGAGCTTATCTCACTCTAATGTACACATAAACATAGAAAAACAGAAAACAAGTCCAAACAATGAAATAATTGCAATATTTTACACTGAGTGTCCAGAAGTAACATTGTAAAGCTGTTATGTTCACTTTTTAAGGTTTATATCATGTGGAAGGAGAAAAAAATAGAAAATCTCCAAATGAGCTTAACTCACTCCAATGCGCAAGTTAACATAGAAAAACAGAAAACAAGTCCAAACAATGAAATAATTGCAACATTTTACACTGAGTGTCCAGAAGTAACATTGTAAAGATGTTATGTTCACTTTTTAAGGTTTATATCATGTGGCAGGAGAAAAAAATAGAAAATCTCCAAATGAGCTTATCTCACTCTAATGTACACATAAACATAGAAAAACAGAAAACAAGTCCAAATAATGAAATAATTGCAAAATTTTACACTGAGTGTCCAGAAGTTACATTGTACAGATGTTGTGTTCACTTTTTAAGGTTTATATCATGTGGCAGGAGAAAAAAATTGAAAATCTCCAAATGAGCTTAACTCACTCCAATGCGCAAGTAAACCTAGAAAAACAGAAAACAAGTCCAAACAATGAAATAATTGCACAATTTTACACTGAGTGTCCAGAAGTAACATTGTAAAGATGTTATGTTCACTTTTTAAGGTTTATATCATGTGGAAGGAGAAAAAAATAGAAAATCTCCAAATGAGCTTAACTCACTCCAATGTGCAAGTTAACATAGAAAAACAGAAAACAAGTCCAAACAATGAAATAATTGCAAAATTGTACACTGAGAGTCCAGAAGTAACATTGTAAAGATGTTATGTTCACTTTTTAAGGTTTATATCATGTGGCAAGAGAAAAAAATGGAAAATCTCCAAATGAGCTTAACTCACTCTGATGTACACATAAACATAGAAAAACAGAAAACAAGTCCAAACAATGAAATAATTGCTACATTTTACACTGATAGTTCAGAAGTAACATTGTAAAGCTGTTATGTTCACTTTTTAAGGTTTATATCATGTGGCAGGAGAAAAAAATAGATAATCTCCAAATGAGCTTAACTCAATCCAATGCGCAAGTTAACATAGAAAAACAGAAAACAAGTCCAAACAATGAAATAATTGCACAATTTTACACTGAGTGTCCAGAAGTAACATTGTAAAGATGTTATGTTCACTTTTTAAGGTTTATATCATGTGGCAGGAGAAAAAAATAGAAAATCTCCAAATGAGCTTATCTCACTCTAATGTACACATAAACATAGAAAAACAGAAAACAAGTCCAAATAATGAAACAATTGCAAAATTTTACACTGAGTGTCCAGAAGTTACATTGTAAAGATGTTGTGTTCACTTTTTAAGGTTTATATCATGTGGCAGGAGAAAAAAATTGAAAATCTCCAAATGAGCTTAACTCACTCCAATGCGCAAGTAAACCTAGAAAAACAGAAAACAAGTCCAAACAATGAAATAATTGCACAATTTTACACTGAGTGTCCAGAAGTAACATTGTAAAGATGTTATGTTCACTTTTTAAGGTTTATATCATGTGGAAGGTGAAAAAAATAGAAAATCTCCAAATGAGCTTAACTCACTCCAATGCGCAAGTTAACATAGAAAAACAGAAAACAAGTCCAAACAATGAAATAATTGCAAAATTGTACACTGAGAGTCCAGAAGTAACATTGTAAAGATGTTATGTTCACTTTTTAAGGTTTATATCATGTGGCAGGAGAAAGGAATAGAAAATCTCCAAATGAGCTTATCTCACTCTAATGTACACATAAACATAGAAAAACAGAAAACAAGTCCAAACAATGAAATAATTGCACAATTTAACACTGAGAGTCCAGAAGTAACATTGTAAAGATGTTATGTTCACTTTTTCAGGTTTATATCATGTGGCAAGAGAAAAAAATGGAAAATCTCCAAATGAGCTTAACTCACTCTGATGTACACATAAACATAGAAAAACAGAAAACAAGTCCAAACAATGAAATAATTGCACCATTTTACACTGAGTGTCCAGAAGTAACATTGTAAAGATGTTATGTTCACTTTTTAAGGTTTATATCATGTGGCAGGAGAAAGGAATAGAAAATCTCCAAATGAGCTTATCTCACTCTAATGTACACATAAACATAGAAAAACAGAAAACAAGTCCAAACAATGAAATAATTGCAATATTTTACACTGAGTGTCCAGAAGTAACATTGTAAAGCTGTTATGTTCACTTTTTAAGGTTTATATCATGTGGAAGGAGAAAAAAATAGAAAATCTCCAAATGAGCTTAACTCACTCCAATGCGCAAGTTAACATAGAAAAACAGAAAACAAGTCCAAACAATGAAATAATTGCAACATTTTACACTGAGTGTCCAGAAGTAACATTGTAAAGATGTTATGTTCACTTTTTAAGGTTTATATCATGTGGCAGGAGAAAAAAATAGAAAATCTCCAAATGAGCTTATCTCACTCTAATGTACACATAAACATAGAAAAACAGAAAACAAGTCCAAACAATGAAATAATTGCACAATTTCACACTGAGAGTCCAGAAGTAACATTGTAAAGATGTTAAGTTCACTTTTTAAGGTTTATATCATGTGGCAGGAGAAAAAAATAGAAAATCTCCAAATGAGCTTATCTCACTGTGATGTACACATGAATATAGAAAAACAGAAAACAAGTCCAAACAATGAAATAATTGCTACATTTTACACTGAGTGTCCAGAAGTAACATTGTAAAGCTGTTATGTTCACTTTTTAAGGTTTATATCATGTGGCAGGAGAAAAAAATAGAAAATCTCCAAATGAGCTTATCTCACTGTGATGTACACATAAATATAGAAAAACAGAAAACAAGTCCAAACAATGAAATAATTGCTAAATTTTACACTGATAGTCCAGAAGTAACATTGTAAAGATGTTATGTTCACTTTTTAAGGTTTATATCATGTGGCAGGAGAAAAAAATTGATAATCTCCAAATGAGCTTAACTCAATCCAATGCGCAAGTTAACATAGAAAAACAGAAAACAAGTCCAAACAATGAAATAATTGCACAATTTAACACTGAGAGTCCAGAAGTAACATTGTAAAGATGTTATGTTCACTTTTTCAGGTTTATATCATGTGGCAAGAGAAAAAAATGGAAAATCTCCAAATGAGCTTAACTCACTCTGATGTACACATAAACATAGAAAAACAGAAAACAAGTCCAAACAATGAAATAATTGCACCATTTTACACTGAGTGTCCAGAAGTAACATTGTAAAGATGTTATGTTCACTTTTTAAGGTTTATATCATGTGGCAGGAGAAAGGAATAGAAAATCTCCAAATGAGCTTATCTCACTCTAATGTACACATAAACATAGAAAAACAGAAAACAAGTCCAAACAATGAAATAATTGCACAATTTAACACTGAGAGTCCAGAAGTAACATTGTAAAGATGTTATGTTCACTTTTTCAGGTTTATATCATGTGGCAAGAGAAAAAAATGGAAAATCTCCAAATGAGCTTAACTCACTCTGATGTACACATAAACATAGAAAAACAGAAAACAAGTCCAAACAATGAAATAATTGCACCATTTTACACTGAGTGTCCAGAAGTAACATTGTAAAGATGTTATGTTCACTTTTTAAGGTTTATATCATGTGGCAGGAGAAAGGAATAGAAAATCTCCAAATGAGCTTATCTCACTCTAATGTACACATAAACATAGAAAAACAGAAAACAAGTCCAAACAATGAAATAATTGCAATATTTTACACTGAGTGTCCAGAAGTAACATTGTAAAGCTGTTATGTTCACTTTTTAAGGTTTATATCATGTGGAAGGAGAAAAAAATAGAAAATCTCCAAATGAGCTTAACTCACTCCAATGCGCAAGTTAACATAGAAAAACAGAAAACAAGTCCAAACAATGAAATAATTGCAACATTTTACACTGAGTGTCCAGAAGTAACATTGTAAAGATGTTATGTTCACTTTTTAAGGTTTATATCATGTGGCAGGAGAAAAAAATAGAAAATCTCCAAATGAGCTTATCTCACTCTAATGTACACATAAACATAGAAAAACAGAAAACAAGTCCAAATAATGAAATAATTGCAAAATTTTACACTGAGTGTCCAGAAGTTACATTGTACAGATGTTGTGTTCACTTTTTAAGGTTTATATCATGTGGCAGGAGAAAAAAATTGAAAATCTCCAAATGAGCTTAACTCACTCCAATGCGCAAGTAAACCTAGAAAAACAGAAAACAAGTCCAAACAATGAAATAATTGCACAATTTTACACTGAGTGTCCAGAAGTTACATTGTAAAGATGTTGTGTTCACTTTTTAAGGTTTATATCATGTGGCAGGAGAAAAAAATTGAAAATCTCCAAATGAGCTTAACTCACTCCAATGCGCAAGTAAACCTAGAAAAACAGAAAACAAGTCCAAACAATGAAATAATTGCACAATTTTACACTGAGTGTCCAGAAGTAACATTGTAAAGATGTTATGTTCACTTTTTAAGGTTTATATCATGTGGAAGGAGAAAAAAATAGAAAATCTCCAAATGAGCTTAACTCACTCCAATGTGCAAGTTAACATAGAAAAACAGAAAACAAGTCCAAACAATGAAATAATTGCAAAATTGTACACTGAGAGTCCAGAAGTAACATTGTAAAGATGTTATGTTCACTTTTTCGGGGTTTATATCATGTGGCAAGAGAAAAAAATGGAAAATCTCCAAATGAGCTTAACTCACTCTGATGTACACATAAACATAGAAAAACAGAAAACAAGTCCAAACAATGAAATAATTGCTACATTTTACACTGATAGTTCAGAAGTAACATTGTAAAGCTGTTATGTTCACTTTTTAAGGTTTATATCATGTGGCAGGAGAAAAAAATAGATAATCTCCAAATGAGCTTAACTCAATCCAATGCGCAAGTTAACATAGAAAAACAGAAAACAAGTCCAAACAATGAAATAATTGCACAATTTTACACTGAGTGTCCAGAAGTAACATTGTAAAGATGTTATGTTCACTTTTTAAGGTTTATATCATGTGGCAGGAGAAAAAAATAGAAAATCTCCAAATGAGCTTATCTCACTCTAATGTACACATAAACATAGAAAAACAGAAAACAAGTCCAAATAATGAAACAATTGCAAAATTTTACACTGAGTGTCCAGAAGTTACATTGTAAAGATGTTGTGTTCACTTTTTAAGGTTTATATCATGTGGCAGGAGAAAAAAATTGAAAATCTCCAAATGAGCTTAACTCACTCCAATGCGCAAGTAAACCTAGAAAAACAGAAAACAAGTCCAAACAATGAAATAATTGCACAATTTTACACTGAGTGTCCAGAAGTAACATTGTAAAGATGTTATGTTCACTTTTTAAGGTTTATATCATGTGGAAGGTGAAAAAAATAGAAAATCTCCAAATGAGCTTAACTCACTCCAATGCGCAAGTTAACATAGAAAAACAGAAAACAAGTCCAAACAATGAAATAATTGCAAAATTGTACACTGAGAGTCCAGAAGTAACATTGTAAAGATGTTATGTTCACTTTTTAAGGTTTATATCATGTGGCAGGAGAAAGGAATAGAAAATCTCCAAATGAGCTTATCTCACTCTAATGTACACATAAACATAGAAAAACAGAAAACAAGTCCAAACAATGAAATAATTGCAATATTTTACACTGAGTGTCCAGAAGTAACATTGTAAAGCTGTTATGTTCACTTTTTAAGGTTTATATCATGTGGAAGGAGAAAAAAATAGAAAATCTCCAAATGAGCTTAACTCACTCCAATGCGCAAGTTAACATAGAAAAACAGAAAACAAGTCCAAACAATGAAATAATTGCAACATTTTACACTGAGTGTCCAGAAGTAACATTGTAAAGATGTTATGTTCACTTTTTAAGGTTTATATCATGTGGCAGGAGAAAAAAATAGAAAATCTCCAAATGAGCTTATCTCACTCTAATGTACACATAAACATAGAAAAACAGAAAACAAGTCCAAATAATGAAATAATTGCACAATTTTACACTGAGTGTCCAGAAGTAACATTGTAAAGATGTTATGTTCACTTTTTAAGGTTTATATCATGTGGAAGGAGAAAAAAATAGAAAATCTCCAAATGAGCTTATCTCACTCTAATGTACACATAAACATAGAAAAACAGAAAACAAGTCCAAACAATGAAATAATTGCACAATTTTACACTGAGTGTCCAGAAGTAACATTGTAAAGATGTTATGTTCACTTTTTAAGGTTTATATCATGTGGAAGGAGAAAAAAATAGAAAATCTCCAAATGAGCTTAACTCACTCCAATGTGCAAGTTAACATAGAAAAACAGAAAATAAGTCCAAACAATGAAATAATTGCAAAATTGTACACTGAGAGTCCAGAAGTAACATTGTAAAGATGTTATGTTCACTTTTTAAGGTTTATATCATGTGGCAAGAGAAAAAAATGGAAAATCTCCAAATGAGCTTAACTCACTCTGATGTACACATAAACATAGAAATACAGAAAACAAGTCCAAACAATGAAATAATTGCTACATTTTACACTGATAGTTCAGAAGTAACATTGTAAAGATGTTATGTTCACTTTTTAAGGTTTATATCATGTGGCAGGAGAAAAAAATAGAAAATCTCCAAATGAGCTTATCTCACTCTAATGTACACATAAACATAGAAAAACAGAAAACAAGTCCAAACAATGAAATAATTGCACAATTTTACACTGAGTGTCCAGAAGTAACATTGTAAAGATGTTATGTTCACTTTTTAAGGTTTATATCATGTGGCAGGAGAAAAAAATTGATAATCTCCAAATGAGCTTATCTCAATCCAATGCGCAAGTTAACATAGAAAAACAGAAAACAAGTCCAAACAATGAAACAATTACACAATTTTACACTGAGTGTCCAGAAGTAACATTGTAAAGATGTTATGTTCACTTTTTAAGGTTTATATCATGTGGCAGGAGAAAGGAATAGAAAATCTCCAAATGAGCTTAACTCACTCTAATGTACACATAAACATAGAAAAACAGAAAACAAGTCCAAACAATGAAATAATTGCACAATTTAACACTGAGAGTCCAGAAGTAACATTGTAAAGATGTTATGTTCACTTTTTCAGGTTTATATCATGTGGCAAGAGAAAAAAATGGAAAATCTCCAAATGAGCTTATCTCACTCTAATGTACACATAAACATAGAAAAACAGAAAACAAGTCCAAACAATGAAATAATTGCACAATTTAACACTGAGAGTCCAGAAGTAACATTGTAAAGATGTTATGTTCACTTTTTCAGGTTTATATCATGTGGCAAGAGAAAAAAATGGAAAATCTCCAAATGAGCTTAACTCACTCTGATGTACACATAAACATAGAAAAACAGAAAACAAGTCCAAACAATGAAATAATTGCACCATTTTACACTGAGTGTCCAGAAGTAACATTGTAAAGATGTTATGTTCACTTTTTAAGGTTTATATCATGTGGCAGGAGAAAGGAATAGAAAATCTCCAAATGAGCTTATCTCACTCTAATGTACACATAAACATAGAAAAACAGAAAACAAGTCCAAACAATGAAATAATTGCAATATTTTACACTGAGTGTCCAGAAGTAACATTGTAAAGCTGTTATGTTCACTTTTTAAGGTTTATATCATGTGGAAGGAGAAAAAAATTGAAAATCTCCAAATGAGCTTAACTCACTCCAATGCGCAAGTTAACATAGAAAAACAGAAAACAAGTCCAAACAATGAAATAATTGCAACATTTTACACTGAGTGTCCAGAAGTAACATTGTAAAGATGTTATGTTCACTTTTTAAGGTTTATATCATGTGGCAGGAGAAAAAAATAGAAAATCTCCAAATGAGCTTATCTCACTCTAATGTACACATAAACATAGAAAAACAGAAAACAATTCCAAATAATGAAATAATTGCAAAATTTTACACTGAGTGTCCAGAAGTTACATTGTACAGATGTTGTGTTCACTTTTTAAGGTTTATATCATGTGGCAGGAGAAAAAAATTGAAAATCTCCAAATGAGCTTAACTCACTCCAATGCGCAAGTAAACCTAGAAAAACAGAAAACAAGTCCAAACAATGAAATAATTGCACAATTTTACACTGAGTGTCCAGAAGTAACATTGTAAAGATGTTATGTTCACTTTTTAAGGTTTATATCATGTGGAAGGAGAAAAAAATAGAAAATCTCCAAATGAGCTTAACTCACTCCAATGTGCAAGTTAACATAGAAAAACAGAAAACAAGTCCAAACAATGAAATAATTGCAAAATTGTACACTGAGAGTCCAGAAGTAACATTGTAAAGATGTTATGTTCACTTTTTAAGGTTTATATCATGTGGCAAGAGAAAAAAATGGAAAATCTCCAAATGAGCTTAACTCACTCTGATGTACACATAAACATAGAAAAACAGAAAACAAGTCCAAACAATGAAATAATTGCTACATTTTACACTGATAGTTCAGAAGTAACATTGTAAAGCTGTTATGTTCACTTTTTAAGGTTTATATCATGTGGCAGGAGAAAAAAATAGATAATCTCCAAATGAGCTTAACTCAATCCAATGCGCAAGTTAACATAGAAAAACAGAAAACAAGTCCAAACAATGAAATAATTGCACAATTTTACACTGAGTGTCCAGAAGTAACATTGTAAAGATGTTATGTTCACTTTTTAAGGTTTATATCATGTGGCAGGAGAAACAAATAGAAAATCTCCAAATGAGCTTATTTTACTCTGATTTACACATAAACATAGAAAAACAGAAAACAAGTCCAAACAATGAAATAATTGCAAAATTTTACACTGAAAGTCCAGAAGTAACATTGTAAAGATGTTATGTTCACTTTTTAAGGTTTATATCATGTGGCAAGAGAAAAAAATGGAAAATCTCCAAATGAGCTTAACTCACTCTGATGTACACATAAACATAGAAAAACAGAAAACAAGTCCAAACAATGAAATAATTGCTACATTTTACACTGATAGTCCAGAAGTAACATTGTAAAGCTGTTATGTTCACTTTTTAAGGTTTATATCATGTGGCAGGAGAAAAAAATAGAATATCTCCAAATGAGCTTAACTCACTCCAATGCGCAAGTTAACATAGAAAAACAGAAAACAAGTCCAAACAATGAAATAATTGCACCATTTTACACTGAGTGTCCAGAAGTAACATTGTAAAGATGTTATGTTCACTTTTTAAGGTTTATATCATGTGGAAGGAGAAAAAAATAGAAAATCTCCAAATGAGCTTAACTCACTCCAATGCGCAAGTTAACATAGAAAAACAGAAAACAAGTCCAAACAATGAAATAATTGCAAAATTTTACACTGAGAGTCCAGAAGTAACATTGTAAAGATGTTATGTTCACTTTTTAAGGTTTATATCATGTGGCAAGAGAAAAAAATGGAAAATCTCCAAATGAGCTTAACTCACTCTGATGTACACATAAACATAGAAAAACAGAAAACAAGTCCAAACAATGAAATAATTGCACCATTTTACACTGAGTGTCCAGAAGTAACATTGTAAAGATGTTATGTTCACTTTTTAAGGTTTATATCATGTGGCAGGAGAAAAAAATAGAAAATCTCCAAATGAGCTTATCTCACTCTAATGTACACATAAACATAGAAAAACAGAAAACAAGTCCAAACAATGAAATAATTGCAATATTTTACACTGAGTGTCCAGAAGTTACATTGTAAAGATGTTGTGTTCACTTTTTAAGGTTTATATCATGTGGCAGGAGAAAAAAATTGAAAATCTCCAAATGAGCTTAACTCACTCCAATGCGCAAGTAAACCTAGAAAAACAGAAAACAAGTCCAAACAATGAAATAATTGCACAATTTTACACTGAGTGTCCAGAAGTAACATTGTAAAGATGTTATGTTCACTTTTTAAGGTTTATATCATGTGGAAGGTGAAAAAAATAGAAAATCTCCAAATGAGCTTAACTCACTCCAATGCGCAAGTTAACATAGAAAAACAGAAAACAAGTCCAAACAATGAAATAATTGCAAAATTGTACACTGAGAGTCCAGAAGTAACATTGTAAAGATGTTATGTTCACTTTTTAAGGTTTATATCATGTGGCAGGAGAAAGGAATAGAAAATCTCCAAATGAGCTTATCTCACTCTAATGTACACATAAACATAGAAAAACAGAAAACAAGTCCAAACAATGAAATAATTGCACAATTTAACACTGAGAGTCCAGAAGTAACATTGTAAAGATGTTATGTTCACTTTTTCAGGTTTATATCATGTGGCAAGAGAAAAAAATGGAAAATCTCCAAATGAGCTTAACTCACTCTGATGTACACATAAACATAGAAAAACAGAAAACAAGTCCAAACAATGAAATAATTGCAACATTTTACACTGAGTGTCCAGAAGTAACATTGTAAAGATGTTATGTTCACTTTTTAAGGTTTATATCATGTGGCAAGAGAAAAAAATGGAAAATCTCCAAATGAGCTTAACTCACTCTGATGTACACATAAACATAGAAAAACAGAAAACAAGTCCAAACAATGAAATAATTGCTACATTTTACACTTATAGTTCAGAAGTAACATTGTAAAGCTGTTATGTTCACTTTTTAAGGTTTATATCATGTGGCAGGAGAAAAAAATGGAAAATCTCCAAATGAGCTTAACTCAATCGAATGCGCAAGTTAACATAGAAAAACAGAAAACAAGTCCAAACAATGAAATAATTGCTACATTTTACACTGATAGTTCAGAAGTAACATTGTAAAGCTGTTATGTTCACTTTTTAAGGTTTATATCATGTGGCAGGAGAAAAAAATAGAAAATCTCCAAATGAGCTTATCTCACTCTAATGTACACATAAACATAGAAAAACAGAAAACAAGTCCAAACAATGAAATAATTGCACAATTTTACACTGAGTGTCCAGAAGTAACATTGTAAAGATGTTATGTTCACTTTTTAAGGTTTATATCATGTGGCAGGAGAAAGGAATAGAAAATCTCCAAATGAGCTTATCTCACTCTAATGTACACATAAACATAGAAAAACAGAAAACAAGTCCAAACAATGAAATAATTGCACAATTTTACACTGAGTGTCCAGGAGTAACATTGTAAAGATGTTATGTTCACTTTTTAAGGTTTATATCATGTGGCAGGAGAAAGGAATAGAAAATCTCCAAATGAGCTTATCTCACTCTAATGTACACATAAACATAGAAAAACAGAAAACAAGTCCAAACAATGAAATAATTGCACAATTTAACACTGAGAGTCCAGAAGTAACATTGTAAAGATGTTATGTTCACTTTTTAAGGTTTATATCATGTGGCAAGAGAAAAAAATGGAAAATCTCCAAATGAGCTTAACTCACTCTGATGTACACATAAACATAGAAAAACAGAAAACAAGTCCAAACAATGAAATAATTGCTACATTTTACACTGATAGTTCAGAAGTAACATTGTAAAGCTGTTATGTTCACTTTTTAAGGTTTATATCATGTGGCAGGAGAAAAAAATAGAAAATCTCCAAATGAGCTTATCTCACTCTAATGTACACATAAACATAGAAAAACAGAAAACAAGTCCAAACAATGAAATAATTGCACAATTTTACACTGAGTGTCCAGAAGTAACATTGTAAAGATGTTATGTTCACTTTTTAAGGTTTATATCATGTGGCAGGAGAAAAAAATGGAAAATCTCCAAATGAGCTTATCTCACTCTAATGTACACATAAACATAGAAAAACAGAAAACAAGTCCAAACAATGAAATAATTGCACAATTTCACACTGAGAGTCCAGAAGTAACATTGTAAAGATGTTAAGTTCACTTTTTAAGGTTTATATCATGTGGCAGGAGAAAAAAATAGAAAATCTCCAAATGAGCTTATCTCACTGTGATGTACACATGAATATAGAAAAACAGAAAACAAGTCCAAACAATGAAATAATTGCTACATTTTACACTGAGTGTCCAGAAGTAACATTGTAAAGCTGTTATGTTCACTTTTTAAGGTTTATATCATGTGGCAGGAGAAAAAAATAGAAAATCTCCAAATGAGCTTATCTCACTGTGATGTACACATAAACATAGAAAAACAGAAAACAAGTCCAAACAATGAAATAATTGCTAAATTTTACACTGATAGTCCAGAAGTAACATTGTAAAGATGTTATGTTCACTTTTTAAGGTTTATATCATGTGGCAGGAGAAAAAAATTGATAATCTCCAAATGAGCTTAACTCAATCCAATGCGCAAGTTAACATAGAAAAACAGAAAACAAGTCCAAACAATGAAATAATTGCACAATTTAACACTGAGAGTCCAGAAGTAACATTGTAAAGATGTTATGTTCACTTTTTCAGGTTTATATCATGTGGCAAGAGAAAAAAATGGAAAATCTCCAAATGAGCTTAACTCACTCTGATGTACACATAAACATAGAAAAACAGAAAACAAGTCCAAACAATGAAATAATTGCACCATTTTACACTGAGTGTCCAGAAGTAACATTGTAAAGATGTTATGTTCACTTTTTAAGGTTTATATCATGTGGCAGGAGAAAGGAATAGAAAATCTCCAAATGAGCTTATCTCACTCTAATGTACACATAAACATAGAAAAACAGAAAACAAGTCCAAACAATGAAATAATTGCACAATTTAACACTGAGAGTCCAGAAGTAACATTGTAAAGATGTTATGTTCACTTTTTCAGGTTTATATCATGTGGCAAGAGAAAAAAATGGAAAATCTCCAAATGAGCTTAACTCACTCTGATGTACACATAAACATAGAAAAACAGAAAACAAGTCCAAACAATGAAATAATTGCACCATTTTACACTGAGTGTCCAGAAGTAACATTGTAAAGATGTTATGTTCACTTTTTAAGGTTTATATCATGTGGCAGGAGAAAGGAATAGAAAATCTCCAAATGAGCTTATCTCACTCTAATGTACACATAAACATAGAAAAACAGAAAACAAGTCCAAACAATGAAATAATTGCAATATTTTACACTGAGTGTCCAGAAGTAACATTGTAAAGCTGTTATGTTCACTTTTTAAGGTTTATATCATGTGGAAGGAGAAAAAAATAGAAAATCTCCAAATGAGCTTAACTCACTCCAATGCGCAAGTTAACATAGAAAAACAGAAAACAAGTCCAAACAATGAAATAATTGCAACATTTTACACTGAGTGTCCAGAAGTAACATTGTAAAGATGTTATGTTCACTTTTTAAGGTTTATATCATGTGGCAGGAGAAAAAAATAGAAAATCTCCAAATGAGCTTATCTCACTCTAATGTACACATAAACATAGAAAAACAGAAAACAAGTCCAAATAATGAAATAATTGCAAAATTTTACACTGAGTGTCCAGAAGTTACATTGTACAGATGTTGTGTTCACTTTTTAAGGTTTATATCATGTGGCAGGAGAAAAAAATTGAAAATCTCCAAATGAGCTTAACTCACTCCAATGCGCAAGTAAACCTAGAAAAACAGAAAACAAGTCCAAACAATGAAATAATTTCACAATTTTACACTGAGTGTCCAGAAGTTACATTGTAAAGATGTTGTGTTCACTTTTTAAGGTTTATATCATGTGGCAGGAGAAAAAAATTGAAAATCTCCAAATGAGCTTAACTCACTCCAATGCGCAAGTAAACCTAGAAAAACAGAAAACAAGTCCAAACAATGAAATAATTGCACAATTTTACACTGAGTGTCCAGAAGTAACATTGTAAAGATGTTATGTTCACTTTTTAAGGTTTATATCATGTGGAAGGAGAAAAAAATAGAAAATCTCCAAATGAGCTTAACTCACTCCAATGTGCAAGTTAACATAGAAAAACAGAAAACAAGTCCAAACAATGAAATAATTGCAAAATTGTACACTGAGAGTCCAGAAGTAACATTGTAAAGATTTTATGTTCACTTTTTAAGGTTTATATCATGTGGCAAGAGAAAAAAATGGAAAATCTCCAAATGAGCTTAACTCACTCTGATGTACACATAAACATAGAAAAACAGAAAACAAGTCCAAACAATGAAATAATTGCTACATTTTACACTGATAGTTCAGAAGTAACATTGTAAAGATGTTATGTTCACTTTTTAAGGTTTATATCATGTGGCAGGAGAAAAAAATAGAAAATCTCCAAATGAGCTTATCTCACTCTAATGTACACATAAACATAGAAAAACAGAAAACAAGTCCAAACAATGAAATAATTGCACAATTTTACACTGAGTGTCCAGAAGTAACATTGTAAAGATGTTATGTTCACTTTTTAAGGTTTATATCATGTGGCAGGAGAAAAAAATGGAAAATCTCCAAATGAGCTTATCTCACTCTAATGTACACATAAACATAGAAAAACAGAAAACAAGTCCAAACAATGAAATAATTGCACAATTTTACACTGAGAGTCCAGAAGTAACATTGTAAAGATGTTAAGTTCACTTTTTAAGGTTTATATCATGTGGCAGGAGAAAAAAATAGAAAATCTCCAAATGAGCTTATCTCACTGTGATGTACACATAAATATAGAAAAACAGAAAACAAGTCCAAACAATGAAATAATTGCTACATTTTACACTGAGTGTCCAGAAGTAACATTGTAAAGCTGTTATGTTCACTTTTTAAGGTTTATATCAAGTGGCAGGAGAAAAAAATAGAAAATCTCCAAATGAGCTTATCTCACTGTGATGTACACATAAATATAGAAAAAAAGAAAACAAGTCCAAACAATGAAATAATTGCTAAATTTTACACTGATAGTCCAGAAGTAACATTGTAAAGATGTTATGTTCACTTTTTAAGGTTTATATCATGTGGCAGGAGAAAAAAATTGATAATCTCCAAATGAGCTTAACTCACTCTGATGTACACATAAACATAGAAAAACAGAAAACAAGTCCAAACAATGAAATAATTGCACCATTTTACACTGAGTGTCCAGAATTAACATTGTAAAGATGTTATGTTCACTTTTTAAGGTTTATATCATGTGGCAGGAGAAAGGAATAGAAAATCTCCAAATGAGTTTATCTCACTCTAATGTACACATAAACATAGAAAAACAGAAAACAAGTCCAAACAATGAAATAATTGCACAATTTAACACTGAGAGTCCAGAAGTAACATTGTAAAGATGTTATGTTCACTTTTTCAGGTTTATATCATGTGGCAAGAGAAAAAAATGGAAAATCTCCAAATGAGCTTAACTCACTCTGATGTACACATAAACATAGAAAAACAGAAAACAAAGTCCAAACAATGAAATAATTGCACCATTTTACACTGAGTGTCCAGAAGTAACATTGTAAAGATGTTATGTTCACTTTTTAAGGTTTATATCATGTGGCAGGAGAAAGGAATAGAAAATCTCCAAATGAGCTTATCTCACTCTAATGTACACATAAACATAGAAAAACAGAAAACAAGTCCAAACAATGAAATAATTGCACAATTTAACACTGAGAGTCCAGAAGTAACATTGTAAAGATGTTATGTTCACTTTTTCAGGTTTATATCATGTGGCAAGAGAAAAAAATGGAAAATCTCCAAATGAGCTTAACTCACTCTGATGTACACATAAACATAGAAAAACAGAAAACAAGTCCAAACAATGAAATAATTGCACCATTTTACACTGAGTGTCCAGAAGTAACATTGTAAAGATGTTATGTTCACTTTTTAAGGTTTATATTATGTGGCAGGAGAAAGGAATAGAAAATCTCCAAATGAGCTTATCTCACTCTAATGTACACATAAACATAGAAAAACAGAAAACAAGTCCAAACAATGAAATAATTGCAATATTTTACACTGAGTGTCCAGAAGTAACATTGTAAAGCTGTTATGTTCACTTTTTAAGGTTTATATCATGTGGAAGGAGAAAAAAATAGAAAATCTCCAAATGAGCTTAACTCACTCCAATGCGCAAGTTAACATAGAAAAACAGAAAACAAGTCCAAACAATGAAATAATTGCAACATTTTACACTGAGTGTCCAGAAGTAACATTGTAAAGATGTTATGTTCACTTTTTAAGGTTTATATCATGTGGCAGGAGAAAAAAATAGAAAATCTCCAAATGAGCTTATCTCACTCTAATGTACACATAAACATAGAAAAACAGAAAACAAGTCCAAATAATGAAATAATTGCAAAATTTTACACTGAGTGTCCAGAAGTTACATTGTACAGATGTTGTGTTCACTTTTTAAGGTTTATATCATGTGGCAGGAGAAAAAAATTGAAAATCTCCAAATGAGCTTAACTCACTCCAATGCGCAAGTAAACCTAGAAAAACAGAAAACAAGTCCAAACAATGAAATAATTGCACAATTTTACACTGAGTGTCCAGAAGTAACATTGTAAAGATGTTATGTTCACTTTTTAAGGTTTATATCATGTGGAAGGAGAAAAAAATAGAAAATCTCCAAATGAGCTTAACTCACTCCAATGTGCAAGTTAACATAGAAAAACAGAAAACAAGTCCAAACAATGAAATAATTGCAAAATTGTACACTGAGAGTCCAGAAGTAACATTGTAAAGATGTTATGTTCACTTTTTAAGGTTTATATCATGTGGCAAGAGAAAAAAATGGAAAATCTCCAAATGAGCTTAACTCACTCTGATGTACACATAAACATAGAAAAACAGAAAACAAGTCCAAACAATGAAATAATTGCAAAATTTTACACTGAGAGTCCAGAAGTAACATTGTAAAGATGTTATGTTCACTTTTTAAGGTTTATATCATGTGGCAAGAGAAAAAAATGGAAAATCTCCAAATGAGCTTAACTCACTCTGATGTACACATAAACATAGAAAAACAGAAAACAAGTCCAAACAATGAAATAATTGCACCATTTTACACTGAGTGTCCAGAAGTAACATTGTAAAGATGTTATGTTCACTTTTTAAGGTTTATATCATGTGGCAGGAGAAAAAAATAGAAAATCTCCAAATGAGCTTAACTCAATCCAATGCGCAAGTTAACATAGAAAAACAGAAAACAAGTCCAAACAATGAAATAATTGCACAATTTTACACTGAGTGTCCAGAAGTAACATTGTAAAGATGTTATGTTCACTTTTTAAGGTTTATATCATGTGGCAGGAGAAACAAATAGAAAATCTCCAAATGAGCTTATTTTACTCTGATTTACACATAAACATAGAAAAACAGAAAACAAGTCCAAACAATGAAATAATTGCAAAATTTTACACTGAAAGTCCAGAAGTAACATTGTAAAGATGTTATGTTCACTTTTTAAGGTTTATATCATGTGGCAGGAGAAAAAAATTGAAAATCTCCAAATGAGCTTAACTCACTCCAATGCGCAAGTAAACCTAGAAAAACAGAAAACAAGTCCAAACAATGAAATAATTGCACAATTTTACACTGAGTGTCCAGAAGTAACATTGTAAAGATGTTATGTTCACTTTTTAAGGTTTATATCATGTGGAAGGAGAAAAAAATAGAAAATCTCCAAATGAGCTTAACTCACTCCAATGTGCAAGTTAACATAGAAAAACAGAAAACAAGTCCAAACAATGAAATAATTGCAAAATTGTACACTGAGAGTCCAGAAGTAACATTGTAAAGATGTTATGTTCACTTTTTAAGGTTTATATCATGTGGCAAGAGAAAAAAATGGAAAATCTCCAAATGAGCTTAACTCACTCTGATGTACACATAAACATAGAAAAACAGAAAACAAGTCCAAACAATGAAATAATTGCAAAATTTTACACTGAGAGTCCAGAAGTAACATTGTAAAGATGTTATGTTCACTTTTTAAGGTTTATATCATGTGGCAAGAGAAAAAAATGGAAAATCTCCAAATGAGCTTAACTCACTCTGATGTACACATAAACATAGAAAAACAGAAAACAAGTCCAAACAATGAAATAATTGCACCATTTTACACTGAGTGTCCAGAAGTAACATTGTAAAGATGTTATGTTCACTTTTTAAGGTTTATATCATGTGGCAGGAGAAAAAAATAGAAAATCTCCAAATGAGCTTAACTCAATCCAATGCGCAAGTTAACATAGAAAAACAGAAAACAAGTCCAAACAATGAAATAATTGCACAATTTTACACTGAGTGTCCAGAAGTAACATTGTAAAGATGTTATGTTCACTTTTTAAGGTTTATATCATGTGGCAGGAGAAACAAATAGAAAATCTCCAAATGAGCTTATTTTACTCTGATTTACACATAAACATAGAAAAACAGAAAACAAGTCCAAACAATGAAATAATTGCAAAATTTTACACTGAAAGTCCAGAAGTAACATTGTAAAGATGTTATGTTCACTTTTTAAGGTTTATATCATGTGGCAAGAGAAAAAAATGGAAAATCTCCAAATGAGCTTAACTCACTCTGATGTACACATAAACATAGAAAAACAGAAAACAAGTCCAAACAATGAAATAATTGCTACATTTTACACTGATAGTCCAGAAGTAACATTGTAAAGCTGTTATGTTCACTTTTTAAGGTTTATATCATGTGGCAGGAGAAAAAAATAGAATATCTCCAAATGAGCTTAACTCACTCCAATGCGCAAGTTAACATAGAAAAACAGAAAACAAGTCCAAACAATGAAATAATTGCACCAATTTACACTGAGTGTCCAGAAGTAACATTGTAAAGATGTTATGTTCACTTTTTAAGGTTTATATCATGTGGAAGGAGAAAAAAATAGAAAATCTCCAAATGAGCTTAACTCACTCCAATGCGCAAGTTAACATAGAAAAACAGAAAACAAGTCCAAACAATGAAATAATTGCAAAATTTTACACTGAGAGTCCAGAAGTAACATTGTAAAGATGTTATGTTCACTTTTTAAGGTTTATATCATGTGGCAAGAGAAAAAAATGGAAAATCTCCAAATGAGCTTAACTCACTCTGATGTACACATAAACATAGAAAAACAGAAAACAAGTCCAAACAATGAAATAATTGCTACATTTTACACTGATAGTCCAGAAGTAACATTGTAAAGCTGTTATGTTCACTTTTTCAGGTTTATATCATGTGGCAAGAGAAAAAAATGGAAAATCTCCAAATGAGCTTAACTCACTCTGATGTACACATAAACATAGAAAAACAGAAAACAAGTCCAAACAATGAAATAATTGCACCATTTTACACTGAGTGTCCAGAAGTAACATTGTAAAGATGTTATGTTCACTTTTTAAGGTTTATATCATGTGGCAGGAGAAAGGAATAGAAAATCTCCAAATGAGCTTATCTCACTCTAATGTACACATAAACATAGAAAAACAGAAAACAAGTCCAAACAATGAAATAATTGCAATATTTTACACTGAGTGTCCAGAAGTAACATTGTAAAGCTGTTATGTTCACTTTTTAAGGTTTATATCATGTGGAAGGAGAAAAAAATAGAAAATCTCCAAATGAGCTTAACTCACTCCAATGCGCAAGTTAACATAGAAAAACAGAAAACAAGTCCAAACAATGAAATAATTGCAACATTTTACACTGAGTGTCCAGAAGTAACATTGTAAAGATGTTATGTTCACTTTTTAAGGTTTATATCATGTGGCAGGAGAAAAAAATAGAAAAATCTCCAAATGAGCTTATCTCACTCTAATGTACACATAAACATAGAAAAACAGAAAACAAGTCCAAATAATGAAATAATTGCAAAATTTTACACTGAGTGTCCAGAAGTTACATTGTACAGATGTTGTGTTCACTTTTTAAGGTTTATATCATGTGGCAGGAGAAAAAAATTGAAAATCTCCAAATGAGCTTAACTCACTCCAATGCGCAAGTAAACCTAGAAAAACAGAAAACAAGTCCAAACAATGAAATAATTGCACAATTTTACACTGAGTGTCCAGAAGTAACATTGTAAAGATGTTATGTTCACTTTTTAAGGTTTATATCATGTGGAAGGTGAAAAAAATAGAAAATCTCCAAATGAGCTTAACTCACTCCAATGCGCAAGTTAACATAGAAAAACAGAAAACAAGTCCAAACAATGAAATAATTGCAAAATTGTACACTGAGAGTCCAGAAGTAACATTGTAAAGATGTTATGTTCACTTTTTAAGGTTTATATCATGTGGCAGGAGAAAGGAATAGAAAATCTCCAAATGAGCTTATCTCACTCTAATGTACACATAAACATAGAAAAACAGAAAACAAGTCCAAACAATGAAATAATTGCACAATTTAACACTGAGAGTCCAGAAGTAACATTGTAAAGATGTTATGTTCACTTTTTAAGGTTTATATCATGTGGAAGGTGAAAAAAATAGAAAATCTCCAAATGAGCTTAACTCACTCCAATGCGCAAGTTAACATAGAAAAACAGAAAACAAGTCCAAACAATGAAATAATTGCAAAATTGTACACTGAGAGTCCAGAAGTAACATTGTAAAGATGTTATGTTCACTTTTTAAGGTTTATATCATGTGGCAAGAGAAAAAAATGGAAAATCTCCAAATGAGCTTAACTCACTCTGATGTACACATAAACATAGAAAAACAGAAAACAAGTCCAAACAATGAAATAATTGCTACATTTTACACTGATAGTTCAGAAGTAACATTGTAAAGCTGTTATGTTCACTTTTTAAGGTTTATATCATGTGGCAGGAGAAAAAAATAGATAATCTCCAAATGAGCTTAACTCAATCCAATGCGCAAGTTAACATAGAAAAACAGAAAACAAGTCCAAACAATGAAATAATTGCACAATTTTACACTGGGTGTCCAGAAGTAACATTGTAAAGATGTTATGTTCACTTTTTAAGGTTTATATCATGTGTCAGGAGAAAAAAATAGAAAATCTCCAAATGAGCTTATCTCACTCTAATGTACACATAAACATAGAAAAACAGAAAACAAGTCCAAACAATGAAATAATTGCACAATTTTACACTGAGAGTTCAGAAGTAACATTGTAAAGCTGTTATGTTCACTTTTTAAGGTTTATATCATGTGGCAGGAGAAAAAAATAGAATATCTCCAAATGAGCTTATCTCACTCTAATGTACACATAAACATAGAAAAACAGAAAACAAGTCCAAACAATGAAATAATTGCACAAGAAAATCTCCAAATGAGCTTATCTCACTCTAATGTACACATAAACATAGAAAAACAGAAAACAAGTCCAAACAATGAAATAATTGCACAATTTTAAACTGAGAGTCCAGAAGTAACATTGTAAAGATGATAAGTTCACTTTTTAAGGTTTATATCATGTGGCAAGAGAAAAAAATAGAATATCTCCAAATGAGCTTATCTCACTGTGATGTACACATAAATATAGAAAAACAGAAAACAAGTCCAAACAATGAAATAATTGCTACATTTTACACTGATAGTCCAGAAGTAACATTGTAAAGATGTTATATCACTTTTTAAGGTTTATATCATGTGGCAGGAGAAAAAAATAGATAATCTCCAAATGAGCTTAACTCAATCCAATGCGCAAGTTAACATAGAAAAACAGAAAACAAGTCCAAACAATGAAATAATTGCACAATTTTACACTGAGTGTCCAGAAGTAACATTGTAAAGATGTTATGTTCACTTTTTAAGGTTTATATCATGTGGCAGGAGAAAGGAATAGAAAATCTCCAAATGAGCTTATCTCACTCTAATGTACACATAAACATAGAAAAACAGAAAACAAGTCCAAACAATGAAATAATTGCACAATTTTACACTGAGTGTCCAGAAGTAACATTGTAAAGATGTTAAGTTCACTTTTTAAGGTTTATATCATGTGGCAAGAGAAAAAAATAGAAAATCTCCAAATGAGCTTATCTCACTGTGATGTACACATAAATATAGAAAAACAGAAAACAAGTCCAAACAATGAAATAATTGCTACATTTTACACTGATAGTCCAGAAGTAACATTGTAAAGATGTTATATCACTTTTTAAGGTTTATATCATGTGGCAGGAGAAAAAAATAGATAATCTCCAAATGAACTTAACTCAATCCAATGCGCAAGTTAACATAGAAAAACAGAAAACAAGTCCAAACAATGAAATAATTGCACAATTTTACACTGAGTGTCCAGAAGTAACATTGTAAAGATGTTATGTTCACTTTTTAAGGTTTATATCATGTGGAAGGAGAAAAAAATAGAAAATCTCCAAATGAGCTTAACTCACTCCAATACGCAAGTTAACATAGAAAAACAGAAAACAAGTCCAAACAATGAAATAATTGCAAAATTTTACACTGAGAGTCCAGAAGTAACATTGTAAAGATGTTATGTTCACTTTTTAAGGTTTATATCATGTGGCAAGAGAAAAAAATGGAAAATCTCCAAATGAGCTTAACTCACTCTGATGTACACATAAACATAGAAAAACAGAAAACAAGTCCAAACAATGAAATAATTGCACCATTTTACACTGAGTGTCCAGAAGTAACATTGTAAAGATGTTATGTTCACTTTTTAAGGTTTATATCATGTGGCAGGAGAAAAAAATAGAAAATCTCCAAGTGAGCTTATCTCACTCTAATGTACACATAAACATAGAAAAACAGAAAACAAGTCCAAACAATGAAATAATTGCACAATTTTACACTGAGAGTCCAGAAGTAACATTGTAAAGATGTTAAGTTCACTTTTTAAGGTTTATATCATGTGGCAAGAGAAAAAAATGGAAAATCTCCAAATGAGCTTAACTGACTCCAATGCGCAATTTAACATAGAAAAACAGAAAACAAGTCCAAACAATGAAATAATTGCTACATTTTAAACTGATAGTTCAGAAGTAACATTGTAAAGCTGTGATGTTCACTTTTTAAGGTTTATATCATGTGGCAGGAGAAAAAAATAGAATATCTCCAAATGAGCTTATCTCACTCTAATGTACACATAAACATAGAAAAACAGAAAACAAGTCCAAACAATGAAATAATTGCTACATTTTACACTGAGTGTCCAGAAGTAACATTGTAAAGATGTTATGTTCACTTTTTAAGGTTTATATCATGTGGCAGGAGAAAGGAATGGAAATCTCCAAATGAGCTTATCTCACTCTAATGTACACTTAAACATAGAAAAACAGAAAACAAGTCCAAACAATGAAATAATTGCACAATTTTACACTGAGAGTCCAGAAGTAACATTGTAAAGATGTTAAGTTCACTTTTTAAGGTTTATATCATGTGGCAAGAGAAAAAAATGGAAAATCTCCAAATGAGCTTATCTCACTGTGATGTACACATAAATATAGAAAAACAGAAAACAAGTCCAAACAATGAAATAATTGCTACATTTTACACTGATAGTCCAGAAGTAACATTGTAAAGATGTTATGTTCACTTTTTAAGGTTTATATCATGTGGCAGGAGAAAAAAATAGATAATCTCCAAATGAGCTTAACTCAATCCAATGCGCAAGTTAACATAGAAAAACAGAAAACAAGTCCAAACAATGAAATAATTGCACAATTTTACACTGAGTGTCCAGAAGTAACATTGTAAAGATGTTATGTTCACTTTTTAAGGTTTATATCATGTGGCAGGAGAAAGGAATAGAAAATCTCCAAATGAGCTTATCTCACTCTAATGTACACATAAACATAGAAAAACAGAAAACAAGTCCAAACAATGAAATAATTGCACAATTTTACACTGAGTGTCCAGAAGTAACATTGTAAAGATGTTATGTTCACTTTTTAAGGTTTATATCATGTGGCAGGAGAAAGGAATAGAAAATCTCCAAATGAGCTTATCTCACTCTAATGTACACATAAACATAGAAAAACAGAAAACAAGTCCAAACAATGAAATAATTGCTACATTTTACACTGATAGTTCAGAAGTAACATTGTAAAGCTGTTATGTTCACTTTTTAAGGTTTATATCATGTGGCAGGAGAAAAAAATAGAAAATCTCCAAATGAGCTTTTCTATTTCTACTCACTCCAATGCGCACGTTAACATAGAAAAACAGAAAACAAGTCCAAACAATGAAATAATTGCACAATTTTACACTGATAGTCCAGAAGTAACATTGTAAAGCTGTTATGTTCACTTTTTAAGGTTTATATCATGTGGCAGGAGAAAAAAATAGATAATCTCCAAATGAGCTTAACTCAATCCAATGCGCAAGTTAACATAGAAAAACAGAAAACAAGTCCAAACAATGAAATAATTGCACAATTTTACACTGAGTGTCCAGAAGTAACATTGTAAAGATGTTATGTTCACTTTTTAAGGTTTATATCATGTGGCAAGAGAAAAAAATGGAAAATCTCCAAATGAGCTTAACTCACTCTGATGTACACATAAACATAGAAAAACAGAAAACTAGTCCAAACAATGAAATAATTGCACCATTTTACACTGAGTGTCCAGATGTAACATTGTAAAGATGTTATATTCACTTTTTAAGGTTTATATCATGTGGCAGGAGAAAAAAATAGAAAATCTCCAAATGAGCTTATCTCACTCTAATGTACACATAAACATAGAAAAACAGAAAACAAGTCCAAATAATGAAACAATTGCAAAATTTTACACTGAGTGTCCAGAAGTAACATTGTAAAGATGTTGTGTTCACTTTTTAAGGTTTATATCATGTGGCAGGAGAAAAAAATTGAAAATCTCCAAATGAGCTTAACTCACTCCAATGCGCAAGTAAACCTAGAAAAACAGAAAACAAGTCCAAACAATGAAATAATTGCACAATTTTACACTGAGTGTCCAGAAGTAACATTGTAAAGATGTTATGTTCACTTTTTAAGGTTTATATCATGTGGCAAGAGAAAAAAATGGAAAATCTCCAAATGAGCTTAACTCACTCTGATGTACACATAAACATAGAAAAACAGAAAACAAGTCCAAACAATGAAATAATTGCTACATTTTACACTGATAGTTCAGAAGTAACATTGTAAAGCTGTTATGTTCACTTTTTAAGGTTTATATCATGTGGCAGGAGAAAAAAATAGATAATCTCCAAATGAGCTTAACTCAATCCAATGCGCAAGTTAACATAGAAAAACAGAAAACAAGTCCAAACAATGAAATAATTACACAATTTTACACTGAGTGTCCAGAAGTAACATTGTAAAGATGTTATGTTCACTTTTTAAGGTTTATATCATGTGGCAGGAGAAAGGAATAGAAAATCTCCAAATGAGCTTATCTCACTCTAATGTACACATAAACATAGAAAAACAGAAAACAAGTCCAAACAATGAAATAATTGCTACATTTTACACTGATAGTCCAGAAGTAACATTGTAAAGCTGTTATGTTCACTTTTTAAGGTTTATATCATGTGGCAGGAGAAAAAAATAGAATATCTCCAAATGAGCTCACTCCAATGCGCAAGTTAACATAGAAAAACAGAAAACAAGTCCAAACAATGAAATAATTGCACCATTTTACACTGAGTGTCCAGAAGTAACATTGTAAAGATGTTATGTTCACTTTTTAAGGTTTATATCATGTGGAAGGAGAAAAAAATAGAAAATCTCCAAATGAGCTTAACTCACTCCAATGCGCAAGTTAACATAGAAAAACAGAAAACAAGTCCAAACAATGAAATAATTGCAAAATTTTACACTGAGAGTCCAGAAGTAACATTGTAAAGATGTTATGTTCACTTTTTAAGGTTTATATCATGTGGCAAGAGAAAAAAATGGAAAATCTCCAAATGAGCTTAACTCACTCTGATGTACACATAAACATAGAAAAACAGAAAACAAGTCCAAACAATGAAATAATTGCACCATTTTACACTGAGTGTCCAGAAGTTACATTGTAAAGATGTTGTGTTCACTTTTTAAGGTTTATATCATGTGGCAGGAGAAAAAAATTGAAAATCTCCAAATGAGCTTAACTCACTCTAATGTACACATAAACATAGAAAAACAGAAAACAAGTCCAAACAATGAAATAATTGCACAAGAAAATCTCCAAATGAGCTTATCTCACTCTAATGTACACATAAACATAGAAAAACAGAAAACAAGTCCAAACAATGAAATAATTGCACAATTTTAAACTGAGAGTCCAGAAGTAACATTGTAAAGATGTTAAGTTCACTTTTTAAGGTTTATATCATGTGGCAAGAGAAAAAAATAGAACATCTCCAAATGAGCTTATCTCACTGTGATGTACACATAAATATAGAAAAACAGAAAACAAGTCCAAACAATGAAATAATTGCTACATTTTACACTGATAGTCCAGAAGTAACATTGTAAAGATGTTATATCACTTTTTAAGGTTTATATCATGTGGCAGGAGAAAAAAATAGATAATCTCCAAATGAGCTTAACTCAATCCAATGCGCAAGTTAACATAGAAAAACAGAAAACAAGTCCAAACAATGAAATAATTGCACAATTTTACACTGAGTGTCCAGAAGTAACATTGTAAAGATGTTATGTTCACTTTGTAAGGTTTATATCATGTGGCAGGAGAAAGGAATAGAAAATCTCCAAATGAGCTTATCTCACTCTAATGTACACATAAACATAGAAAAACAGAAAACAAGTCCAAACAATGAAATAATTGCACAATTTTACACTGAGTGTCCAGAAGTAACATTGTAAAGATGTTATGTTCACTTTTTAAGGTTTATATCACGTGGAAGGAGAAAAAAATAGAAAATCTCCAAATGAGCTTAACTCACTCCAATACGCAAGTTAACATAGAAAAACAGAAAACAAGTCCAAACAATGAAATAATTGCTACATTTTACACTGAGAGTCCAGAAGTAACATTGTAAAGATGTTATGTTCACTTTTTAAGGTTTATATCATGTGGCAAGAGAAAAAAATGGAAAATCTCCAAATGAGCTTAACTCACTCTGATGTACACATAAACATAGAAAAACAGAAAACAAGTCCAAACAATGAAATAATTGCTACATTTTACACTGATAGTTCAGAAGTAACATTGTAAAGCTGTTATGTTCACTTTTTAAGGTTTATATCATGTGGCAGGAGAAAAAAATAGAAAATCTCCAAATGAGCTTATCTCACTCTAATGTACACATAAACATAGAAAAACAGAAAACAAGTCCAAACAATGAAATAATTGCTACATTTTACACTGATAGTTCAGAAGTAACATTGTAAAGCTGTTATGTTCACTTTTTAAGGTTTATATCATGTGGCAGGAGAAAGGAATAGAAAATCTCCAAATGAGCTTATCTCACTCTAATGTACACATAAACATAGAAAAACAGAAAACAAGTCCAAACAATGAAATAATTGCACAATTTTACACTGAGTGTCCAGAAGTAACATTGTAAAGATGTTATGTTCACTTTTTAAGGTTTATATCATGTGGAAGGAGAAAAAAATAGAAAATCTCCAAATGAGCTTATCTCACTCTAATGTACACATAAACATAGAAAAACAGAAAACAAGTCCAAACAATGAAATAATTGCACAATTTTACACTGAGAGTCCAGAAGTAACATTGTAAAGATGTTAAGTTCACTTTTTAAGGTTTATATCATGTGGCAGGAGAAAAAAATAGAAAATCTCCAAATGAGCTTATCTCACTGTGATGTACACATAAATATAGAAAAACAGAAAACAAGTCCAAACAATGAAATAATTACACAATTTTACACTGAGTGTCCAGAAGTAACATTGTAAAGATGTTATGTTCACTTTTTAAGGTTTATATCATGTGGCAGGAGAAAGGAATAGAACATCTCCAAATGAGCTTATCTCACTCTAATGTACACATAAACATAGAAAAACAGAAAACAAGTCCAAACAATGAAATAATTGCTACATTTTACACTGAGTGTCCAGAAGTAACATTCAAAAGATGTTATGTTCACTTTTTAAGGTTTATATCATGTGGCAGGAGAAAGGAATGGAAATCTCCAAATGAGCTTATCTCACTCTAATGTACACTTAAACATAGAAAAACAGAAAACAAGTCCAAACAATGAAATAATTGCACAATTTTACACTGAGAGTCCAGAAGTAACATTGTAAAGATGTTAAGTTCACTTTTTAAGGTTTATATCATGTGGCAAGAGAAAAAAATGGAAAATCTCCAAATGAGCTTATCTCACTGTGATGTACACATAAATATAGAAAAACAGAAAACAAGTCCAAACAATGAAATAATTGCTACATTTTACACTGATAGTCCAGAAGTAACATTGTAAAGATGTTATGTTCACTTTTTAAGGTTTATATCATGTGGCAGGAGAAAAAAATAGATAATCTCCAAATGAGCTTAACTCAATCCAATGCGCAAGTTAACATAGAAAAACAGAAAACAAGTCCAAACAATGAAATAATTGCACAATTTTACACTGAGTGTCCAGAAGTAACATTGTAAAGATGTTATGTTCACTTTTTAAGGTTTATATCATGTGGCAGGAGAAAGGAATAGAAAATCTCCAAATGAGCTTATCTCACTCTAATGTACACATAAACATAGAAAAACAGAAAACAAGTCCAAACAATGAAATAATTGCACAATTTTACACTGAGTGTCCAGAAGTAACATTGTAAAGATGTTATGTTCACTTTTTAAGGTTTATATCATGTGGCAGGAGAAAAAAATAGAAAATCTCCAAATGAGCTTATCTCACTCTAATGTACACATAAACATAGAAAAACAGAAAACAAGTCCAAACAATGAAATAATTGCACAATTTTACACTGAGAGTCCAGAAGTAACATTGTAAAGATGTTAAGTTCACTTTTTAAGGTTTATATCATGTGTCAAGAGAAAAAAATGGAAAATCTCCAAATGAGCTTAACTGACTCCAATGCGCAATTTAACATAGAAAAACAGAAAACAAGTCCAAACAATGAAATAATTGCTACATTTTAAACTGATAGTTCAGAAGTAATATTGTAAAGCTGTTATGTTCACTTTTTAAGGTTTATATCATGTGGCAGGAGAAAAAAATAGAATATCTTCAAATGAGCTTATCTCACTCTAATGTACACATAAACATAGAAAAACAGAAAACAAGTCCAAACAATGAAATAATTGCTACATTTTACACTGATAGTTCAGAAGTAACATTGTAAAGCTGTTATGTTCACTTTTTAAGGTTTATATCATGTGGCAGGAGAAAGGAATAGAAAATCTCCAAATGAGCTTATCTCACTCTAATGTACACATAAACATAGAAAAACAGAAAACAAGTCCAAACAATGAAATAATTGCTACATTTTACACTGAGTGTCCAGAAGTAACATTGTAAAGTTGTTATGTTCACTTTTTAAGGTTTATATCATGTGGCAGGAGAAAGGAATGGAAATCTCCAAATGAGCTTATCTCACTCTAATGTACACATAAACATAGAAAAACAGAAAACAAGTCCAAACAATGAAATAATTGCAAAATTTTACACTGAGTGTCCAGAAGTAACATTGTAAAGATGTTATGTTCACTTTTTAAGGTTTATATCATGTGGCAGGAGAAAAAAATAGAAAATCTTAAATTAGCTTATCTCACTCTAATGTACACATAAACATAGAAAAACAGAAAACAAGTCCAAATAATGAAACAATTGCAAAATTTTACACTGAGTGTCCAGAAGTTACATTGTAAAGATGTTGTGTTCACTTTTTAAGGTTCATATCATGTGGCAGGAGAAAAAAATTGAAAATCTCCAAATGAGCTTAACTCACTCCAATGCGCAAGTAAACCTAGAAAAACAGAAAACAAGTCCAAACAATGAAATAATTGCACAATTTTACACTGAGTGTCCAGAAGTAACATTGTAAAGATGTTAAGTTCACTTTTTAAGGTTTATATCATGTGGAAGGAGAAAAAAATAGAAAATCTCCAAATGAGCTTAACTCACTCCAATGCGCAAGTTAACATAGAAAAACAGAAAACAAGTCCAAACAATGAAATAATTGCAAAATTGTACACTGAGAGTCCAGAAGTAACATTGTAAAGATGTTATGTTCACTTTTTAAGGTTTATATCATGTGGCAAGAGAAAAAAATGGAAAATCTCCAAATGAGCTTAACTCACTCTGATGTACACATAAACATAGGAAAACAGAAAACAAGTCCAAACAATGAAATAATTGCTACATTTTACACTGATAGTTCAGAAGTAACATTGTAAAGCTGTTATGTTCACTTTTTAAGGTTTATATCATGTGGCAGGAGAAAAAAATGGAAAATCTCCAAATGAGCTTAACTCAATCGAATGCGCAAGTTAACATAGAAAAACAGAAAACAAGTCCAAACAATTAAATAATTGCTACATTTTACACTGATAGTTCAGAAGTAACATTGTAAAGCTGTTATGTTCACTTTTTAAGGTTTATATCATGTGGCAAGAGAAAAAAATAGAAAATCTCCAAATGAGCTTATCTCACTCTAATGTACACATAAACATAGAAAAACAGAAAACAAGTCCAAACAATGAAATAATTGCTAAATTTTACACTGATAGTCCAGAAGTAACATTGTAAAGATGTTATGTTCACTTTTTAAGGTTTATATCATGTGGAAGGAGAAAAAAATAGAAAATCTCCAAATGAGCTTATCTCACTCTAATGTACACATAAACATAGAAAAACAGAAAACAAGTCCAAACAATGAAATAATTGCACAATTTTACACTGAGAGTCCAGAAGTAACATTGTAAAGATGTTAAGTTCACTTTTTAAGGTTTATATCATGTGGCAGGAGAAAAAAATAGAAAATCTCCAAATGAGCTTATCTCACTGTGATGTACACATAAATATAGAAAAACAGAAAACAAGTCCAAACAATGAAATAATTGCTACATTTTACACTGAGTGTCCAGAAGTAACATTGTAAAGCTGTTATGTTCACTTTTTAAGGTTTATATCATGTGGCAGGAGAAAAAAATAGAAAATCTCCAAATGAGCTTATCTCACTGTGATGTACACATAAATATAGAAAAACAGAAAACAAGTCCAAACAATGAAATAATTGCTAAATTTTACACTGATAGTCCAGAAGTAACATTGTAAAGATGTTATGTTCACTTTTTAAGGTTTATATCATGTGGCAGGAGAATAAAATTGATAATCTCCAAATGAGCTTAACTCAATCCAATGCGCAAGTTAACATAGAAAAACAGAAAACAAGTCCAAACAATGAAATAAATTACACAATTTTACACTGAGTGTCCAGAAGTAACATTGTAAAGATGTTATGTTCACTTTTTAAGGTTTATATCATGTGGCAGGAGAAAGGAATAGAAAATCTCCAAATGAGCTTATCTCACTCTAATGTACACATAAACATAGAAAAACAGAAAACAAGTCCAAACAATGAAATAATTGCACAATTTTACACTGAGTGTCCAGAAGTAACATTGTAAAGATGTTATGTTCACTTTTTAAGGTTTATATCATGTGGAAGGTGAAAAAAATAGAAAATCTCCAAATGAGCTTAACTCACTCCAATGCGCAAGTTAACATAGAAAAACAGAAAACAAGTCCAAACAATGAAATAATTGCAAAATTTTACACTGAGAGTCCAGAAGTAACATTGTAAAGATGTTATGTTCACTTTTTAAGGTTTATATCATGTGGCAAGAGAAAAAAATGGAAAATCTCCAAATGAGCTTAACTCACTCTGATGTACACATAAACATAGAAAAACAGAAAACAAGTCCAAACAATGAAATAATTGCACCATTTTACACTGAGTGTCCAGAAGTAACATTGTAAAGATGTTATGTTCACTTTTTAAGGTTTATATCATGTGGCAGGAGAAAAAAATAGAAAATCTCCAAATGAGCTTATCTCACTCTAATGTACACATAAACATAGAAAAACAGAAAACAAGTCCAAACAATGAAATAATTGCAAAATTTTACACTGAGAGTCCAGAAGTAACATTGTAAAGATGTTATGTTCACTTTTTAAGGTTTATATCATGTGGCAAGAGAAAAAAATGGAAAATCTCCAAATGAGCTTAACTCACTCTGATGTACACATAAACATAGAAAAACAGAAAACAAGTCCAAACAATGAAATAATTGCTCCATTTTACACTGAGTGTCCAGAAGTAACATTGTAAAGATGTTATGTTCACTTTTTAAGGTTTATATCATGTGGCAGGAGAAAAAAATAGAAAATCTCCAAATGAGCTTATCTCACTCTAATGTACACATAAACATAGAAAAACAGAAAACAAGTCCAAACAATGAAATAATTGCACAATTTTACACTGAGAGTCCAGAAGTAACATTGTAAAGATGTTAAGTTCACTTTTTAAGGTTTATATCATGTGGCAAGAGAAAAAAATGGAAAATCTCCAAATGAGCTTAACTGACTCCAATGCGCAATTTAACATAGAAAAACAGAAAACAAGTCCAAACAATGAAATAATTGCTACATTTTAAACTGATAGTTCAGAAGTAACATTGTAAAGCTGTTATGTTCACTTTTTAAGGTTTATATCATGTGGCAGGAGAAAAAAATAGAATATCTCCAAATGAGCTTATCTCACTCTAATGAACACATAAACATAGAAAAACAGAAAACAAGTCCAAACAATGAAATAATTGCTACATTTTACACTGAGTGTCCAGAAGTAACATTGTAAAGATGTTATGTTCACTTTTTAAGGTTTATATCATGTGGCAGGAGAAAGGAATAGAAAATCTCCAAATGAGCTTATCTCACTCTAATGTACACTTAAACATAGAAAAACAGAAAACAAGTCCAAACAATGAAATAATTGCACAATTTTACACTGAGAGTCCAGAAGTAACATTGTAAAGATGTTAAGTTCACTTTTTAAGGTTTATATCATGTGGCAAGAGAAAAAAATGGAAAATCTCCAAATGAGCTTATCTCACTGTGATGTACACATAAATATAGAAAAACAGAAAAGAAGTCCAATCAATGAAATAATTGCTACATTTTACACTGATAGTCCAGAAGTAACATTGTAAAGATGTTATGTTCACTTTTTAAGGTTTATATCATGTGGCAGGAGAAAAAAATAGATAATCTCCAAATGAGCTTAACTCAATCCAATGCGCAAGTTAACAGAAAAACAGAAAACAAGTCCAAACAATGAAATAATTGCACAATTTTACACTGAGTGTCCAGAAGTAACATTTTAAAGATGTTATGTTCACTTTTTAAGGTTTATATCATGTGGCAGGAGAAAGGAATAGAAAATCTCCAAATGAGCTTATCTCACTCTAATGTACACATAAACATAGAAAAACAGAAAACAAGTCCAAACAATGAAATAATTGCACAATTTTACACTGAGTGTCCAGAAGTAACATTGTAAAGATGTTATGTTCACTTTTTAAGGTTTATATCATGTGGCAGGAGAAAGGAATAGAAAATCTCCAAATGAGCTTATCTCACTCTAATGTACACATAAACATAGAAAAACAGAAAACAAGTCCAAACAATGAAATAATTGCTACATTTTACACTGATAGTTCAGAAGTAACATTGTAAAGCTGTTATGTTCACTTTTTAAGGTTTATATCATGTGGCAGGAGAAAAAAATAGAAAATCTCCAAATGAGCTTTTCTATTTCTACTCACTCCAATGCGCAAGTTAACATAGAAAAACAGAAAACATTCCAAACAATGAAATAATTGCAAAATTTTACACTGAGAGTCCAGAAGTAACATTGTAAAGATGTTATGTTCACTTTTTAAGGTTTATATCATGTGGCAAGAGAAAAAAATGGAAAATCTCCAAATGAGCTTAACTCACTCTGATGTACACATAAACATAGAAAAACAGAAAACAAGTCCAAACAATGAAATAATTGCACCATTTTACACTGAGTGTCCAGAAGTAACATTGTAAAGATGTTATGTTCACTTTTTAAGGTTTATATCATGTGGCAGGAGAAAAAAATAGAAAATCTCCAAATGAGCTTATCTCACTCTAATGTACACATAAACATAGAAAAACAGAAAACAAGTCCAAACAATGAAATAATTGCACAATTTTACACTGAGAGTCCAGAAGTAACATTGTAAAGATGTTAAGTTCACTTTTTAAGGTTTATATCATGTGGCAAGAGAAAAAAATGGAAAATCTCCAAATGAGCTTAACTGACTCCAATGCGCAATTTAACATAGAAAAACAGAAAACAAGTCCAAACAATGAAATAATTGCTACATTTTAAACTGATAGTTCAGAAGTAACATTGTAAAGCTGTGATGTTCACTTTTTAAGGTTTATATCATGTGGCAGGAGAAAAAAATAGAATATCTCCAAATGAGCTTATCTCACTCTAATGTACACATAAACATAGAAAAACAGAAAACAAGTCCAAACAATGAAATAATTGCTACATTTTACACTGAGTGTCCAGAAGTAACATTGTAAAGATGTTATGTTCACTTTTTAAGGTTTATATCATGTGGCAGGAGAAAGGAATGGAAATCTCCAAATGAGCTTATCTCACTCTAATGTACACTTAAACATAGAAAAACAGAAAACAAGTCCAAACAATGAAATAATTGCACAATTTTACACTGAGAGTCCAGAAGTAACATTGTAAAGATGTTAAGTTCACTTTTTAAGGTTTATATCATGTGGCAAGAGAAAAAAATAGAAAATCTCCAAATGAGCTTATCTCACTGTGATGTACACATAAATATAGAAAAACAGAAAACAAGTCCAAACAATGAAATAATTGCTACATTTTACACTGATAGTCCAGAAGTAACATTGTAAAGATGTTATGTTCACTTTTTAAGGTTTATATCATGTGGCAGGAGAAAAAAATAGATAATCTCCAAATGAGCTTAACTCAATCCAATGCGCAAGTTAACATAGAAAAACAGAAAACAAGTCCAAACAATGAAATAATTGCACAATTTTACACTGAGTGTCCAGAAGTAGATTGTAAAGATGTTATGTTCACTTTTTAAGGTTTATATCATGTGGCAGGAGAAAGGAATAGAAAATCTCCAAATGAGCTTATCTCACTCTAATGTACACATAAACATAGAAAAACAGAAAACAAGTCCAAACAATGAAATAATTGCACAATTTTACACTGAGTGTCCAGAAGTAACATTGTAAAGATGTTATGTTCACTTTTTAAGGTTTATATCATGTGGCAGGAGAAAAAAATAGAAAATCTCCAAATGAGCTTATCTCACTCTAATGTACACATAAACATAGAAAAACAGAAAACAAGTCCAAACAATGAAATAATTGCACAATTTTACACTGAGAGTCCAGAAGTAACATTGTAAAGATGTTAAGTTCACTTTTTAAGGTTTATATCATGTGTCAAGAGAAAAAAATGGAAAATCTCCAAATGAGCTTAACTGACTCCAATGCGCAATTTAACATAGAAAAACAGAAAACAAGTCCAAACAATGAAATAATTGCTACATTTTAAACTGACAGTTCAGAAGTAATATTGTAAAGCTGTTATGTTCACTTTTTAAGGTTTATATCATGTGGCAGGAGAAAAAAATAGAATATCTTCAAATGAGCTTATCTCACTCTAATGTACACATAAACATAGAAAAACAGAAAACAAGTCCAAACAATGAAATAATTGCTACATTTTACACTGATAGTTCAGAAGTAACATTGTAAAGCTGTTATGTTCACTTTTTAAGGTTTATATCATGTGGCAGGAGAAAGGAATAGAAAATCTCCAAATGAGCTTATCTCACTCTAATGTACACATAAACATAGAAAAACAGAAAACAAGTCCAAACAATGAAATAATTGCTACATTTTACACTGAGTGTCCAGAAGTAACATTGTAAAGATGTTATGTTCACTTTTTAAGGTTTATATCATGTGGCAGGAGAAAGGAATGGAAATCTCCAAATGAGCTTATCTCACTCTAATGTACACATAAACATAGAAAAACAGAAAACAAGTCCAAACAATGAAATAATTGCACCATTTTACACTGAGTGTCCAGAAGTAACATTGTAAAGATGTTATGTTCACTTTTTAAGGTTTATATCATGTGGCAGGAAAAAAAATAGAAAATCTTAAATTAGCTTATCTCACTCTAATGTACACATAAACATAGAAAAACAGAAAACAAGTCCAAATAATGAAACAATTGCAAAATTTTACCCTGAGTGTCCAGAAGTTACATTGTAAAGATGTTGTGTTCACTTTTTAAGGTTCATATCATGTGGCAGGAGAAAAAAATTGAAAATCTCCAAATGAGCTTAACTCACTCCAATGCGCAAGTAAACCTAGAAAAACAGAAAACAAGTCCAAACAATGAAATAATTGCACAATTTTACACTGAGTGTCCAGAAGTAACATTGTAAAGATGTTATGTTCACTTTTTAAGGTTTATATCATGTGGAAGGAGAAAAAAATAGAAAATCTCCAAATGAGCTTAACTCACTCCAATGCGCAAGTTAACATAGAAAAACAGAAAACAAGTCCAAACAATGAAATAATTGCAAAATTGTACACTGAGAGTCCAGAAGTAACATTGTAAAGATGTTATGTTCACTTTTTAAGGTTTATATCATGTGGCAAGAGAAAAAAATGGAAAATCTCCAAATGAGCTTAACTCACTCTGATGTACACATAAACATAGGAAAACAGAAAACAAGTCCAAACAATGAAATAATTGCTACATTTTACACTGATCGTTCAGAAGTAACATTGTAAAGCTGTTATGTTCACTTTTTAAGGTTTATATCATGTGGCAGGAGAAAAAAATAGAAAATCTCCAAATGAGCTTTTCTATTTCTACTCACTCCAATGCGCAAGTTAACATAGAAAAACAGAAAACAAGTCCAAACAATGAAATAATTGCAAAATTTTACACTGAGAGTCCAGAAGTAACATTGTAAAGATGTTATGTTCACTTTTTAAGGTTTATATCATGTGGCAAGAGAAAAAAATGGAAAATCTCCAAATGAGCTTAACTCACTCTGATGTACACATAAACATAGAAAAACAGAAAACAAGTCCAAACAATGAAATAATTGCACCATTTTACACTGAGTGTCCAGAAGTAACATTGTAAAGATGTTATGTTCACTTTTTAAGGTTTATATCATGTGGCAGGAGAAAAAAATAGAAAATCTCCAAATGAGCTTATCTCACTCTAATGTACACATAAACATAGAAAAACAGAAAACAAGTCCAAACAATGAAATAATTGCACAATTTTACACTGAGAGTCCAGAAGTAACATTGTAAAGATGTTAAGTTCACTTTTTAAGGTTTATATCATGTGGCAAGAGAAAAAAATGGAAAATCTCCAAATGAGCTTAACTGACTCCAATGCGCAATTTAACATAGAAAAACAGAAAACAAGTCCAAACAATGAAATAATTGCTACATTTTAAACTGATAGTTCAGAAGTAACATTGTAAAGCTGTGATGTTCACTTTTTAAGGTTTATATCATGTGGCAGGAGAAAAAAATAGAATATCTCCAAATGAGCTTATCTCACTCTAATGTACACATAAACATAGAAAAACAGAAAACAAGTCCAAACAATGAAATAATTGCTACATTTTACACTGAGTGTCCAGAAGTAACATTGTAAAGATGTTATGTTCACTTTTTAAGGTTTATATCATGTGGCAGGAGAAAGGAATGGAAATCTCCAAATGAGCTTATCTCACTCTAATGTACACTTAAACATAGAAAAACAGAAAACAAGTCCAAACAATGAAATAATTGCACAATTTTACACTGAGAGTCCAGAAGTAACATTGTAAAGATGTTAAGTTCACTTTTTAAGGTTTATATCATGTGGCAAGAGAAAAAAATAGAAAATCTCCAAATGAGCTTATCTCACTGTGATGTACACATAAATATAGAAAAACAGAAAACAAGTCCAAACAATGAAATAATTGCTACATTTTACACTGATAGTCCAGAAGTAACATTGTAAAGATGTTATGTTCACTTTTTAAGGTTTATATCATGTGGCAGGAGAAAAAAATAGATAATCTCCAAATGAGCTTAACTCAATCCAATGCGCAAGTTAACATAGAAAAACAGAAAACAAGTCCAAACAATGAAATAATTGCACAATTTTACACTGAGTGTCCAGAAGTAGATTGTAAAGATGTTATGTTCACTTTTTAAGGTTTATATCATGTGGCAGGAGAAAGGAATAGAAAATCTCCAAATGAGCTTATCTCACTCTAATGTACACATAAACATAGAAAAACAGAAAACAAGTCCAAACAATGAAATAATTGCACAATTTTACACTGAGTGTCCAGAAGTAACATTGTAAAGATGTTATGTTCACTTTTTAAGGTTTATATCATGTGGCAGGAGAAAAAAATAGAAAATCTCCAAATGAGCTTATCTCACTCTAATGTACACATAAACATAGAAAAACAGAAAACAAGTCCAAACAATGAAATAATTGCACAATTTTACACTGAGAGTCCAGAAGTAACATTGTAAAGATGTTAAGTTCACTTTTTAAGGTTTATATCATGTGTCAAGAGAAAAAAATGGAAAATCTCCAAATGAGCTTAACTGACTCCAATGCGCAATTTAACATAGAAAAACAGAAAACAAGTCCAAACAATGAAATAATTGCTACATTTTAAACTGACAGTTCAGAAGTAATATTGTAAAGCTGTTATGTTCACTTTTTAAGGTTTATATCATGTGGCAGGAGAAAAAAATAGAATATCTTCAAATGAGCTTATCTCACTCTAATGTACACATAAACATAGAAAAACAGAAAACAAGTCCAAACAATGAAATAATTGCTACATTTTACACTGATAGTTCAGAAGTAACATTGTAAAGCTGTTATGTTCACTTTTTAAGGTTTATATCATGTGGCAGGAGAAAGGAATAGAAAATCTCCAAATGAGCTTATCTCACTCTAATGTACACATAAACATAGAAAAACAGAAAACAAGTCCAAACAATGAAATAATTGCTACATTTTACACTGAGTGTCCAGAAGTAACATTGTAAAGATGTTATGTTCACTTTTTAAGGTTTATATCATGTGGCAGGAGAAAGGAATGGAAATCTCCAAATGAGCTTATCTCACTCTAATGTACACATAAACATAGAAAAACAGAAAACAAGTCCAAACAATGAAATAATTGCACCATTTTACACTGAGTGTCCAGAAGTAACATTGTAAAGATGTTATGTTCACTTTTTAAGGTTTATATCATGTGGCAGGAAAAAAAATAGAAAATCTTAAATTAGCTTATCTCACTCTAATGTACACATAAACATAGAAAAACAGAAAACAAGTCCAAATAATGAAACAATTGCAAAATTTTACCCTGAGTGTCCAGAAGTTACATTGTAAAGATGTTGTGTTCACTTTTTAAGGTTCATGTCATGTGGCAGGAGAAAAAAATTGAAAATCTCCAAATGAGCTTAACTCACTCCAATGCGCAAGTAAACCTAGAAAAACAGAAAACAAGTCCAAACAATGAAATAATTGCACAATTTTACACTGAGTGTCCAGAAGTAACATTGTAAAGATGTTATGTTCACTTTTTAAGGTTTATATCATGTGGAAGGAGAAAAAAATAGAAAATCTCCAAATGAGCTTAACTCACTCCAATGCGCAAGTTAACATAGAAAAACAGAAAACAAGTCCAAACAATGAAATAATTGCAAAATTGTACACTGAGAGTCCAGAAGTAACATTGTAAAGATGTTATGTTCACTTTTTAAGGTTTATATCATGTGGCAAGAGAAAAAAATGGAAAATCTCCAAATGAGCTTAACTCACTCTGATGTACACATAAACATAGGAAAACAGAAAACAAGTCCAAACAATGAAATAATTGCTACATTTTACACTGATCGTTCAGAAGTAACATTGTAAAGCTGTTATGTTCACTTTTTAAGGTTTATATCATGTGGCAGGAGAAAAAAATAGAAAATCTCCAAATGAGCTTTTCTATTTCTACTCACTCCAATGCGCAAGTTAACATAGAAAAACAGAAAACAAGTCCAAACAATGAAATAATTGCAAAATTTTACACTGAGAGTCCAGAAGTAACATTGTAAAGATGTTATGTTCACTTTTTAAGGTTTATATCATGTGGCAAGAGAAAAAAATGGAAAATCTCCAAATGAGCTTAACTCACTCTGATGTACACATAAACATAGAAAAACAGAAAACAAGTCCAAACAATGAAATAATTGCACCATTTTACACTGAGTGTCCAGAAGTAACATTGTAAAGATGTTATGTTCACTTTTTAAGGTTTATATCATGTGGCAGGAGAAAAAAATAGAAAATCTCCAAATGAGCTTATCTCACTCTAATGTACACATAAACATAGAAAAACAGAAAACAAGTCCAAACAATGAAATAATTGCACAATTTTACACTGAGAGTCCAGAAGTAACATTGTAAAGATGTTAAGTTCACTTTTTAAGGTTTATATCATGTGGCAAGAGAAAAAAATGGAAAATCTCCAAATGAGCTTAACTGACTCCAATGCGCAATTTAACATAGAAAAACAGAAAACAAGTCCAAACAATGAAATAATTGCTACATTTTAAACTGATAGTTCAGAAGTAACATTGTAAAGCTGTGATGTTCACTTTTTAAGGTTTATATCATGTGGCAGGAGAAAAAAATAGAATATCTCCAAATGAGCTTATCTCACTCTAATGTACACATAAACATAGAAAAACAGAAAACAAGTCCAAACAATGAAATAATTGCTACATTTTACACTGAGTGTCCAGAAGTAACATTGTAAAGATGTTATGTTCACTTTTTAAGGTTTATATCATGTGGCAGGAGAAAGGAATGGAAATCTCCAAATGAGCTTATCTCACTCTAATGTACACTTAAACATAGAAAAACAGAAAACAAGTCCAAACAATGAAATAATTGCACAATTTTACACTGAGAGTCCAGAAGTAACATTGTAAAGATGTTAAGTTCACTTTTTAAGGTTTATATCATGTGGCAAGAGAAAAAAATAGAAAATCTCCAAATGAGCTTATCTCACTGTGATGTACACATAAATATAGAAAAACAGAAAACAAGTCCAAACAATGAAATAATTGCTACATTTTACACTGATAGTCCAGAAGTAACATTGTAAAGATTTTATGTTCACTTTTTAAGGTTTATATCATGTGGCAGGAGAAAAAAATAGATAATCTCCAAATGAGCTTAACTCAATCCAATGCGCAAGTTAACATAGAAAAACAGAAAACAAGTCCAAACAATGAAATAATTGCACAATTTTACACTGAGTGTCCAGAAGTAGATTGTAAAGATGTTATGTTCACTTTTTAAGGTTTATATCATGTGGCAGGAGAAAGGAATAGAAAATCTCCAAATGAGCTTATCTCACTCTAATGTACACATAAACATAGAAAAACAGAAAACAAGTCCAAACAATGAAATAATTGCACAATTTTACACTGAGTGTCCAGAAGTAACATTGTAAAGATGTTATGTTCACTTTTTAAGGTTTATATCATGTGGCAGGAGAAAAAAATAGAAAATCTCCAAATGAGCTTATCTCACTCTAATGTACACATAAACATAGAAAAACAGAAAACAAGTCCAAACAATGAAATAATTGCACAATTTTACACTGAGAGTCCAGAAGTAACATTGTAAAGATGTTAAGTTCACTTTTTAAGGTTTATATCATGTGTCAAGAGAAAAAAATGGAAAATCTCCAAATGAGCTTAACTGACTCCAATGCGCAATTTAACATAGAAAAACAGAAAACAAGTCCAAACAATGAAATAATTGCTACATTTTAAACTGACAGTTCAGAAGTAATATTGTAAAGCTGTTATGTTCACTTTTTAAGGTTTATATCATGTGGCAGGAGAAAAAAATAGAATATCTTCAAATGAGCTTATCTCACTCTAATGTACACATAAACATAGAAAAACAGAAAACAAGTCCAAACAATGAAATAATTGCTACATTTTACACTGATAGTTCAGAAGTAACATTGTAAAGCTGTTATGTTCACTTTTTAAGGTTTTTATCATGTGGCAGGAGAAAGGAATAGAAAATCTCCAAATGAGCTTATCTCACTCTAATGTACACATAAACATAGAAAAACAGAAAACAAGTCCAAACAATGAAATAATTGCTACATTTTACACTGAGTGTCCAGAAGTAACATTGTAAAGATGTTATGTTCACTTTTTAAGGTTTATATCATGTGGCAGGAGAAAGGAATGGAAATCTCCAAATGAGCTTATCTCACTCTAATGTACACATAAACATAGAAAAACAGAAAACAAGTCCAAACAATGAAATAATTGCACCATTTTACACTGAGTGTCCAGAAGTAACATTGTAAAGATGTTATGTTCACTTTTTAAGGTTTATATCATGTGGCAGGAGAAAAAAATAGAAAATCTTAAATTAGCTTATCTCACTCTAATGTACACATAAACATAGAAAAACAGAAAACAAGTCCAAATAATGAAACAATTGCAAAATTTTACCCTGAGTGTCCAGAAGTTACATTGTAAAGATGTTGTGTTCACTTTTTAAGGTTCATATCATGTGGCAGGAGAAAAAAATTGAAAATCTCCAAATGAGCTTAACTCACTCCAATGCGCAAGTAAACCTAGAAAAACAGAAAACAAGTCCAAACAATGAAATAATTGCACAATTTTACACTGAGTGTCCAGAAGTAACATTGTAAAGATGTTATGTTCACTTTTTAAGGTTTATATCATGTGGAAGGAGAAAAAAATAGAAAATCTCCAAATGAGCTTAACTCACTCCAATGCGCAAGTTAACATAGAAAAACAGAAAACAAGTCCAAACAATGAAATAATTGCAAAATTGTACACTGAGAGTCCAGAAGTAACATTGTAAAGATGTTATGTTCACTTTTTAAGGTTTATATCATGTGGCAAGAGAAAAAAATGGAAAATCTCCAAATGAGCTTAACTCACTCTGATGTACACATAAACATAGAAAAACAGAAAACAAGTCCAAACAATGAAATAATTGCTACATTTTACACTGATCGTTCAGAAGTAACATTGTAAAGCTGTTATGTTCACTTTTTAAGGTTTATATCATGTGGCAGGAGAAAAAAATGGAAAATCTCCAAATGAGCTTAACTCAATCGAATGCGCAAGTTAACATAGAAAAACAGAAAACAAGTCCAAACAATGAAATAATTGCTACATTTTACACTGATAGTTCAGAAGTAACATTGTAAAGCTGTTATGTTCACTTTTTAAGGTTTATATCATGTGGCAGGAGAAAAAAATAGAAAATCTCCAAATGAGCTTATCTCACTCTAATGTACACATAAACATAGAAAAACAGAAAACAAGTCCAAACAATGAAATAATTGCTAAATTTTACACTGATAGTCCAGAAGTAACATTGTAAAGATGTTATGTTCACTTTTTAAGGTTTATATCATGTGGAAGGAGAAAAAAATAGAAAATCTCCAAATGAGCTTATCTCACTCTAATGTACACATAAACATAGAAAAACAGAAAACAAGTCCAAACAATGAAATAATTGCACAATTTTACACTGAGAGTCCAGAAGTAACATTGTAAAGATGTTAAGTTCACTTTTTAAGGTTTATATCATGTGGCAGGAGAAAAAAATAGAAAATCTCCAAATGAGCTTATCTCACTGTGATGTACACATAAATATAGAAAAACAGAAAACAAGTCCAAACAATGAAATAATTGCTACATTTTACACTGAGTGTCCAGAAGTAACATTGTAAAGCTGTTATGTTCACTTTTTAAGGTTTATATCATGTGGCAGGAGAAAAAAATAGAAAATCTCCAAATGAGCTTATCTCACTGTGATGTACACATAAATATAGAAAAACAGAAAACAAGTCCAAACAATGAAATAATTGCTAAATTTTACACTGATAGTCCAGAAGTAACATTGTAAAGATGTTATGTTCACTTTTTAAGGTTTATATCATGTGGCAGGAGAAAAAAATTGATAATCTCCAAATGAGCTTAACTCAATCCAATGCGCAAGTTAACATAGAAAAACAGAAAACAAGTCCAAACAATGAAATAATTACACAATTTTACACTGAGTGTCCAGAAGTAACATTGTAAAGATGTTATGTTCACTTTTTAAGGTTTATATCATGTGGCAGGAGAAAGGAATAGAAAATCTCCAAATGAGCTTATCTCACTCTAATGTACAGATAAACATAGAAAAACAGAAAACAAGTCCAAACAATGAAATAATTGCACAATTTTACACTGAGTGTCCAGAAGTAACATTGTAAAGATGTTATGTTCACTTTTTAAGGTTTATATCATGTGGAAGGAGAAAAAAATAGAAAATCTCCAAATGAGCTTAACTCACTCCAATGCGCAAGTTAACATAGAAAAACAGAAAACAAGTCCAAACAATGAAATAATTGCAAAATTTTACACTGAGAGTCCAGAAGTAACATTGTAAAGATGTTATGTTCACTTTTTAAGGTTTATATCATGTGGCAAGAGAAAAAAATGGAAAATCTCCAAATGAGCTTAACTCACTCTGATGTACACATAAACATAGAAAAACAGAAAACAAGTCCAAACAATGAAATAATTGCACCATTTTACACTGAGTGTCCAGAAGTAACATTGTAAAGATGTTATGTTCACTTTTTAAGGTTTATATCATGTGGCAGGAGAAAAAAATAGATAATCTCCAAATGAGCTTATCTCACTCTAATGTACACATAAACATAGAAAAACAGAAAACAAGTCCAAACAATGAAATAATTGCACAATTTTACACTGAGAGTCCAGAAGTAACATTGTAAAGATGTTAAGTTCACTTTTTAAGGTTTATATCATGTGGCAAGAGAAAAAAATGGAAAATCTCCAAATGAGCTTAACTGACTCCAATGCGCAATTTAACATAGAAAAACAGAAAACAAGTCCAAACAATGAAATAATTGCTACATTTTAAACTGATAGTTCAGAAGTAACATTGTAAAGCTGTTATGTTCACTTTTTAAGGTTTATATCATGTGGCAGGAGAAAAAAATAGAATATCTCCAAATGAGCTTATCTCACTCTAATGTACACATAAACATAGAAAAACAGAAAACAAGTCCAAACAATGAAATAATTGCTACATTTTACACTGAGTGTCCAGAAGTAACATTGTAAAGATGTTATGTTCACTTTTTAAGGTTTATATCATGTGGCAGGAGAAAGGAATAGAAAATCTCCAAATGAGCTTATCTCACTCTAATGTACACTTAAACATAGAAAAACAGAAAACAAGTCCAAACAATGAAATAATTGCACAATTTTACACTGAGAGTCCAGAAGTAACATTGTAAAGATGTTAAGTTCACTTTTTAAGGTTAATATCATGTGGCAGGAGAAAAAAATTGAAAATCTCCAAATGAGCTTTTCAATTTCTACTCACTCCAATGCGCAAGTTAACATAGAAAAACAGAAAACAAGTCCAAACAATGAAATCATTGCTACATTTTACACTGATAGTCCAGAAGTAACATTGTAAAGATGTTATGTTCACTTTTTAAGGTTTATATCATGTGGCAGGAGAAAAAAATAGATAATCTCCAAATGAGCTTAACTCAATCCAATGCGCAAGTTAACATAGAAAAACAGAAAACAAGTCCAAACAATGAAATAATTGCACAATTTTACACTGATAGTCCAGAAGTAACATTGTAAAGCTGTTATGTTCACTTTTTAAGGTTTATATCATGTGGCAAGAGAAAAAAATGGAAAATCTCCAAATGAGCTTATCTCACTGTGATGTACACATAAATATAGAAAAACAGAAAACAAGTCCAAACAATGAAATCATTGCTACATTTTACACTGATAGTCCAGAAGTAACATTGTAAAGATGTTATGTTCACTTTTTAAGGTTTATATCATGTGGCAGGAGAAAAAAATAGATAATCTCCAAATGAGCTTAACTCAATCCAATGCGCAAGTTAACATAGAAAAACAGAAAACAAGTCCAAACAATGAAATAATTGCACAATTTTACACTGAGTGTCCAGAAGTAACATTGTAAAGATGTTATGTTCACTTTTTAAGGTTTATATCATGTGGCAGGAGAAAGGAATAGAAAATCTCCAAATGAGCTTATCTCACTCTAATGTACACATAAACATAGAAAAACAGAAAACAAGTCCAAACAATGAAATAATTGCACAATTTTACACTGAGTGTCCAGAAGTAACATTGTAAAGATGTTATGTTCACTTTTTAAGGTTTATATCATGTGGCAGGAGAAAGGAATAGAAAATCTCCAAATGAGCTTATCTCACTCTAATGTACACATAAACATAGAAAAACAGAAAACAAGTCCAAACAATGAAATAATTGCTACATTTTACACTGATAGTTCAGAAGTAACATTGTAAAGCTGTTATGTTCACTTTTTAAGGTTTATATCATGTGGCAGGAGAAAAAAATAGAAAATCTCCAAATGAGCTTTTCTATTTCTACTCACTCCAATGCGCAAGTTAACATAGAAAAACAGAAAACAAGTCCAAACAATGAAATAATTGCACAATTTTACACTGATAGTCCAGAAGTAACATTGTAAAGCTGTTATGTTCACTTTTTAAGGTTTATATCATGTGGCAGGAGAAAAAAATAGATAATCTCCAAATGAGCTTAACTCAATCCAATGCGCAAGTTAACATAGAAAAACAGAAAACAAGTCCAAACAATGAAATAATTGCACAATTTTACACTGAGTGTCCAGAAGTAACATTGTAAAGATGTTATGTTCACTTTTTAAGGTTTATATCATGTGGCAGGAGAAAAAAATAGAAAATCTCCAAATGAGCTTATCTTACTCTGATTTACACATAAACATAGAAAAACAGAAAACAAGTCCAAACAATGAAATAATTGCAAAATTTTACACTGAGTGGCCAGAAGCAACATTGTAAAGATGTAATTGTTCACATTTTAAGGTTTATATCATGTGGCAGGAGAAAAAAATTAGAAAATCTCCAAATGAGCTTAACTCACTCCAATGCGCAAGTTAACATAGAAAAACAGAAAACAAGTCCAAACAATGAAATAATTGCAACATTTTACACTGAGTGTTCAGAAGTAACATTGTAAAGATGTTAAGTTCACTTTTTAAGGTTTATATCATGTGGCAGGAGAAAAAAATAGAAAATCTCCAAATGAGCTTAACTCACTCTGATGTACACATAAACATAGAAAAACAGAAAACAAGTCCAAACAATGAAATAATTGCACAATTTTACACTGAGAGTCCAGAAGTAACATTGTAAAGATTTTATAATCACTTTTTAAGGTTTATATCATGTGGCAGGAGAAAAAAATAGAAAATCTCCAAATGAGCTTATCTCACTCTAATGTACACATAAACATAGAAAACAGAAAACAAGTCCAAACAATGAAATAATTGCTACATTTTACACTGAGTGTCCAGAAGTAACATTGTAAAGCTGTTATGTTCACTTTTTAAGGTTTATATCATGTGGCAGGAGAAAAAAATAGAAAATCTCCAAATGAGCTTATCTCACTCTAATGTACACATAAACATAGAAAAACAGAAAACAAGTCCAAACAATGAAATAATTGCTACATTGTACACTGATAGTCCGGAAGTAACATTGTAAAGATGTTATGTTCACTTTTTAAGGTTTATATCATGTGGCAGGAGAAAAAAATAGATAATCTCCAAATGAGCTTAACTCAATCCAATGCGCAAGTTAACATAGAAAAACAGAAAACAAGTCCAAACAATGAAATAATTGCTACATTTTACACTGATAGTTCAGAAGTAACATTGTAAAGCTGTTATGTTCACTTTTTAAGGTTTATATCATGTGGCAGGAGAAAAAAATAGAAAATCTCCAAATGAGCTTATCTCACTGTGATGTACACATAAATATAGAAAAACAGAAAACAAGTCCAAACAATGAAATAATTGCTACATTTTACACTGATAGTTCAGAAGTAACATTGTAAAGCTGTTATGTTCACTTTTTAAGGTTTATATCATGTGGCAGGAGAAAAAAATAGAAAATCTCCAAATGAGCTTATCTCACTGTGATGTACACATAAATATAGAAAAACAGAAAACAAGTCCAAACAATGAAATAATTGCTAAATTTTACACTGAGTGTCCAGAAGTAACATTGTAAAGATGTTATGTTCACTTTTTAAGGTTTATATCATGTGGCAGGAGAAAAAAATAGATAATCTCCAAATGAGCTTATCTCACTCTAATGTACACATAAACATAGAAAAACAGAAAACAAGTCCAAACAATGAAATAATTGCTACATTTTACACTGATAGTTCAGAAGTAACATTGTAAAGCTGTTATGTTCACTTTTTAAGGTTTATATCATGTGGCAGGAGAAAGGAATAGAAAATCTCCAAATGAGCTTATCTCACTCTAATGTACACATAAACATAGAAAAACAGAAAACAAGTCCAAACAATGAAATAATTGTACAATTTTACACTGAGTGTCCAGAAGTAACATTGTAAAGATGTTATGTTCACTTTTTAAGGTTTATATCATGTGGCAGGAGAAAAAAATAGAAAATCTCCAAATGAGCTTATCTCACTCTAATGTACACATAAACATAGAAAAACAGAAAACAAGTCCAAACAATGAAATAATTGCTACATTTTACACTGAGAGTCCAGAAGTAACATTGTAAAGATGTTAAGTTCACTTTTTAAGGTTTATATCATGTGGCAGGAGAAAAAAATAGAAAATCTCCAAATGAGCTTATCTCACTGTGATGTACACATAAATATAGAAAAACAGAAAACAAGTCCAAACAATGAAATAATTGCTACATTTTACACTGAGTGTCCAGAAGTAACATTGTAAAGCTGTTATGTTCACTTTTTAAGGTTTATATCATGTGGCAGGAGAAAAAAATAGAAAATCTCCAAATGAGCTTATCTCACTGTGATGTACACATAAATATAGAAAAACAGAAAACAAGTCCAAACAATGAAATAATTGCTAAATTTTACACTGATAGTCCAGAAGTAACATTGTAAAGATGTTATGTTCACTTTTTAAGGTTTATATCATGTGGCAGGAGAAAAAAATTGATAATCTCCAAATGAGCTTAACTCAATCCAATGCGCAAGTTAACATAGAAAAACAGAAAACAAGTCCAAACAATGAAATAATTACACAATTTTACACTGAGTGTCCAGAAGTAACATTGTAAAGATGTTATGTTCACTTTTTAAGGTTTATATCATGTGGCAGGAGAAAGGAATAGAAAATCTCCAAATGAGCTTATCTCACTCTAATGTACACATAAACATAGAAAAACAGAAAACAAGTCCAAACAATGAAATAATTGCACAATTTTACACTGAGTGTCCAGAAGTAACATTGTAAAGATGTTATGTTCACTTTTTAAGGTTTATATCATGTGGAAGGAGAAAAAAATAGAAAATCTCCAAATGAGCTTAACTCACTCCAATGCGCAAGTTAACATAGAAAAACAGAAAACAAGTCCAAACAATGAAATAATTGCACCATTTTACACTGAGTGTCCAGAAGTAACATTGTAAAGCTGTTATGTTCACTTTTTAAGGTTTATATCATGTGGCAGGAGAAAAAAATAGAAAATCTCCAAATGAGCTTATCTCACTGTGATGTACACATAAATATAGAAAAACAGAAAACAAGTCCAAACAATGAAATAATTGCTAAATTTTACACTGATAGTCCAGAAGTAACATTGTAAAGATGTTATGTTCACTTTTTAAGGTTTATATCATGTGGCAGGAGAAAAAAATTGATAATCTCCAAATGAGCTTAACTCAATCCAATGCGCAAGTTAACATAGAAAAACAGAAAACAAGTCCAAACAATGAAATAATTACACAATTTTACACTGAGTGTCCAGAAGTAACATTGTAAAGATGTTATGTTCACTTTTTAAGGTTTATATCATGTGGCAGGAGAAAGGAATAGAAAATCTCCAAATGAGCTTATCTCACTCTAATGTACACATAAACATAGAAAAACAGAAAACAAGTCCAAACAATGAAATAATTGCACAATTTTACACTGAGTGTCCAGAAGTAACATTGTAAAGCTGTTATGTTCACTTTTTAAGGTTTATATCATGTGGCAAGAGAAAAAAATGGAAAATCTCCAAATGAGCTTAACTCACTCTGATGTACACATAAACATAGAAAAACAGAAAACAAGTCCAAACAATGAAATAATTGCACCATTTTACACTGAGTGTCCAGAAGTAACATTGTAAAGATGTTATGTTCACTTTTTAAGGTTTATATCATGTGGCAGGAGAAAAAAATGGAAAATCTCCAAATGAGCTTAACTCAATCCAATGCGCAATTTAACATAGAAAAACAGAAAACAAGTCCAAACAATGAAATAATTGTTACATTTTACACTGATAGTTCAGAAGTAACATTGTAAAGCTGTTATGTTCACTTTTTAAGGTTTATATCATGTGGCAGGAGAAAGGAATAGAAAATCTCCAAATGAGCTTATCTCACTCTAATGTACACATAAACATAGAAAAACAGAAAACAAGTCCAAACAATGAAATAATTGCACAATTTTACACTGAGTGTCCAGAAGTAACATTGTAAAGATGTTATGTTCACTTTTTAAGGTTTATATCATGTCGAAGGAGAACAAAATAGAAAATCTCCAAATGAGCTTAACTCACTCCAATACGCAAGTTAACATAGAAAAACAGAAAACAAGTCCAAACAATGAAATAATTGCAAAATTTTACACTGAGAGTCCAGAAGTAACATTGTAAAGATGTTATGTTCACTTTTTAAGGTTTATATCATGTGGCAAGAGAAAAAAATGGAAAATCTCCAAATGAGCTTAACTCACTCTGATGTACACATAAACATAGAAAAACAGAAAACAAGTCCAAACAATGAAATAATTGCTACATTTTACACTTATAGTTCAGAAGTAACATTGTAAAGCTGTTATGTTCACTTTTTAAGGTTTATATCATGTGGCAGGAGAAAAAAATGGAAAATCTCCAAATGAGCTTAACTCAATCGAATGCGCAAGTTAACATAGAAAAACAGAAAACAAGTCCAAACAATGAAATAATTGCTACATTTTACACTGATAGTTCAGAAGTAACATTGTAAAGCTGTTATGTTCACTTTTTAAGGTTTATATCATGTGGCAGGAGAAAAAAATAGAAAATCTCCAAATGAGCTTATCTCACTCTAATGTACACATAAACATAGAAAAACAGAAAACAAGTCCAAACAATGAAATAATTGCACAATTTTACACTGAGTGTCCAGAAGTAACATTGTAAAGATGTTATGTTCACTTTTTAAGGTTTATATCATGTGGCAAGAGAAAAAAATGGAAAATCTCCAAATGAGCTTAACTCACTCTGATGTACACATAAACATAGAAAAACAGAAAACAAGTCCAAACAATGAAATAATTGCTACATTTTAAACTGATAGTTCAGAAGTAACATTGTAAAGCTGTTATGTTCACTTTTTAAGGTTTATATCATGTGGCAGGAGAAAAAAATGGAAAATCTCCAAATGAGCTTAACTCAATCCAATGCGCAATTTAACATAGAAAAACAGAAAACAAGTCCAAACAATGAAATAATTGCTACATTTTACACTGATAGTTCAGAAGTAACATTGTAAAGCTGTTATGTTCACTTTTTAAGGTTTATATCATGTGGAAGGAGAACAAAATAGAAAATCTCCAAATGAGCTTAACTCACTCCAATGCGCAATTTAACATAGAAAAACAGAAAACAAGTCCAAACAATGAAATAATTGCTACATTTTACACTGATAGTTCAGAAGTAACATTGTAAAGCTGTTATGTTCACTTTTTAAGGTTTATATCATGTGGCAGGAGAAAAAAATGGAAAATCTCCAAATGAGCTTAACTCAATCGAATGCGCAAGTTAACATAGAAAAACAGAAAACAAGTCCAAACAATGAAATAATTGCTACATTTTACACTGATAGTTCAGAAGTAACATTGTAAAGCTGTTATGTTCACTTTTTAAGGTTTATATCATGTGGCAGGAGAAAAAAATAGAAAATCTCCAAATGAGCTTATCTCACTCTAATGTACACATAAACATAGAAAAACAGAAAACAAGTCCAAACAATGAAATAATTGCACAATTTTACACTGAGAGTCCAGAAGTAACATTGTAAAGATGTTAAGTTCACTTTTTAAGGTTTATATCATGTGGCAGGAGAAAAAAATGGAAAATCTCCAAATGAGCTTAACTCAATCCAATGCGCAATTTAACATAGAAAAACAGAAAACAAGTCCAAACAATGAAATAATTGTTACATTTTACACTGATAGTTCAGAAGTAACATTGTAAAGCTGTTATGTTCACTTTTTAAGGTTTATATCATGTGGCAGGAGAAAAAAATAGATAATCTCCAAATGAGCTTAACTCAATCCAATGCGCAAGTTAACATAGAAAAACAGAAAACAAGTCCAAACAATGAAATAATTGCTACATTTTAAACTGATAGTTCAGAAGTAACATTGTAAAGCTGTTATGTTCACTTTTTAAGGTTTATATCATGTGGCAGGAGAAAAAAATAGAATATCTCCAAATGAGTTTATCTCACTCTAATGTACACATAAACATAGAAAAACAGAAAACAAGTCCAAACAATGAAATAATTGCTACATTTTACACTGAGTGTCCAGAAGTAACATTGTAAAGATGTTATGTTCACTTTTTAAGGTTTATATCATGTGGCAGGAGAAAGGAATAGAAAATCTCCAAATGAGCTTATCTCACTCTAATGTACACTTAAACATAGAAAAACAGAAAACAAGTCCAAACAATGAAATAATTGCACAATTTTACACTGAGTGTCCAGAAGTAACATTGTAAAGATGTTATGTTCACTTTTTAAGGTTTATATCATGTGGAAGGAGAAAAAAATAGAAAATCTCCAAATGAGCTTAACTCACTCCAATGCGCAAGTTAACATAGAAAAACAGAAAACAAGTCCAAACAATGAAATAATTGCAAAATTTTACACTGAGAGTCCAGAAGTAACATTGTAAAGATGTTATGTTCACTTTTTAAGGTTTATATCATGTGGCAAGAAAAAAAAATGGAAAATCTCCAAATGAGCTTAACTCACTCTGATGTACACATAAACATAGAAAAACAGAAAACAAGTCCAAACAATGAAATAATTGCACCATTTTACACTGAGTGTCCAGAAGTAACATTGTAAATATGTTAAGTTCACTTTTTAAGGTTTATATCATGTGGCAGGAGAAAAAAATAGAAAATCTCCAAATGAGCTTATCTCACTCTAATGTACACATAAACATAGAAAAACAGAAAACAAGTCCAAACAATGAAATAATTGCACAATTTTACACTGAGAGTCCAGAAGTAACATTGTAAAGATGTTAAGTTCACTTTTTAAGGTTTATATCATGTGGCAAGAGAAAAAAATGGAAAATCTCCAAATGAGCTTAACTGACTCCAATGCGCAATTTAACATAGAAAAACAGAAAACAAGTCCAAACAATGAAATAATTGCTACATTTTAAACTGATAGTTCAGAAGTAACATTGTAAAGCTGTTATGTTCACTTTTTAAGGTTTATATCATGTGGCAGGAGAAAAAAATAGAATATCTCCAAATGAGCTTATCTCACTCTAATGTACACATAAACATAGAAAAACAGAAAACAAGTCCAAACAATGAAATAATTGCTACATTTTACACTGAGTGTCCAGAACTAACATTGTAAAGATGTTATGTTCACTTTTTAAGGTTTATATCATGTGGCAGGAGAAAGGAATAGAAAATCTCCAAATGAGCTTATCTCACTCTAATGTACACTTAAACATAGAAAAACAGAAAACAATTCCAAACAATGAAATAATTGCACAATTTTACACTGAGAGTCCAGAAGTAACATTGTAAAGATGTTAAGTTCACTTTTTAAGGTTTATATCATGTGGCAAGAGAAAAAAATGGAAAATCTCCAAATGAGCTTAACTCACTCCAATGCGCAAGTTAACATAGAAAAACAGAAAACAAGTCCAAACAATGAAATAATTGCAAAATTTTACACTGAGAGTCCAGAAGTAACATTGTAAAGCTGTTATGTTCACTATTTAAGGTTTATATCATGTGGCAGGAGAAAAAAATAGAAAATCTCCAAATGAGCTTATCTCACTGTGATGTACACATAAATATAGAAAAACAGAAAACAAGTCCAAACAATGAAATAATTGCTAAATTTTACACTGATAGTCCAGAAGTAACATTGTAAAGATGTTATGTTCACTTTTTAAGGTTTATATCATGTGGCAGGAGAAAAAAATTGATAATCTCCAAATGAGCTTAACTCAATCCAATGCGCAAGTTCACATAGAAAAACAGAAAACAAGTCCAAACAATGAAATAATTACACAATTTTACACTGAGTGTCCAGAAGTAACATTGTAAAGATGTTATGTTCACTTTGTAAGGTTTATATCATGTGGCAGGAGAAAGGAATAGAAAATCTCCAAATGAGCTTATCTCACTCTAATGTACACATAAACATAGAAAAACAGAAAACAAGTCCAAACAATGAAATAATTGCACAATTTTACACTGAGTGTCCAGAAGTAACATTGTAAAGATGTTATGTTCACTTTTTAAGGTTTATATCATGTGGAAGGAGAAAAAAATAGAAAATCTCCAAATGAGCTTAACTCACTCCAATGCGCAAGTTAACATAGAAAAACAGAAAACAAGTCCAAACAATGAAATAATTGCAAAATTTTACACTGAGAGTCCAGAAGTAACATTGTAAAGATGTTATGTTCACTTTTTAAGGTTTATATCATGTGGCAAGAGAAAAAAATGGAAAATCTCCAAATGAGCTTAACTCACTCTGATATACACATAAACATAGAAAAACAGAAAACAAGTCCAAACAATGAAATAATTGCACCATTTTACACTGAGTGTCCAGAAGTAACATTGTAAAGATGTTATGTTCACTTTTTAAGGTTTATATCATGTGGCAGGAGAAAAAAATAGAAAATCTCTAAATGAGCTTATCTCACTCTAATGTACACATAAACATAGAAAAACAGAAAACAAGTCCAAACAATGAAATAATTGCACAATTTTACACTGAGAGTCCAGAAGTAACATTGTAAAGATGTTAAGTTCACTTTTTAAGGTTTATATCATGTGGCAAGAGAAAAAAATGGAAAATCTCCAAATGAGCTTAACTGACTCCAATGCGCAATTTAACATAGAAAAACAGAAAACAAGTCCAAACAATGAAATAATTGCTACATTTTAAACTGATAGTTCAGAAGTAACATTGTAAAGATGTTATGTTCACCTTTTAAGGTTTATATCATGTGGCAGGAGAAAAAAATAGAATATCTCCAAATGAGCTTATCTCACTCTAATGTACACATAAACATAGAAAAACAGAAAACAAGTCCAAACAATGAAATAATTGCTACATTTTACACTGAGTGTCCAGAAGTAACATTGTAAAGATGTTATGTTCACTTTTTAAGGTTTATATCATGTGGCAGGAGAAAGGAATAGAAAATCTCCAAATGAGCTTATCTCACTCTAATGTACACTTAAACATAGAAAAACAGAAAACAAGTCCAAACAATGAAATAATTGCACAATTTTACACTGAGAGTCCAGAAGTAACATTGTAAAGATGTTAAGTTCACTTTTTAAGGTTTATATCATGTGGCAAGAGAAAAAAATGGAAAATCTCCAAATGAGCTTATCTCACTGTGATGTACACATAAATATAGAAAAACAGAAAACAAGTCCAAACAATGAAATAATTGCTACATTTTACACTGATAGTTCAGAAGTAACATTGTAAAGCTGTTATGTTCACTTTTTAAGGTTTATATCATGTGGCAGGAGAAAAAAATGGAAAATCTCCAAATGAGCTTAACTCAATCCAATGCGCAATTTAACATAGAAAAACAGAAAACAAGTCCAAACAATGAAATAATTGCTACATTTTACACTGATAGTTCAGAAGTAACATTGTAAAGCTGTTATGTTCACTTTTTAAGGTTAATATCATGTGGCAGGAGAAAAAAATTGAAAATCTCCAAATGAGCTTTTCAATTTCTACTCACTCCAATGCGCAAGTTAACATAGAAAAACAGAAAACAAGTCCAAACAATGAAATAATTGCACAATTTTACACTGATAGTCCAGAAGTAACATTGTAAAGCTGTTATGTTCACTTTTTAAGGTTTATATCATGTGGCAGGAGAAAAAAATGGAAAATCTCCAAATGAGCTTAACTCACTCTAATGTACACATAAACATAGAAAAGCAAAATACAAGTCCAAACAATGAAATAATTGCAAAATTGTACACTGAGTGTCAATAAGTAACGTTGTAAAGATGTTATGTTCACTTTTTAAGGTTTATATCATGTGGCAGGAGAAAAAAATGGAAAATCTCCAAATGAGCTTAACTCACTCTAATGTACACATAAACATAGAAAAGCAAAATACAAGTCCAAACAATGAAATAATTGCAAAATTGTACACTGAGTGTCAATAAGTAACGTTGTAAAGATGTTATGTTCACTTTTTAAGGTTTATATCATGTGGCAGGAGAAAAAAATGGAAAATCTCCAAATGAGCTTAACTCACTCTAATGTACACATAAACATAGAAAAACAGAAAACAAGTCCAAACAATGAAATAATTGCAACATTTTACACTGAGTGTTCAGAATTAACATTGTAAAGATGTTGTGTTCACTTTTTAAGGTTTATATCATGTGGCAGGAGAAACAAATGGAAAATCTCCAAATGAGCTTAACTCACTCTAACGCGCAAGTAAACATAGAAAAACAGAAAACAAGTCCAAACAACGAAATAATTGCAAAATTGTACACTGAGTGTCAATAAGTAACGTTGTAAAGATGTTATGTTCACTTTTTTAAGTTTATATCATGTGGCAGAAGAAACAAATGGAAAATCTCCAAATCAGCTTAACTCACTCTCATGCGCAAGTAAACATAGAAAAGCAGAAAACAAGTCCAAACAATGAAATATTAGCAAAATTTTACACTGAGTGTCCAGAAGTAACATTGTAAAGATGTTATGTTCACTTTTTAAGGTTTATATCATGTGGCAGGAGAAAAAAATGGAAAATCTCCAAATGAGCTTAACTAACTCTAATGTACACATAAACATAGAAAAACAGAAAACAAGTCCAAACAATGAAATAATTGAAAAATTTTACACTGAGTGTGCAGAAGTAACATTGTAAAGATGTTATGTTCACTTTTTTAAGTTTATATCATGTGGCAGAAGAAACAAATGGAAAATCTCCAAATGAGCTTAACTCACTCTAATGCGCAAGTAAACATAGAAAAACAGAAAACAAGTCAAAACAATGAAATAATTGATAAATTTTACACTGAGTGTTCAGAAGTAACATTGTTAAGATGTTGTGTTCACTTTTTTAAGTTTATATCATGTGGCAGAAGAAACAAATGGAAAAGCTCCAAATGAGCTTAACTCACTCCAATGCGCAAGTAAACATAGAAAAACAGAAAACAAGTCCAAACAACGAAATAATTGCAAAATTTTACACTGAGTGTTCAGAAGTAACATTGAAAAGATGTTATGTTCACTTTTTTAAGTTTATATCATGGCGCAGGAGAAAAAAATGGAAAATCTCCAAATGAGCTTTACTCACTCGAATGTACACATAAACATAGAAAAACAGAAAACAAGTCCAAACAATGAAACAATTGCAAAATTTTACACTGAGTGTCTAGAAGTGACATTTTAAAGATGTTATGTTCACTTTTTCAAGTTTATATCATGTGGCAGGAGAAACAAATGGAAAATCTCCAAATGAGCTTAACTCACTCTAATGCGCAAGTAAACATAGAAAAACAGAAAACAAGTCCAAACAATGAAATAATTGCAAAATTGTACACTGAGTGTCAATAAGTAACGTTGTAAAGATGTTATGTTCACTTTTTAAGGTTTATATCATGTGGCAGGAGAAAAAAATGGAAAATCTCCAAATGAGCTTAACTCACTCTAATGTACACATAAACATAGAAAAGCAGAAAACAAGTCCAAACAATGAAATATTAGCAAAATTTTACACTGAGTGTCCAGAAGTAACATTGTAAAGATGTTATGTTCACTTTTTTAAGTTTATATCATGTGGCAGAAGAAAAAAATGGAAAATCTCCAAATGAGCTTAACTCACTCTGATATACACATAAACATAGAAAAGCAGAATACAAGTCCAAACAATGAAATAATTGCAACATTTTACACTGAGTGTTCAGAAGTAACATTGTAAAGATGTTATGTTCACTTTTTAAGGTTATATCATGTGGCAGGAGAAAAAAATTGAAAATCTCCAAATGAGCTTAACTCACTCTAATGTACACATAAACATAGAAAAGCAAAATACAAGTCCAAACAATGAAATAATTGCAAAATTGTACACTGAGTGTCAATAAGTAACGTTGTAAAGATGTTATGTTCACTTTTTAAGGTTTATATCATGTGGCAGGAGAAAAAAATGGAAAATCTCCAAATGAGCTTAACTCACTCTAATGTACACATAAACATAGAAAAACAGAAAACAAGTCCAAACAATGTAATAATTGCAAAATTTTACACTGAGTGTTCAGAATTAACATTGTAAAGATGTTGTGTTCACTTTTTAAGGTTTATATCATGTGGCAGGAGAAACAAATGGAAAATCTCCAAATGAGCTTAACTCACTCTAACGCGCAAGTAAACATAGAAAAACAGAAAACAAGTCCAAACAACGAAATAATTGCAAAATTGTACACTGAGTGTCAATAAGTAACGTTGTAAAGATGTTATGTTCACTTTTTAAGGTTTATATCATGTGGCAGGAGAAAAAAATGGAAAATCTCCAAATGAGCTTAACTCACTCTAATGTACACATAAACATAGAATAGCAGAAAACAAGTCCAAACAATGAAATATTAGCAAAATTTTACACTGAGTGTCCAGAAGTAACATTGTAAAGATGTTGTGTTCACTTTTTAAGGTTTATATCATGTGGAAGGAGAAAAAAATGGAAAATCTTCAAATGAGCTTAACTGACGCAAGTAAACAAAGAAAAACAGAAAACAAGTCCAAACAATGAAATAATTTCAAAATGTTACACTGAGTGTTCAGAAGTAACATTGTAAAGATGTTATGTTCACTTTTTAAGGTTTATATCATGTGGCAGGAGAAAAAAATTGAAAATCTCCAAATGAGCTTAACTCACTCCAATGCGCAAGTAAACATAGAAAAACAGAAAACAAGTCCAAACAATGAAATAATTGCAACATTTTACACTGAGTGTTCAGAAGTAACATTGTAAAGATGTTTTGTTCACTTTTTAAGGTTTATATCATGTGGCAGGAGAAAAAAATGGAAAATCTCCAAATGAGCTTAACTCACTCCAATGCGCAAGTAAACATAGAAAAACAGAAAACAAGTCCAAACAATGAAATAATTGCAACATTTTACACTGAGTGTTCAGAAGTAACATTGTAAAGATGTTATGTTCACTTTTTTAAGTTTATATCATGTGGCAGAAGAAACAAATGGAAAATCTCCAAATGAGCTTAACTCACTCTCATGCGCAAGTAAACATAGAAAAGCTGAATACAAGTCCAAACAATGAAATAATTGCAAAATTTTACACTGAGTGTTCAGAAGTAACATTGTAAAGATGTTGTGTTCACTTTTTAAGGTTTATATCATGTGGCAGGAGAAAAAAATGGAAAATCTCCAAATGAGCTTAACTCACTCTAATGTACACATAAACATAGAAAAGCAGAAAACAAGTCCAAACAATGAAATATTAGCAAAATTTTAAACTGAGTGTCCAGAAGTAACATTGTAAAGATGTTATGTTCACTTTTTAAGGTTTATATCATGTGGCAGGAGAATAAATGGAAAATCTCCAAATGAGCTTAACTCACTCTAATGTACACATAAACATAGAAAAACAGAAAACAAGTCCAAACAATGAAATAATTGAAAAATGTTGCACTGAGTGTTCAGAAGTAACATTGTTAAGATGTTGTGTTCACTTTTTTAAGTTTATATCATGTGGCAGAAGAAACAAATGGAAAAGCTCCAAATGAGCTTAACTCACTCCAATGCGCAAGTAAACATAGAAAAACAGAAAACAAGTCCAAACAATGAAATAATTGCAAAATTTTACACTGAGTGTCCAGAAGTAACATTGTAAAGATGTTACATTCACTTTTTAAGGTTTATATCATGTGGCAGGAGAAACAAATGGAAAATCTCCAAATGAGCTTAACTCACTCCAATGCGCAAGTAAACATAGAAAAACAGAAAACAAGTCCAAACAATGAATTGATTGCAAAATTTTACACTGAGTGTTCAGAAGTTACATTGAAAAGATGTTATGTTCACTTTTTTAAGTTTATATCATGGCGCAGGAGAAAAAAATGGAAAATCTCCAAATGAGCTTTACTCACTCGAATGTACACATATACATAGAAAAACAGAAAACAAGTCCAAACAATGAAACAATTGCAAAATTTTACACTGAGTGTCAAGAAGTGACATTTTAAAGATGTTATGTTCACTTTTTCAAGTTTATATCATGTGGCAGGAGAAACAAATGGAAAATCTCCAAATGAGCTTAACTCACTCTAATGCGCAAGTAAACATAGAAAAACAGAAAACAAGTCCAAACAACGAAATAATTGCAAAATTGTACACTGAGTGTCAATAAGTAACGTTGTAAAGATGTTATGTTCACTTTTTAAGGTTTATATCATGTGGCAGGAGAAAAAAATGGAAAATCTCCAAATGAGCTTAACTCACTCTAATGTACACATAAACATAGAATAGCAGAAAACAAGTCCAAACAATGAAATATTAGCAAAATTTTACACTGAGTGTCCAGAAGTAACATTGTAAAGATGTTGTGTTCACTTTTTAAGGTTTATATCATGTGGAAGGAGAAAAAAATGGAAAATCTTCAAATGAGCTTAACTGACGCAAGTAAACAAAGAAAAACAGAAAACAAGTCCAAACAATGAAATAATTGCAAAATGTTACACTGAGTGTTCAGAAGTAACATTGTAAAGATGTTGTGTTCACTTTTTAAGGTTTATATCATGTGGCAGGAGAAAAAAATTGAAAATCTCCAAATGAGCTTAACTCACTCTAATGTACACATGAACATAGAAAAGCTTAAAACAATTTCAAACAATGAAATAATTGCAAAACTTTACACTGAGTGTCCAGAAGTAACATTGTAAAGATGTTATGTTCACTTTTTTAAGTTTATATCATGTGGCAGAAGAAACAAATGGCAAAGCTCCAAATGAGCTTAACACACTCTAATGCGCAAGTAAACATAGAAAAGCAGAATACAAGTCCAAACAATGAAATAATTGCAACATTTTACACTGAGTGTTCAGAAGTAACATTGTAAAGATGTTATGTTCACTTTTTAAGGTTTATATCATGTGGCAGGAGATAAAAATTGAAAATCTCCAAATGAGCTTAACTCACTCTAATGCACATAAACAAGAAAAGCAGAAAACAAGTCCAAACAATGAAATAATTGCAAAATTTTACACTGAGTGTTCAGAAGTAACATTGTAAAGATGTTGTGTTCACTTTTTAAGGTTTATATCATGAGGCAGGAGAAAAAAATGGAAAATCTCCAAATGAGCTTAACTAACTCTAATGTACACATAAACATAGAAAAACAGAAAACAAATCCAAACAATGAAATAATTGCAAAATTTTACACTGAGTGTCCAGAAGTAACATTGTAAAGATGTTATGTTCACTTTTTTAAGTTTATATCATGTGGCAGAAGAAACAAATGGAAAATCTCCAAATGAGCTTAACTCACTCTAATGCGCAAGTAAACATAGAAAAACAGAAAATAAGTCCAAACAATGAAATAATTGATAAATTTTACACTGAGTGTTCAGAAGTAACATTGTTAAGATGTTGTGTTCACTTTTTTAAGTTTATATCATGTGGCAGAAGAAACAAATGGAAAAGCTCCAATGCGCAAGTAAACATAGAAAAACAGAAAATAAGTCCAAACAATGAAATAATTGATAAATTTTACACTGAGTGTTCAGAAGTAACATTGTAAAGATGTTGTGTTCACTTTTTAAGGTTTATATCATGAGGCAGGAGAAAAAAATGGAAAATCTCCAAATGAGCTTAACTAACTCTAATGTACACATAAACATAGAAAAACAGAAAACAAGTCCAAACAATGAAATAATTGCAAAATTTTACACTGAGTGTCCAGAAGTAACATTGTAAAGATGTTACATTCACTTTTTAAGGTTTATATCATGTGGCAGGAGAAAAAAATGGAAAATCTCCAAATGAGCTTAACTGACTCCAATGCGCAAGTAAACATAGAAAAAACAGAAAACAAGTCCAAACAATGAAATAATTGCAAAATTTTACACTGAATGTTCAGAAGTAACATTGTAAAGATGTTATGTTCACTTTTTTAAGTTTATATCATGTGGCAGGAGAAACAAATGGAAAATCTCCAAATGAGCTTAACTCACTCTAATGCGCAAGTAAACATAGAAAAACAGAAAACAAGTCCAAACAATGAATTGATTGCAAAATTTTACACTGAGTGTTCAGAAGTAACATTGTAAAGATGTTATGTTCACTTTTTAAGGTTTATATCATGTGGCAGGAGATAAAAATTGAAAATCTCCAAATGAGCTTAACTCACTCTAATGCACATAAACATAGAAAAGCAGAAAACAAGTCCAAACAATGAAATAATTGCAAAATTTTACACTGAGTGTCCAGAAGTAACATTGTAAAGATGTTATGTTCACTTTTTTAAGTTTATATCATGTGGCAGGAGAAAAAAATGGAAATCTCCAAATGAGCTTAACTCATGCAAGTAAACATAGAAAAACAGAAAACAATTTCAAACAATGAAATAATTGCAAAATTTTACACTGAGTGTCCAGAAGTAACATTGTAAAGATGTTATGTTCACCTTTTTAAGTTTATATCATGTGGCAGAAGAAACAAATGGCAAATCTCCAAATGAGCTTAACTCACTCTAATGCACATAAACATAGAAAAGCAGAAAACAAGTCCAAACAATGAAATAATTGCAAAATTTTACACTGAGTGTTCAGACGTAACATTGTAAAGATGTTGTGTTCAATTTTTAAGGTTTATATCATGTGGCAGGAGAAAAAAATGGAAAATCTCCAAATGAGCTTAACTAACTCTAATGTACACATAAACATAGAAAAACAGAAAACAAATCCAAACAATGAAATAATTGCAAAATTTTACACTGAGTGTCCAGAAGTAACATTGTAAAGATGTTATGTTCACTTTTTTAAGTTTATATCATGTGGCAGAAGAAACAAATGGAAAATCTCCAAATGAGCTTAACTCACTCTAATGCGCAAGTAAACATAGAAAAACAGAAAACAAGTCCAAACAATGAAATAATTGATAAATTTTACACTGAGTGTTCAGAAGTAACATTGTTAAGATGTTGTGTTCACTTTTTTAAGTTTATATCATGTGGCAGGAGAAACAAATGGAAAATCTCCAAATGAGCTTAACTCACTCTAATGTGCAAGTAAACATAGAAAAACAGAAAACAAGTCCAAACAATGAATTGATTGCAAAATTTTACACTGAGTGTTCAGAAGTAACATTGTAAAGATGTTATGTTCACTTTTTAAGGTTTATATCATGTGGCAGGAGAGAAAAAATTAAATATCTCCAAATGAGCTTAACTCACTCTAATGCACATAAACATAGAAAAGCAGAAAACAAGTCCAAACAATGAAATAATTGCAAAATTTTACACTGAGTGTTCAGAAGTAACATTGTAAAGATGTTGTGTTCACTTTTTAAGGTTTATATCATGTGGCAGGAGAAAAAAATGGAAAATCTCCAAATGAGCTTAACTAACTCTAATGTACACATAAACATAGAAAAACAGAAAACAAGTCCAAACAATGAAATAATTGCAAAATTTTACACTGAGTGTCCAGAAGTAACATTGTAAAGATGTTATGTTCACTTTTTTAAGGTTTATATCATGTGGCAGGAGAAACAAATGGAAAATCTCCAAATGAGCTTAACTCACTCTAATGTACACATAAACATAGAAAAACAGAAAACAAGTCCATCAATGAAATAATTGCAAAATTTTACACTGAGTGTCCAGAAGTAACATTGTAAAGATGTTATGTTCACTTTTTAAGGTTTATATCATGTGGCAGGAGAGAAAAAATGGAAAATCTCCAAATGAGCTTAACTCACTCTAATGTACACATAAACATAGAAAAGCAGAAAACAAGTCCAAACAATGAAATAATTGCAAAATTTTACACTGAGTGTCCAGAAGTAACATTGTAAAGATGTTATGTTCACTTTTTTAAGTTTATATCATGTGGCAGGAGAAAAAAATGGAAAATCTCCAAATGAGCTTAACTCACTCTAATGTACACATGAACATAGAAAAACAGAGAAGAAGTCCATCAATGAAATAATTGCAAAATTTTACACTGAGTGTTCAGAAGTAACATTGTAAAGATGTTGTGTTCACTTTTTAAGGTTTATATCATGTGGAAGGAGAAAAAAATGGAAAATCTACAAATGAGCTTAACTGACGCAAGTAAACAAAGAAAAACAGAAAAAAAGTCCAAACAATGAAATAATTGCAAAATTTTACACTGAGTGTCCAGAAGTAACATTGTAAAGATGTTATGTTCACTTTTTTAAGTTTATATCATGTGGAGGAGAAACAAATGGAAAAGCTCCAAATTAGCTTAACTCACTCTCATGCGCAAGTAAACATACAAAAGCAGAATAAAAGTCCAAACAATGAAATAATTGCAAAATTTTACACTGAGTGTCCAGAAGTAACATTGTAAAGATGTTATGTTCACTTTTTTAAGTTTATATCATGTGGCAGGAGAAAAAAATGGAAAATCTCCAAATGAGCTTAACTCACTCTCATGCGCAAGTAAACATAGAAAAGCAGAATACAAGTCCAAACAATGAAATAATTGAAAAATTTTACACTGAGTGTCCAGAAGTAACATTGTAAAGATGTTATGTTCACTTTTTTAAGTTTATATCATGTGGCAGAAGAAACAAATGGAAAAGCTCCAAATGAGCTTAACTCACTCTCATGCGCAAGTAAACATAGAAAAGCAGAATACAAGTCCAAACAATGAAATAATTGCAAAATTTTACACTGAGTGTCCAGAAGTAACATTGTAAAGATGTTATGTTCACTTTTTAAGTTTTATATCATGTGGCAGGAGAAACAAATGGAAAATCTCCAAATGAGCTTAACTCACTCCAATGCGCAAGTAAACCTAGAAAAACAGAAAACGAGTCCAAACAATGAAATAATTGCTAAATTTTACACCGAGTGTCCAGAAGTAACATTGTAAAGATGTTATGTTCACTTTTTAAGGTTTATATCATGTGGCAGGAGAAAAAAAGTGGAAAATCTCCAAATGAGCTTAACTCACTCTAATGTGCAAGTAAACATAGAAAAGCAGAATACAAGTCCAAACAATGAAATAATTGCAAAATTTTACACTGAGTGTTCAGAAGTAACATTGTAAAGATGTTATGTTCACTTTTTTAAGTTTTATATTATGTGGCAGGAGAAAAAAATGGAAAATCTCCAAATGAGCTAAACTCACTCTAATGTACACATAAATATAGAAAAACAGAAAACAAGTCCAAACAATGAAATAATTGCAAAATGTTACACTGAGTGTCCAGAAGTGACATTGTAAAGATGTTATGTTCACTTTTTTAAGTTCATATCATGTGGCAGGAGAAAAAAATGGAAAATCTCCAAATGAGCTAAACTCACTCTAATGTACACATAAATATAGAAAAACAGAAAACAAGTCCAAACAATGAAATAATTGCAAAATTTTACACTGAGTGTCCAGAAGTAACATTGTAAAGATGTTATGTTCACTTTTTAAGGTTTATATCATGTGGCAGGAGAAAAAAAATTTAAAATCTCCAAATGAGCTTAACTCACTCTAATGTACACATAAATATAGAAAAACAGAAAACAAGTCCAAACAATGAAATAATTGCAAAAATTTTCACTGAGTGTCCAGAAGTAACATTGTAAAGATGTTATGTTCACTTTTTAAGTTTATATCATGTGGCAGGAGAAAAAAATGGAAAATCTCCAAATGAGCTAAACTCACTCTAATGTACACATAAATATAGAAAAACAGAAAACAAGTCCAAACAATGAAATAATTGCAAAATTTTACACTGAGTGTTCAGAAGTAACATTGTAAAGATGTTATGTTCACGTTTTTAAGTTTATATCATGTGGCAGGAGAAAAAAAATTGAAAATCTCCAAATGAGCTTAACTCACTCTAATGTACACATAAATATAGAAAAACAGAAAACAAGTCCAAACAATGAAATAATTGCAAAATTTTTCACTGAGTGTCCAGAAGTAACATTGTAAAGATGTTATGTTCACTTTTTAAGGTTTATATCATGTGGCAGGAGAAAAAAATGGAAAATCTCCAAATGAGCTAAACTCACTCTAATGTACACATAAATATAGAAAACAGAAAACAAGTCCAAACAATGAAATAATTGCAAAATTTTACACTGAGTGTCCAGAAGTAACATTGTAAAGATGTTATGTTCACGTTTTTAAGTTTATATCATGTGGCAGGAGAAAAAAAATTGAAAATCTCCAAATGAGCTTAACTCACTCTAATGTACACATAAATATAGAAAAACAGAAAACAAGTCCAAACAATGAAATAATTGCAAAATTTTTCACTGAGTGTCCAGAAGTAACATTGTAAAGATGTTATGTTCACTTTTTAAGGTTAATATCATGTGGCAGGAGAAAAAAATGGAAAATCTCCAAATGAGCTAAACTCACTCTAATGTACACATAAATATAGAAAAACAGAAAACAGGTCCAAACAATGAAATAATTGCAAAATTTTACACTGAGTGTCCAGAAGTAACATTGTAAAGATGTTATGTTCACTTTTTTAAGTTTATATCATGTGGCAGGAGAAAAAAAATTGAAAATCTCCAAATGAGCTTAACTCTTTCTAATGTACACATAAACATAGAAAAACAGAAAACAAGTCCAAACAATGAAATTATTGCAAAATTTTACACTGAGTGTTCAGAAGTAACATTGTAAAGATGTTGTGTTCACTTTTTAAGGTTTATATCATGTGGCAGGAGAAAAAAATGGAAAATCTCCAAATGAGCTTAACTCACTCTAATGTACACATAAACATAGAAAAGCAGAAAACAAGTCCAAACAATGAAATAATTGCAAAATTTTACACTGAGTGTCCAGAAGTAACATTGTAAAGATGTTATGTTCACTTTTTAAGGTTAATATCATGTGGCAGGAGAAAAAAATGGAAAATCTCCAAATGAGCTTAACTCACTCTAATGCACACATAAACATAGAAAAGCAGAAAACAAGTCCAAACAATGAAATATTAGCAACATTTTACACTGAGTGTCCAGAAGTAACATTGTAAAGATGTTATGTTCACTTTTTAAGGTTTATATCATGTGGCAGGAGAAAAAAATGGAAAATCTCCAAATGAGCTTAACTCACTCTAATGTACACATAAACATGGAAAAGCAGAAAACAAGTCCAAACAATGAAATAATTGCAAAATTGTACACTGAGTGTCCAGAAGTAACATTGTAAAGATGTTATGTTCACTTTTTTAAGTTTATATCATGTGGCAGGAGAAAAAAATTGAAAATCTCCAAATGAGCTTAACTCTTTCTAATGTACACATAAACATAGAAAAACAGAAAACAAGTCCAAACAATGAAATAATTGCAACATTTTACACTGAGTGTTCAGAATTAACATTGTAAAGATGTTGTGTTCACTTTTTAAGGTTTATATCATGTGGCATGACAAACAAATGGAAAATCTCCAAATGAGCTTAACTCACTCTAACGCGCAAGTAAACATAGAAAAACAGAAAACAAGTCCAAACAACGAAATAATTGCAAAATTGTACACTGAGTGTCAATAAGTAACGTTGTAAAGATGTTATGTTCACTTTTTAAGGTTTATATCATGTGGCAGGAGAAAAAAATGGAAAATCTTCAAATGAGCTTAACTGACGCAAGTAAACAAAGAAAAACAGAAAACAAGTCCAAACAATGAAATAATTGCAAAATTTTACACTGAGTGTCCAGAAGTAACATTGTAAAGATGTTATGTTCACTTTTTAAGGTTAATATCATGTGGCAGGAGAAAAAAATGGAAAATCTCCAAATGAGCTTAACTCACTCTAATGCACACATAAACATAGAAAAGCAGAAAACAAGTCCAAACAATGAAATATTAGCAACATTTTACACTGAGTGTCCAGAAGTAACATTGTAAAGATGTTATGTTCACTTTTTAAGGTTTATATCATGTGGCAGGAGAAAAAAATGGAAAATCTCCAAATGAGCTCTCACTCTAATGTACACATAAACATGGAAAAGCAGAAAACAAGTCCAAACAATGAAATAATTGCAAAATTGTACACTGAGTGTCCAGAAGTAACATTGTAAAGATGTTATGTTCACTTTTTTAAGTTTATATCATGTGGCAGGAGAAAAAAATTGAAAATCTCCAAATGAGCTTAACTCTTTCTAATGTACACATAAACATAGAAAAACAGAAAACAAGTCCAAACAATGAAATAATTGCAAAATTTTACACTGAGTATTCAGAATTAACATTGTAAAGATGTTGTGTTCACTTTTTAAGGTTTATATCATGTGGCATGAGAAACAAATGGAAAATCTCCAAATGAGCTTAACTCACTCTAACGCGCAAGTAAACATAGAAAAACAGAAAACAAGTCCAAACAACGAAATAATTGCAAAATTGTACACTGAGTGTCAATAAGTAACGTTGTAAAGATGTTATGTTCACTTTTTAAGGTTTATATCATGTGGCAGGAGAAAAAAATGGAAAATCTTCAAATGAGCTTAACTGACGCAAGTAAACAAAGAAAAACAGAAAACAAGTCCAAACAATGAAATAATTGCAAAATTTTACACTGAGTGTCCAGAAGTAACATTGTAAAGATGTTATGTTCACTTTTTTAAGTTTATATCATGTGGCAGAAGAAACAAATGGCAAAGCTCCAAATGAGCTTAACACACTCTAATGCGCAAGTAAACATAGAAAAGCAGAATACAAGTCCAAACAATGAAATAATTGCAACATTTTACACTGAGTGTTCAGAAGTAACATTGTAAAGATGTTATGTTCACTTTTTAAGGTTTATATCATGTGGCAGGAGATAAAAATTGAAAATCTCCAAATGAGCTTAACTCACTCTAATGCACATAAACATAGAAAAGCAGAAAACAAGTCCAAACAATGAAATAATTGCAAAATTTTACACTGAGTGTTCAGAAGTAACATTGTAAAGATGTTGTGTTCACTTTTTAAGGTTTATATCATGTGGCAGGAGAAAAAAATGGAAAATCTCCAAATGAGCTTAACTAACTAATGTACACATAAACATAGAAAAACAGAAAACAAGTCCAAACAATGAAATAATTGCAAAATTTTACACTGAGTGTCCAGAAGTAACATTGTAAAGATGTTATGTTCACTTTTTTAAGTTTATATCATGTGGCAGGAGAAACAAATGGAAAATCTCCAAATGAGCTTAACTCACTCTAATGCGCAAGTAAACATAGAAAAACAGAAAACAAGTCCAAACAATGAATTGATTGCAAAATTTTACACTGAGTGTTCAGAAGTAACATTGTAAAGATGTTATGTTCACTTCTTTAAGTTTATATCATGTGGCAGAAGAAACAAATGGAAAAGCTCCAAATGAGCTTAACTCACTATAATGCGCAAGTAAATATAGAAAAGCAGAATACAAGTCCAAACAATGAAATAATTGATAAATTTTACACTGAGTGTTCAGAAGTAACATTGTAAAGATGTTATGTTCACTTTTTAAGGTTTATATCATGTGGCAGGAGAAAAAAATGGAAAATCTCCAAATGAGCTTAACTCACTCCAATGCGCAAGTAAACATAGAAAACCAGAAAACAGGTCCAAACAATGAAATAATTGCAAAATTTTACACTGAGTGTCCAGAAGTAACATTGTAAAGATGTTACATTCACTTTTTAAGGTTTGTATCATGTGGCAGGAGAAAAAAATGGAAAATCTCCAAATGAGCTTAACTCACTCGAATGTACACATAAACATAGAAAAACAGAAAACAAGTCCAAACAATGAAACAATTGCAAAATTTTACACTGAGTGTCTAGAAGTGACATTTTAAAGATGTTATGTTCACTTTTTCAAGTTTATATCATGTGGCAGGAGAAACAAATGGAAAATCTCCAAATGAGCTTAACTCACTCTAATGCGCAAGTAAACATAGAAAAACAGAAAACAAGTCCAAACAATGAAATAATTGCAACATTTTACACTGAGTGTCAATAAGTAACGTTGTAAAGATGTTAAGTTCACTTTTTAAGGTTTATATCATGTGGCAGGAGAAAAAAATGGAAAATCTCCAAATGAGCTTAACTCACTCTAATGTACACATAAACATAGAAAAGCAGAAAACAAGTCCAAACAATGAAATATTAGCAAAATTTTACACTGAGTGTCCAGAAGTAACATTGTAAAGATGTTATGTTCACTTTTTTAAGTTTATATCATGTGACAGAAGAAACAAATGGCAAAGCTCCAAATGAACTTAACTCACTCTAATGCGCAAGTAAACATAGAAAAGCAGAATACAAGTCCAAACAATGAAATAATTGCAACATTTTACACTGAGTGTTCAGAAGTAACATTGTAAAGATGTTATGTTCACTTTTTAAGGTTATATCATGTAGCAGGAGAAAAAAATTGAAAATCTCCAAATGAGCTTAACTCACTCTAATGTACACATAAACATAGAAAAGCAAAATACAAGTCCAAACAATGAAATAATTGCAAAATTGTACACTGAGTGTCAATAAGTAACGTTGTAAAGATGTTATGTTCACTTTTTAAGGTTTATATCATGTGGCAGGAGAAAAAAATGGAAAATCTCCAAATGAGCTTAACTCACTCTAATGTACACATAAACATAGAAAAACAGAAAACAAGTCCAAACAATGAAATAATTGCAAAATTTTACACTGAATGTCCAGAAGTAACATTGTAAAGATGTTATGTTCACTTTTTTAAGTTTATATCATGTGGCAGGAGAAGCAAATGGAAAATCTCCAAATGAGCTTAACTCACTCTAATGCGCAAGTAAACATAGAAAAACAGAAAACAAGTCCAAACAATGAAATAATTGCAAAATTTTTCACTGAGTGTCCAGAAGTAACATTGTAAAGATGTTATATTCACTTTTTAAGGTTTATATCATGTGGCAGGAGAAAAAAATGGAAAATCTCCAAATGAGCTTAACTCACTCTAATGCGCAAGTAAACATAGAAAAAACAGAAAACAAGTCCAAACAACGAAATAATTGCAAAATTTTACACTGAGTGTCCAGAAGTAACATTGTAAAGATGTTATGTTCACTTTTTTAAGTTTATATCATGTGGCAGGAGAAACAAATTTTACACTGAGTGTCCAGAAGTAACATTGTAAAGATGTTATGTTCACTTTTTAAGGTTTATATCATGTGGCAGGAGAAAAAATGGAAAATCTCCAAATGAGCTTAACTCACTCTAATGTACACATGAACATAGAAAAGCTTAAAACAAGTCCAAACAATGAAATAATTGCAAAATTTTACACTGAGTGTCCAGAAGTAACATTGTAAAGATGTTATGTTCACTTTTTTAAGTTTATATCATGTGGCAGGAGAAAAAAATGGAAAATCTCCAAATGAGCTTAACTCACGCAAGTAAACATAGAGAAACAGAAAACAATTTCAAAGAATGAAATAATTGCAAAATTTTACACTGAGTGTCCAGAAGTAACATTGTAAAGATGTTATGTTCACTTTTTTAAGTTTATATCATGTGGCAGAAGAAACAAATGGCAAAGCTCCAAATGAGCTTAACTCACTCTAATGTGCAAGTAAACATAGAAAAGCAGAATACAAGTCCAAACAATGAAATAATTGCAACATTTTACACTGAGTGTTCAGAAGTAACATTGTAAAGATGTTATGTTCACTTTTTAAGGTTTATATCATGTGGCAGGAGATAAAAATTGAAAATCTCCAAATGAGCTTAACTCACTCTAATGTACACATAAACATAGAAAAGCAGAAAACAAGTCCAAACAATGAAATAGTTGCAAAATTTTACACTGAGTGTCCAGAAGTAACATTGTAAAGATGTTATGTTCACTTTTTAAGGTTTATATCATGTGGCAGGAGAAAAAAATGGAAAATCTCCAAATGAGCTTAACTCACTCTATGTACAAATAAACATAGAAAAACAGAAAACAAGTCCAAACAATGAAATAATTGCAACATTTTACACTGAGTGTTCAGAAGTAACATTGTAAAGATGTGATGTTCACTTTTTTAAGTTTATATCATGTGGCAGGAGAAAAAAATGGAAAATCTCCAAATGAGCTTAACTCACTCTAATGTACACATAAACATAGAAAAACAGAAAACAAGTCCATCAATGAAATAATTGCAAAATTTTACACTGAGTGTTCAGAAGTAACATTGTAAAGATGTTGTGTTCACTTTTTTAAGTTTATATCATGTGGCAGGAGAAACAAATGGAAAATCTCCAAATGAGCTTAACTCACTCTAATGCGCAAGTAAACATAGAAAAACAGAAAACAAGTCCAAACAATGAATTGATTGCAAAATTTTACACTGAGTGTTCAGAAGTAACATTGTAAAGATGTTATGTTCACTTCTTTAAGTTTATATCATGTGGCAGAAGAAACAAATGGAAAAGCTCCAAATGAGCTAAACTCACTATAATGCGCAAGTAAATATAGAAAAGCAGAATACAAGTCCAAACAATGAAATAATTGCAACATTTTACACTGAGTATTCAGAAGTAACATTGTAAAGATGTTATGTTCACTTTTTAAGGTTTATATCATGTGGCAGGAGAAAAAAATGGAAAATCTCCAAATGAGCTTAAATCACTCCAATGCGCAAGTAAACATAGAAAACCAGAAAACAGGTCCAAACAATGAAATAATTGCAAAATTTTACACTGAGTGTCCAGAAGTAACATTGTAAAGATGTTACATTCACTTTTTAAGGTTTGTATCATGTGGCAGGAGAAAAAAATGGAAAATCTCCAAATGAGCTTAACTCACTCGAATGTACACATAAACATAGAAAAACAGAAAACAAGTCCAAACAATGAAACAATTGCAAAATTTTACACTGAGTGTCTAGAAGTGACATTTTAAAGATGTTATGTTCACTTTTTCAAGTTTATATCATGTGGCAGGAGAAACAAATGGAAAATCTCCAAATGAGCTTAACTCACTCTAATGCGCAAGTAAACATAGAAAAACAGAAAACAAGTCCAAACAATGAAATAATTGCAACATTTTACACTGAGTGTCAATAAGTAACGTTGTAAAGATGTTATGTTCACTTTTTAAGGTTTATATCATGTGGCAGGAGAAAAAAATGGAAAATCTCCAAATGAGCTTAACTCACTCTAATGTACACATAAACATAGAAAAGCAGAAAACAAGTCCAAACAATGAAATATTAGCAAAATTTTACACTGAGTGTCCAGAAGTAACATTGTAAAGATGTTATGTTCACTTTTTTAAGTTTATATCATGTGACAGAAGAAACAAATGGCAAAGCTCCAAATGAACTTAACTCACTCTAATGCGCAAGTAAACATAGAAAAGCAGAATACAAGTCCAAACAATGAAATAATTGCAACATTTTACACTGAGTGTTCAGAAGTAACATTGTAAAGATGTTATGTTCACTTTTTAAGGTTATATCATGTGGCAGGAGAAAAAAATGGAAAATCTCCAAATGAGCTTAACTCACTCTAATGTACACATAAACATAGAAAAACAGAAAACAAGTCCAAACAATGAAATAATTGCAAAATTTTACACTGAGTGTTCAGAAGTAACATTGTAAAGATGTTGTGTTCACTTTTTAAGGTTTATATCATGTGGCAGGAGATAAAAATTGAAAATCTCCAAATGAGCTTAACTCACTCTGATGCACATAAACATAGAAAAGCAGAAAACAAGTCCAAACAATGAAATAATTGCAAAATTTTACACTGAGTGTTCAGAAGTAACATTGTAAAGATGTTGTGTTCACTTTTTAAGGTTTATATCATGTGGCAGGAGAAACAAATGGAAAATCTCCAAATGAGCTTAACTCACTCCAATGCGCAAGTAAACATAGAAAAAACAGAAAACAAGTCCAAACAACGAAATAATTGCAAAATTTTACACTGAGTGTCCAGAAGTAACGTTGTAAAGATGTTATGTTCACTTTTTTAAGTTTATATCATGTGGAGGAGAAACAAATGGAAAAGCTCCAAATGAGCTTAACTCACTCTAATGCGCAAGTAAACATAGAAAAGCAGAATACAAGTCCAAACAATGAAATAATTGCAACATTTTACACTGAGTGTTCAGAAGTAACATTGTAAAGATGTTATGTTCACTTTTTAAGGTTTATATCATGTGGCAGGAGAAAAAAATGGAAAATATCCAAATTAGCTTAACTCACTCCAAAGCGCGAGTAAACCTAGAAAAACAGAAAACAAGTCCAAACAATGAAATAATTGCAAAATTTTACACTGAATGTCCAGAAGTAACATTGTAAAGATGTTATGTTCACTTTTTTAAGTTTATATCATGTGGCAGGAGAAACAAATGGAAAATCTCCAAATGAGCTTAACTCACTCTAATGCGCAAGTAAACATAGAAAAACAGAAAACAAGTCCAAACAATGAAATAATTGCAAAATTTTTCACTGAGTGTCCAGAAGTAACATTGTAAAGATGTTATATTCACTTTTTAAGGTTTATATCATGTGGCAGGAGAAAAAAATGGAAAATCTCCAAATGAGCTTAACTCACTCCAATGCGCAAGTAAACATAGAAAAAACAGAAAACAAGTCCAAACAACGAAATAATTGCAAAATTTTACACTGAGTGTCCAGAAGTAACATTGTAAAGATGTTATGTTCACTTTTTTAAGTTTATATCATGTGGCAGGAGAAACAAATTTTACACTGAGTGTCCAGAAGTAACATTGTAAAGATGTTATGTTCACTTTTTAAGGTTTATATCATGTGGCAGGAGAAAAAATGGAAAATCTCCAAATGAGCTTAACTCACTCTAATGTACACATGAACATAGAAAAGCTTAAAACAAGTCCAAACAATGAAATAATTGCAAAATTTTACACTGAGTGTCCAGAAGTAACATTGTAAAGATGTTATGTTCACTTTTTTAAGTTTATATCATGTGGCAGGAGAAAAAAATGGAAAATCTCCAAATGAGCTTAACTCACGCAAGTAAACATAGAGAAACAGAAAACAATTTCAAAGAATGAAATAATTGCAAAATTTTACACTGAGTGTCCAGAAGTAACATTGTAAAGATGTTATGTTCACTTTTTTAAGTTTATATCATGTGGCAGAAGAAACAAATGGCAAAGCTCCAAATGAGCTTAACTCACTCTAATGTGCAAGTAAACATAGAAAAGCAGAATACAAGTCCAAACAATGAAATAATTGCAACATTTTACACTGAGTGTTCAGAAGTAACATTGTAAAGATGTTATGTTCACTTTTTAAGGTTTATATCATGTGGCAGGAGATAAAAATTGAAAATCTCCAAATGAGCTTAACTCACTCTAATGTACACATAAACATAGAAAAGCAGAAAACAAGTCCAAACAATGAAATAGTTGCAAAATTTTACACTGAGTGTCCAGAAGTAACATTGTAAAGATGTTATGTTCACTTTTTAAGGTTTATATCATGTGGCAGGAGAAAAAAATGGAAAATCTCCAAATGAGCTTAACTCACTCTATGTACAAATAAACATAGAAAAACAGAAAACAAGTCCAAACAATGAAATAATTGCAACATTTTACACTGAGTGTTCAGAAGTAACATTGTAAAGATGTGATGTTCACTTTTTTAAGTTTATATCATGTGGCAGGAGAAAAAAATGGAAAATCTCCAAATGAGCTTAACTCACTCTAATGTACACATAAACATAGAAAAACAGAAAACAAGTCCATCAATGAAATAATTGCAAAATTTTACACTGAGTGTTCAGAAGTAACATTGTAAAGATGTTGTGTTCACTTTTTAAGGTTTATATCATGTGGAAGAAAAAAATGGAAAATCTACAAATGAGCTTAATTGACGCAAGTCAACAAAGAAAAACAGAAAACAATTTCAAACAATGAAATAATTGCAAAATTTTACACTGAGTGTCCAGAAGAAACATTGTCAAGATGTTATGTTCACTTTTTTAAGTTTATATCATGTGGCAGAAGAAACAAATGGCAAAGCTCCAAATGAGCTTAACTCACTCTAATGCGCAAGTAAACATAGAAAAGCAGAATACAAGTCCAAACAATGAAATAATTGCAACATTTTACACTGAGTGTTCAGAAGTAACATTGTAAAGATGTTATATTCACTTTTTAAGGTTTATATCATGTGGCAGGAGAAAAAAATGGAAAATCTCCAAATGAGCTTAACTCACTCTATGTACAAATAAACATAGGAAAGCAGAAAACAAGTCCATCAATGAAATAATTGCAAAATTTTACACTGAGTGTTCAGAAGTAACATTGTAAAGATGTTGTGTTCACTTTTTAAGGTTTATATCATGTGGAAGAAAAAAATGGAAAATCTACAAATGAGCTTAACTGACGCAAGTAAACAAAGAAAAACAGAAAACAAGTCCAAACAATGAAATAATTGCAAAATTTTACACTCAGTGTCCAGAAGTAACATTGTAAAGATGTTATGTTCACTTTTTTAAGTTTATATCATGTGGCAGGAGAAAAAAATGGAAAATCTCCAAATAAGCTTAACTCACGCAAGTAAACATAGAAAAACAGAAAACAATTTCAAACAATGAAATAATTGCAAAATTTTACACTGAGTGTCCAGAAGAAACATTGTCAAGATGTTATGTTCACTTTTTTAAGTTTATATCATGTGGCAGAAGAAACAAATGGCAAAGCTCCAAATGAGCTTAACTCACTCTAATGCGCAAGTAAACATAGAAAAGCAGAATACAAGTCCAAACAATGAAATAATTGCAACATTTTACACTGAGTGTTCAGAAGTAACATTGTAAAGATGTTATGTACACTTTTTAAGGTTTATATCATGTGGCAGGAGAAAAAAATGGAAAATCTCCAAATGAGCTTAACTAACTCTAATGTACACATAAACATAGAAAAACAGAAAACAAGTCCAAACAATGAAATAATTGAAAAATTTTACACTGAGTGTCCAGAAGTAACATTGTAAAGATGTTATGTTCACTTTTTTAAGTTTATATCATGTGGCAGAAGAAACAAATGGAAAATCTCCAAATGAGCTTAACTCACTCTAATGCGCAATTAAACATAGAAAAACAGAAAACAAGTCCAAACAATGAAATAATTGATAAATTTTACACTGAGTGTTCAGAAGTAACATTGTTAAGATGTTGTGTTCACTTTTTTACGTTTATATCATGTGGCAGAAGAAACAAATGGAAAAGCTCCAAATGAGCTTAACTCACTCCAATGCGCAAGTAAACATAGAAAAACAGAAAACAAGTCCAAACAATGAAATAATTGCAAAATTTTACACTGAGTGTCCACTAGTAACATTGTAAAGATGTTACATTCACTTTTTAAGGTTTATATCATGTGGCAGGAGAAAAAAATGGAAAATCTCCAAATGAGCTTAACTCACTCCAATGCGCAAGTAAACATAGAAAAAACAGAAAACAAGTCCAAACAACGAAATAATTGCAAAATTTTACACTGAATGTTCAGAAGTAACTTTGTAAAGATGTTATGTTCACTTTTTAAGGTTTATATCATGTGGCAGGAGAAAAAATGGAAAATCTCCAAATGAGCTTAACTCACTCTAATGTACACATGAACATAGAAAAGCTTAAAACAAGTCCAAACAATGAAATAATTGCAAAATTTTACACTGAGTGTTCAGAAGTAACATTGTAAAGATGTTGTGTTCACTTTTTAAGGTTTATATCATGTGGCAGGAGAAAAAAATGGAAAATCTCCAAATGAGCTTAACTCACACCAATGCGCAAGTAAACATAGAAAAAACAGAAAACAAGTCCAAACAACGAAATAATTGCAAAATTTTACACTGAGTGTTCAGAAGTAACATTGTAAAGATGTTATGTTCACTTTTTTAAGTTTATATCATGTGGCAGGAGAAACAAATGGAAAATCTCCAAATGAGCTTAACTCACTCTAATGCGCAAGTAAACATAGAAAAATAGAAAGCAAGTCCAAACAATGAAATAATTGCAACATTTTACACTGAGTTTTCAGAAGTAACATTGTAAAGATGTTATGGTCACTTTTTAAAGTTTATATTATGTGTCAGGAGAAAAAAATGGAAAATCTCCAAATGAGCTTAACTCACTCTAATGCACACATAAACATAGAAAAACAGAAAACAAGTCCAAACAACGAAATAATTGCAACATTTTACACTGAGTGTTCGGAAGTAACATTGTAAAGATGTTATGTTCACTTTTTAAGGTTTATATCATGTGGCAGGAGAAAAAAATGGAAAATCTCCAAATGAGCTTAACTCACTCCAATGCGCAAGTAAACATAGAAAAACAGAAAACAAGTCCAAACAATGAAATAATTGCAACATTTTACACTGAGTGTTCAGAAGTAACATTGTAAAGATGTTATGTTCACTTTTTAAGGTTTATATCATGTGGCAGGAGAAAAAAATGGAAAATCTCCAAATGAGCTTAACTCACTCTAATGTACACATAAACATAGAAAAGCAGAAAACAAGTCCAAACAATTAAATAATTGCAAAATTTTACACTGAGTGTTCAGAAGTAACATTGTAAAGATGTTATGTTCACTTTTTTAAGTTTATATCATGTGGCAGGAGAAACAAATGGAAAATCTCCAAATGAGCTTAACTCACTCTAATGCGCAAGTAAACATAGAAAAATAGAAAACAAGTCCAAACAATGGAATAATTGCAACATTTTACACTGAGTTTTCAGAAGTAACATTGTAAAGATGTTATGGTCACTTTTTAAGGTTTATATTATGTGTCAGGAGAAAAAAATTGAAAATCTCCAAATGAGCTTAACTCACTCTAATGCACACATAAACATAGAAAAGCAGAAAACAAGTCCAAACAACGAAATAATTGCAACATTTTACACTGAGTGTTCGGAAGTAACATTGTAAAGATGTTATGTTCACTTTTTAAGGTTTATATCATGTGGCAGGAGAAAAAAATGGAAAATCTCCAAATGAGCTTAACTCACTCCAATGCGCAAGTAAACATAGAAAAACAGAAAACATGTCCAAACAATGAAATAATTGCTACATTTTACACTGAGTGTTCAAAAGTAACATTGTAAAGATGTTGTGTTCACTTTTAAGGTTTATATCATGTGGCAGGAGAACAAATGGAAAATCTCCAAATGAGCTTAACTCACTCTAATGTACACATAAACATAGAAAAGCAGAAAACAAGTCCAAACAATGAAATAATTGCAAAATTTTACACTGAGTGTCCAGAAGTAACATTGTAAAGATATTATGTTCACTTTTTTAAGTTTATATCATGTGGCAGAAGAAAAAAATGGAAAAGCTCCAAATGAGCTTAACTCACTCTAATGCGCAAGTAAATATAGAAAAGCAGAATACAAGTCCAAACAATGAAATAATTGCAAAATTTTACACTGAGTGTTCAGAAGTAACATTGTAAAGATGTTATGTTCACTTTTTAAGGTTTATATCATGTGGCAGGAGAAAAAAATGGAAAATCTCCAAATGAGCTTAACTCACTCCAATGCGCAAGTAAACATAGAAAAAACAGAAAACAAGTCCAAACAACGAAATAATTGCAAAATTTTACAGTGAATGTCCAGAAGTAACATTGTAAAGATGTTATGTTCACTTTTTTAAGTTTATATCATGTGGCAGGAGAAACAAATGGAAAATCTCCAAATGAGCTTAACTCACTCTAATGCGCAAGTAAACATAGAAAAACAGAAAACAAGTTCAAACAATGAAATAATTGCAACATTTTACACTGAGTGTCCAGAAGTAACATTGTTAAGATGTTATGTTCACTTTTTTAAGTTTATATCATGTGGCAGGAGAAAAAAATGGAAAATCTCCAAATGAGCTTAACTCACTCCAATGCGCAAGTAAACATAGAAAAACAGAAAACAAGTCCAAACAATGAAATAATTGCAAAATTTTACACTGAGTGTCAATAAGTAACATTGTAAAGATGTTATGTTCACTTTTAAAGGTTTATATCATGTGGCAGGAGAATAAAATGGAAAATCTCCAAATGAGCTTAACTCACTCCAATGCGCAAGTAAACATAGAAAAACAGAAAACAAGTCCAAACAATGAAATAATTGCAAAATTTTACACTGAGTGTCCAGAAGTAACATTGTAAAGATGTTATGTTCACTTTTTAAGTTTATATCATGTGGCAGGAGAAAAAAATGGAAAATCTCCAAATGAGCTTAACTCACTCTATGTACACATAAACATAGAAAAACAGAAAACAAGTCCAAACAATGAAATAATTGCTACATTTTACACTGAGTGTTCAAAAGTAACATTGTAAAGATGTTATGTTCACTTTTTAAGGTTTATATCATGTGGCAGGAGAAAAAAATGGAAAATCTCCAAATGTACACATAAACATTGAAAAGCAGAAAACAAGTCCAAACAATGAAAGAATTGCAAAATTTTACACTGAGTGTCCAGAAGTAACATTGTAAAGATGTTATGTTCACTTTTTAAGGTTTATATCATGTGGCAGGAGAAAAAATTGGAAAATCTCCAAATGAGCTTAACTCACTCTACTGTACACATAAACATAGAGAAACAGAAAACAAGTCCAAACAATGAAATAATTGCAAAATTTTACACTGAGTGTCCAGAAGTAACATTGTAAAGATTGTAAGTGAAAAATATTATTCGGCCTTCTCTGAAGTTATCAGCTCCCATTCCTAAGCACAAGCCTAAACAATTCAGGACAGCGCCTGCTGAAACTGTTGTTGTCACATTGACCTCGGTACAGCACTGTTGTCTACAGAATTCGTCTCTTCATGTTTTCGCTGAGCCTGACCGGATTGGGGCAGTGGACTGACGCTACTGCGCAGTCCTCCCCAAGGTCGGCTCCATGTATCAGCAGAAGAAGCACCTTTAAGTATCCTAACTCTGGGACTCACAGGCAGACTGACAGAGGATGCCCAACTGTTAACATACTTTGTTTATGTTCGGCATTGTCTCAGTTCTCCTCAGATCTGAGCTGCTTCCAATAAAGCTTTTCAACTTAACTCATCTCTGACTCCAGGAAACTCCATCTTTGGTCGACTCACTTTATAATCAAATCTCCGCAACAAAGATGTTATGTTCACTTTTTAAGGTTTATATCATGTGGCAGGAGAAAAAAATGGAAAATCTCCAAATGAGCTTAACTCACTCCAATGCGCAAGTAAACATAGAAAAACAGAAATAAGTCCAAACAATGAAATAATTGCAAAATTTTACACTGAGTGTCCAGAAGTAACATTGTAAAGATGTTATGTTCACTTTTTTAAGTTTATATCATGTGGCAGGAGAAACAAATGGAAAATCTCCAAATGAGCTTAACTCACTCTAATGTACACATGAACATAGAAAAGCTTAAAACAAGTCCAAACAATGAAATAATTGCAAAATTTTACACTGAGTGTTCAGAAGTAACATTGTAAAGATGTTGTGTTCACTTTTTAAGGTTTATATCATGTGGCAGGAGAAAAAAATGGAAAATCTCCAAATGAGCTTAACTCACACCAATGCGCAAGTAAACATAGAAAAAACAGAAAACAAGTCCAAACAACGAAATAATTGCAAAATTTTACACTGAGTGTTCAGAAGTAACATTGTAAAGATGTTATGTTCACTTTTTAAGGTTTATATCATGTGGCAGGAGAAAAAAATGGAAAATCTCCAAATGAGCTTAACTCACTCCAATGCGCAAGTAAACATAGAAAAACAGAAAACAAGTCCAAACAATGAAATAATTGCAACATTTTACACTGAGTGTTCAGAAGTAACATTGTAAAGATGTTATGTTCACTTTTTTAAGTTTATATCATGTGGCAGAAGAAACAAATGGAAAATCTCCAAATGAGCTTAACTCACTCGAATGTTCACATAAACATAGAAAAACAGAAAACAAGTCCATCAATGAAATAATTGCAAAATTTTACACTGAGTGTCCAGAAGTAACATTGTAAAGATGTTATGTTCACTTTTTAAGGTTTATATCATGTGGCAGGAGAAAAAAATGGAAAATCTCCAAATGAGCTTAACTCACTCTAATGTACACATAAACATAGAAAAGCAGAAAACAAGTCCAAACAATGAAATAATTGAAACATTTTACACTGAGTGTTCAGAAGTAACATTGTAAAGATGTTATGTTCACTTTTTAAGGTTTATATCATGTGGCAGGAGAAAAAAATGGAAAATCTCCAGATGAGCTTAACTCACTCCAATGCGCAAGTAAACATAGAAAAACAGAAAACAAGTCCAAACAATGAAATAATTGCAAAATTTTACACTGAGTGTCCAGAAGTAACATTGTAAAGATGTTATATTCACTTTTTAAGGTTTATATCATGTGGCAGGAGAAACAAATGGAAAATCTCCAAATGAGCTTAACTCACTCTAATGCGCAAGTAAACATAGAAAAACAGAAAACAAGTCCAAACAACGAAATAATTGCAAAATTTTACACTGAGTGTCCAGAAGTAACGTTGTTAAGATGTTATGTTCACTTTTTTAAGTTTATATCATGTGGCAGGAGAAAAAAAGTGGAAAATCTCCAAATGAGCTTAACTCACTCCAATGCGCAAGTAAACATAGAAAAACAGAAAACAAGTCCAAACAATGAAATAATTGCAACATTTTACACTGAGTGTTCAGAAGACTTGTTTTATGTTTTTCTATGTTTATGTGTACATTAGAGTGAGTTAAGCTCATTTGGAGATTTTCCATTTTTTTCTCCTGCCACATGATATAAATTTAAAAAAGTGAACATAACATCTTTACAATGTTACTTCTGGACACTCAGTGTAAAATGTTGCAATTATTTCATTGTTTGGACTTGTTTTCTGTTTTTCTATGTTTATGTGTACATTAGAGTGAGTTAAGCTCATTTGGAGATTTTCCATTTTTTTCTCCTGCCACATGATATAAACTTAAAAAAGTGAACATAACATCTTTACAATGTTACTTATTGACACTCAGTGTAAAATTTTTCAATTATTTCATTGTTTGGACTTGTTTTCTGTTTTTCTATGTTTACTTGCACATTGGAGTGAGTTAAGCTCATTTGGAGATTTTCCATTTGTTTCTCCTGCCACATGATATAAACCTTAAAAAGTGAATATAACATCTTTACAATGTTACTTCTGGACACTCAGTGTAAAATGTTGCAATTATTTCATTGTTTGGACTTGTTTTCTGTTTTTCTATGTTTACTTGCGCATTAGAGTGAGTTAAGCTCATTTGGAGATTTTCCATTTTTTTCTCCTGCCACATGATATAAACCTTAAAAAGTGAACATAACATCTTTACAATGTTACTTCTGGACACTCAGTGTAAAATTTTGCAATTATTTCATTGTTTGGACTTGTTTTCTGCTTTTCTATGTTTATTTGCGCATTAGAGTGAGTTAAGCTCATTTGGAGCTTTTCCATTTGTTTCTTCTGCCACATGATATAAACTTAAAAAAGTGAACATAACATCTTTACAATGTTACTTCTGGACACTCAGTGTAACATTTTGCAATTATTTCATTGTTTGGACTTGTTTTCTGTTTTTCTATGTTTACTTGCGTGAGTTAAGCTCATTTGGAGATTTTCCATTTGTTTCTCCTGCCACATGATATAAACCTTAAAAAGTGAACACAACATCTTTACAATGTTACTTCTGAACACTCAGTGTAAAATTTTGCAATTATTTCATTGTTTGGACTTGTTTTCTGTTTTTCTATGTTTATGTGTACATTAGAAAGAGTTAAGCTCATTTGGAGATTTTCCATTTTTTTCTCCTGCCACATGATATAAACTTAAAAAAGTGAACATAACATCTTTACAATGTTACTTCTGGACACTCTGTACAATTTTGCAATTATTTCATTGTTTGGACTTGTTTTCTGCTTTTCCATGTTTATGTGTACATTAGAGTGAGTTAAGCTCATTTGGAGATTTTCCATTTTTTTCTCCTGCCACATGATATAAACCTTAAAAAGTGAACATAACATCTTTACAATGTTACTTCTGGACACTCAGTGTAAAATGTTGCTAATATTTCATTGTTTGGACTTGTTTTCTGCTTTTCTATGTTTATGTGTGCATTAGAGTGAGTTAAGCTCATTTGGAGATTTTCCATTTTTTTCTCCTGCCACATGATATAAACCTTAAAAAGTGAACATAACATCTTTACAATGTTACTTATTGACACTCAGTGTAAAGTTTTGCAATTATTTCATTGTTTGGACTTGTTTTCTGTTTTTCTATGTTTACTTGCGCATTGGAGTGAGTTAAGCTCATTTGGAGATTTTCCATTTTTTTCTCCTGCCACATGATATAAACCTTAAAAAGTGAACATAACATCTTTACAATGTTACTTCTGGACACTCAGTGTAAAATTTTGCAATTATTTCATTGTTTGGACTTGTTTTCTGCTTTTCTATGTTTATGTGTACATTAGAGTGAGTTAAGCTCATTTGGAGATTTTCCATTTTTTTCTCCTGCCACATGATATAAACCTTAAAAAGTGAACACAACATCTTTACAATGTTACTTCTGGACACTCAGTGTAAAATTTTGCAATTGTTTCATTGTTTGGACTTGTTTTCTGTTTTTCTATGTTTATGTGTACATTCGAGTGAGTTAAGCTCATTTGGAGATTTTCCATTTTTTTCTCCTGCCACATGATATAAACCTTAAAAAGTGAACATAACATCTTTACAATGTTACTTCTGGACACTCAGTGTAAAATTTTGCAATTATTTCATTGTTTGGACTTGTTTTCTGTTTTTCTATGTTTACTTGCGTGAGTTAAGCTCATTTGGAGATTTTCCATTTTTTTCTCCTGCCACATGATATAAACCTTAAAAAGTGAACACAACATCTTTACAATGTTACTTCTGAACACTCAGTGTAAAATTTTGCAATTATTTCATTGTTTGGACTTGTTTTCTGTTTTTCTATGTTTATGTGTACATTAGAAAGAGTTAAGCTCATTTGGAGATTTTCCATTTTTTTCTCCTGCCACATGATATAAACTTAAAAAAGTGAACATAACATCTTTACAATGTTACTTCTGGACACTCTGTACAATTTTGCAATTATTTCATTGTTTGGACTTGTTTTCTGCTTTTCCATGTTTATGTGTACATTAGAGTGAGTTAAGCTCATTTCGAGATTTTCCATTTTTTTCTCCTGCCACATGATATAAACCTTAAAAAGTGAACATAACATCTTTACAATGTTACTTCTGGACACTCAGTGTAAAATGTTGCTAATATTTCATTGTTTGGACTTGTTTTCTGCTTTTCTATGTTTATGTGTGCATTAGAGTGAGTTTAGCTCATTTGGAGATTTTCCATTTTTTTCTCCTGCCACATGATATAAACCTTAAAAAGTGAACATAACATCTTTACAATGTTACTTATTGACACTCAGTGTAAAGTTTTGCAATTATTTCATTGTTTGGACTTGTTTTCTGTTTTTCTATGTTTACTTGCGCATTGGAGTGAGTTAAGCTCATTTGGAGATTTTCCATTTTTTTCTCCTGCCACATGATATAAACCTTAAAAAGTGAACATAACATCTTTACAATGTTACTTCTGGACACTCAGTGTAAAATTTTGCAATTATTTCATTGTTTGGACTTGTTTTCTGCTTTTCTATGTTTATGTGTACATTAGAGTGAGTTAAGCTCATTTGGAGATTTTCCATTTTTTTCTCCTGCCACATGATATAAACCTTAAAAAGTGAACACAACATCTTTACAATGTTACTTCTGAACACTCAGTGTAAAATTTTGCAATTATTTCATTGTTTGGACTTGTTTTCTGTTTTTCTATGTGTATGTGTACATTAGAAAGAGTTAAGCTCATTTGGAGATTTTCAATTTTTTTCTCCTGCCACATGATATAAACTTAAAAAAGTGAACATAACATCTTTACAATGTTACTTCTGGACACTCAGTGTACAATTTTGCAATTATTTCATTGTTTGGACTTGTTTTCTGCTTTTCTATGTTAATGTGTACATTAGAGTGAGTTAAGCTCATTTGGAGATTTTCAATTTTTTTCTCCTGCCACATGATATAAACCTTAAAAAGTGAACACAACATCTTTACAATGTTACTTCTGGACACTCAGTGTAAAATTTTGCAATTATTTCATTGTTTGGACTTGTTTTCTGTTTTTCTATGTTTATGTGTACATTAGAAAGAGTTAAGCTCATTTGGAGATTTTCAATTTTTTTCTCCTGCCACATGATATAAACTTAAAAAAGTGAACATAACATCTTTACAATGTTACTTCTGGACACTCAGTGTAAAATTTTGCAATTATTTCATTGTTTGGACTTGTTTTCTGCTTTTCTATGTTTATGTGTACATTAGAGTGAGTTAAGCTCATTTGGAGATTTTCCATTTTTTTCTCCTGCCACATGATATAAACCTTAAAAAGTGAACACAACATCTTTACAATGTTACTTCTGAACACTCAGTGTAAAATTTTGCAATTATTTCATTGTTTGGACTTGTTTTCTGTTTTTCTATGTGTATGTGTACATTAGAAAGAGTTAAGCTCATTTGGAGATTTTCAATTTTTTTCTCCTGCCACATGATATAAACTTAAAAAAGTGAACATAACATCTTTACAATGTTACTTCTGGACACTCAGTGTACAATTTTGCAATTATTTCATTGTTTGGACTTGTTTTCTGCTTTTCTATGTTAATGTGTACATTAGAGTGAGTTAAGCTCATTTGGAGATTTTCAATTTTTTTCTCCTGCCACATGATATAAACCTTAAAAAGTGAACACAACATCTTTACAATGTTACTTCTGGACACTCAGTGTAAAATTTTGCAATTATTTCATTGTTTGGACTTGTTTTCTGTTTTTCTATGTTTATGTGTACATTAGAAAGAGTTAAGCTCATTTGGAGATTTTCAATTTTTTTCTCCTGCCACATGATATAAACTTAAAAAAGTGAACATAACATCTTTACAATGTTACTTCTGGACACTCAGTGTACAATTTTGCAATTATTTCATTGTTTGGACTTGTTTTCTGCTTTTCTATGTTAATGTGTACATTAGAGTGAGTTAAGCTCATTTGGAGATTTTCAATTTTTTTCTCCTGCCACATGATATAAACCTTAAAAAGTGAACACAACATCTTTACAATGTTACTTCTGGACACTCAGTGTAAAATTTTGCAATTATTTCATTGTTTGGACTTGTTTTCTGTTTTTCTATGTTTATGTGTACATTAGAAAGAGTTAAGCTCATTTGGAGATTTTCAATTTTTTTCTCCTGCCACATGATATAAACTTAAAAAAGTGAACATAACATCTTTACAATGTTACTTCTGGACACTCAGTGTACAATTTTGCAATTATTTCATTGTTTGGACTTGTTTTCTGCTTTTCTATGTTAATGTGTACATTAGAGTGAGTTAAGCTCATTTGGAGATTTTCAATTTTTTTCTCCTGCCACATGATATAAACCTTAAAAAGTGAACACAACATCTTTACAATGTTACTTCTGGACACTCAGTGTAAAATTTTGCAATTATTTCATTGTTTGGACTTGTTTTCTGTTTTTCTATGTTTATGTGTACATTAGAAAGAGTTAAGCTCATTTGGAGATTTTCAATTTTTTTCTCCTGCCACATGATATAAACTTAAAAAAGTGAACATAACATCTTTACAATGTTACTTCTGGACACTCAGTGTACAATTTTGCAATTATTTCATTGTTTGGACTTGTTTTCTGCTTTTCTATGTTTATGTGTACATTAGAGTGAGTTAAGCTCATTTGGAGCTTTTCCATTTTTTTCTTCTGCCACATGATATAAACTTAAAAAAGTGAACATAACATCTTGACAATGTTACTTCTGGACACTCAGTGTAAAATTTTGCAATTATTTCATTGTTTGGACTTGTTTTCTGTTTTTCTATGTTTATTGTGTACATCAGAGTGAGTTAAGCTCATTTGGAGATTTTCCATTTTTTTCTCCTGCCACATAATATAAACTTAAAAAAGTGAACATAACATCTTTACAGTGTTACTTCTGGACACTCAGTGTAAAATTTTGCAATTATTTCATTGTTTGGACTTGTTTTCTGCTTTTCTATGTTTATGTGTACATTAGAGTGAGTTTAGCTCACTTGGAGATTTTCCATTTTTTTCTCCTGCCACATGATATAAACCTTAAAAAGTGAACATAACATCTTTACAATGTTACTTATTGACACTCAGTGTAAAATTTTGCAATTATTTCATTGTTTGGACTTGTTTTCTGTTTTTCTATGTTTACTTGCACATTGGAGTGAGTTAAGCTCATTTGGAGATTTTCCATTTGTTTCTCCTGCCACATGATATAAACCTTAAAAAGTGAATATAACATCTTTACAATGTTACTTCTGGACACTCAGTGTAAAATGTTGCAATTATTTCATTGTTTGGACTTGTTTTCTGTTTTTCTATGTTTACTTGCGCATTGGAGTGAGTTAAGCTCATTTGGAGCTTTTCCATTTGTTTCTTCTGCCACATGATATAAACTTAAAAAAGTGAACATAACATCTTTACAATGTTACTTCTGGACACTCAGTGTAACATTTTGCAATTATTTCATTGTTTGGACTTGTTTTCTGTTTTTCTATGTTTATGTGTACATTAGAAAGAGTTAAGCTCATTTGGAGATTTTCAATTTTTTTCTCCTGCCACATGATATAAACTTAAAAAAGTGAACATAACATCTTTACAATGTTACTTCTGGACACTCAGTGTACAATTTTGCAATTATTTCATTGTTTGGACTTGTTTTCTGCTTTTCTATGTTTATGTGTACATTAGAGTGAGTTATGCTCATTTGGAGCTTTTCCATTTTTTTCTTCTGCCACATGATATAAACTTAAAAAAGTGAACATAACATCTTTACAATGTTACTTCTGGACACTCAGTGTAAAATTTTGCAATTATTTCATTGTTTGGACTTGTTTTCTGCTTTTCTATGTTTATGTGTACATCAGAGTGAGTTAAGCTCATTTGGAGATTTTCCATTTTTTTCTCCTGCCACATAATATAAACTTAAAAAAGTGAACATAACATCTTTACAATGTTACTTCTGGACACTCAGTGTAAAATTTTGCAATTATTTCATTGTTTGGACTTGTTTTCTGCTTTTCTATGTTTATGTGTACATTAGAGTGAGTTTAGCTCACTTGGAGATTTTCCATTTTTTTCTCCTGCCACATAATATAAACTTAAAAAAGTGAACATAACATCTTTACAATGTTACTTCTGGACACTCAGTGTAAAATTTTGCAATTATTTCATTGTTTGGACTTGTTTTCTGCTTTTCTATGTTTATGTGTACATTAGAGTGAGTTTAGCTCACTTGGAGATTTTCCATTTTTTTCTCCTGCCACATGATATAAACCTTAAAAAGTGAACATAACATCTTTACAATGTTACTTATTGACACTCAGTGTAAAATTTTGCAATTATTTCATTGTTTGGACTTGTTTTCTGTTTTTCTATGTTTACTTGCACATTGGAGTGAGTTAAGCTCATTTGGAGATTTTCCATTTGTTTCTCCTGCCACATGATATAAACCTTAAAAAGTGAATATAACATCTTTACAATGTTACTTCTGGACACTCAGTGTAAAATGTTGCAATTATTTCATTGTTTGGACTTGTTTTCTGTTTTTCTATGTTTATTGTGTACATTAGAAAGAGTTAAGCTCATTTGGAGATTTTCAATTTTTTTCTCCTGCCACATGATATAAACTTAAAAAAGTGAACATAACATCTTTACAATGTTACTTCTGGACACTCAGTGTACAATTTTGCAATTATTTCATTGTTTGGACTTGTTTTCTGCTTTTCTATGTTTATGTGTACATTAGAGTGAGTTAAGCTCATTTGGAGCTTTTCCATTTTTTTCTTCTGCCACATGATATAAACTTAAAAAAGTGAACATAACATCTTTACAATGTTACTTCTGGACACTCAGTGTAAAATTTTGCAATTATTTCATTGTTTGGACTTGTTTTCTGTTTTTCTATGTTTATTGTGTACATCAGAGTGAGTTAAGCTCATTTGGAGATTTTCCATTTTTTTCTCCTGCCACATAATATAAACTTAAAAAAGTGAACATAACATCTTTACAATGTTACTTCTGGACACTCAGTGTTAAATTTTGCAATTATTTCATTGTTTGGACTTGTTTTCTGCTTTTCTATGTTTATGTGTACATTAGAGTGAGTTTAGCTCACTTGGAGATTTTCCATTTTTTTCTCCTGCCACATGATATAAACCTTAAAAAGTGAACATAACATCTTTACAATGTTACTTATTGACACTCAGTGTAAAATTTTGCAATTATTTCATTGTTTGGACTTGTTTTCTGTTTTTCTATGTTTACTTGCACATTGGAGTGAGTTAAGCTCATTTGGAGATTTTCCATTTGTTTCTCCTGCCACATGATATAAACCTTAAAAAGTGAATATAACATCTTTACAATGTTACTTCTGGACACTCAGTGTAAAATGTTGCAATTATTTCATTGTTTGGACTTGTTTTCTGTTTTTCTATGTTTACTTGCGCATTGGAGTGAGTTAAGCTCATTTGGAGCTTTTCCATTTGTTTCTTCTGCCACATGATATAAACTTAAAAAAGTGAACATAACATCTTTACAATGTTACTTCTGGACACTCAGTGTAACATTTTGCAATTATTTCATTGTTTGGACTTGTTTTCTGTTTTTCTATGTTTAATGTGTACATTAGAGTGAGTTAAGCTCATTTGGAGATTTTCCATTTTTTTCTCCTGCCACATGATATAAACTTAAATAAGTGAACATAACATCTTTACAATGTTACTTCTGGACACTCAGTGTAAAATTTTGCAATTATTTCATTGTTTGGACTTGTTTTCTGTTTTTCTATGTTTACTTGCGCATTAGAGTGAGTTAAGCTCATTTGGAGATTTTCCATTTTTTTCTCCTGCCACATGATATAAACTTAAAAAAGTGAACATACCATATTTACAATGTTACTTCTGAACACTCAGTGTAAAATGTTGCAATTATTTCATTGTTTGGACTTGTTTTCTGTTTTTCTATGTTTACTTGCGCATTAGAGTGAGTTAAGCTCATTTGGAGATTTTCCATTTTTTTCTCCTGCCACATGATATAAACTTAAAAAAGTGAACATAACATCTTTACAATGTTACTTCTGGACATTCAGTGTAAAATTTTGCAAATATTTCATTGTTTGGACTTGTTTTCTGCTTTTCTATGTTTATGTGTACATTAGAATGAGTTAAGCTCATTTGGAGATTTTCCATTTTTTTCTCCTGCCACATGATATAAACCTTAAAAAGTGAACACAACATCTTTACAATGTTACTTCTGAACACTCAGTGTAAAATGTTGCAATTATTTCATTGTTTGGACTTGTATTCTGTTTTTCTATTTTTACTTGCTTATTAGAGTGAGTTAAGCTCATTTGGAGATTTTCCATTTGTTTCTCCTGCCACATGATATAAACTTAAAAAAGTGAACATAACATCTTTACAATGTTACTTCTGGACACTCAGTGTAAATTTTTGCAAATATTTCATTGTTTGGACTTGTTTTCTGCTTTTCTATGTTTATGTGTACATTAGAATGAGTTAAGCTCATTTGGAGATTTTCCATTTTTTTCTCCTGCCACATGATATAAACCTTAAAAAGTGAACATAACATCTTTACAATGTTACTTATTGACACTCAGTGTAAAATGTTGCAATTATTTCATTGTTTGGACTTGTATTCTGCTTTTCTATGTTTACTTGCGCATGAGAGTGAGTTAAGCTCATTTGGAGCTTTTCCATTTGTTTCTTCTGCCACATGATATAAACCTTAAAAAGTGAACATAACATCTTTACAATGTTACTTCTGGACACTCAGTGTAACATTTTGCAATTATTTCATTGTTTGGACTTGTTTTCTGCTTTTCTATGTTTATGTGTACATTAGAGTGAGTTAAGCTCATTTGGAGATTTTCCATTTTTTTCTCCTGCCAAATGATATAAACCTTAAAAAGTGAACATAACATCTTTACAATGTTACTTCTGAACACTCAGTGTAAAATGTTGCAATTATTTCATTGTTTGGACTTGTTTTCTGTTTTTCTATTTTTACTTGCTTATTAGAGTGAGTTAAGCTCATTTGGAGATTTTCCATTTGTTTCTCCTGCCACATGATATAAACTTAAAAAAGTGAACATAACATCTTTACAATGTTACTTCTGGACACTCAGTGTAAAATTTTGCAAATATTTCATTGTTTGGACTTGTTTTCTGCTTTTCTATGTTTATGTGTACATTAGAATGAGTTAAGCTCATTTGGAGATTTTCCATTTTTTTCTCCTGCCACATGATATAAACCTTAAAAAGTGAACATAACATCTTTACAATGTTACTTATTGACACTCAGTGTAAAATGTTGCAATTATTTCATTGTTTGGACTTGTATTCTGCTTTTCTATGTTTACTTGCGCATGAGAGTGAGTTAAGCTCATTTGGAGCTTTTCCATTTGTTTCTTCTGCCACATGATATAAACTTAAAAAAGTGAACATAACATCTTTACAATGTTACTTATTGACACTCAGTGAAAAATTTTGCAATTATTTCATTGTTTGGACTTGTTTTCTGTTTTTCTATGTTTACTTGCACATTGGAGTGAGTTAAGCTCATTTGGAGATTTTCCATTTGTTTCTCCTGCCACATGATATAAACCTTAAAAAGTGAATATAACATCTTTACAATGTAACTTCTGGACACTCAGTGTAAAATGTTGCAATTATTTCATTGTTTGGACTTGTTTTCTGTTTTTCTATGTTTACTTGCGCATTGGAGTGAGTTAAGCTCATTTGGAGATTTTCCATTTTTTTCTCCTGCCACATGATATAAACTTAAAAAAGTGAACATAACATCTTTACAATGTTACTTCTGGACACTCAGTGTAAAATTTTGCAATTATTTCATTGTTTGGACTTGTTTTCTGTTTTTCTATGTTTACTTGCGCATTAGAGTGAGTTAAGCTCATTTGGAGATTTTCCATTTTTTTCTCCTGCCACATGATATAAACTTAAAAAAGTGAACATACCATATTTACAATGTTACTTCTGAACACTCAGTGTAAAATGTTGCAATTATTTCATTGTTTGGACTTGTTTTCTGTTTTTCTATGTTTACTTGCGCATTAGAGTGAGTTAAGCTCATTTGGAGATTTTCCATTTTTTTCTCCTGCCACATGATATAAACTTAAAAAAGTGAACATAACATCTTTACAATGTTACTTCTGGACATTCAGTGTAAAATTTTGCAAATATTTCATTGTTTGGACTTGTTTTCTGCTTTTCTATGTTTATGTGTACATTAGAATGAGTTAAGCTCATTTGGAGATTTTCCATTTTTTTCTCCTGCCACATGATATAAACCTTAAAAAGTGAACATAACATCTTTACAATGTTACTTCTGAACACTCAGTGTAAAATGTTGCAATTATTTCATTGTTTGGACTTGTTTTCTGTTTTTCTATTTTTACTTGCTTATTAGAGTGAGTTAAGCTCATTTGGAGATTTTCCATTTGTTTCTCCTGCCACATGATATAAACTTAAAAAAGTGAACATAACATCTTTACAATGTTACTTCTGGACAGTGTAAAATTTTGCAAATATTTCATTGTTTGGACTTGTTTTCTGCTTTTCTATGTTTATGTGTACATTAGAATGAGTTAAGCTCATTTGGAGATTTTCCATTTTTTTCTCCTGCCACATGATATAAACCTTAAAAAGTGAACATAACATCTTTACAATGTTACTTATTGACACTCAGTGTAAAATGTTGCAATTATTTCATTGTTTGGACTTGTATTCTGCTTTTCTATGTTTACTTGCGCATGAGAGTGAGTTAAGCTCATTTGGAGCTTTTCCATTTGTTTCTTCTGCCACATGATATAAACCTTAAAAAGTGAACATAACATCTTTACAATGTTACTTCTGGACACTCAGTGTAACATTTTGCAATTATTTCATTGTTTGGACTTGTTTTCTGCTTTTCTATGTTTATGTGTACATTAGAGTGAGTTAAGCTCATTTGGAGATTTTCCATTTTTTTCTCCTGCCACATGATATAAACCTTAAAAAGTGAACATAACATCTTTACAATGTTACTTCTGAACACTCAGTGTAAAATGTTGCAATTATTTCATTGTTTGGACTTGTTTTCTGTTTTTCTATTTTTACTTGCTTATTAGAGTGAGTTAAGCTCATTTGGAGATTTTCCATTTGTTTCTCCTGCCACATGATATAAACTTAAAAAAGTGAACATAACATCTTTACAATGTTACTTCTGGACACTCAGTGTAAAATTTTGCAAATATTTCATTGTTTGGACTTGTTTTCTGCTTTTCTATGTTTATGTGTACATTAGAATGAGTTAAGCTCATTTGGAGATTTTCCATTTTTTTCTCCTGCCACATGATATAAACCTTAAAAAGTGAACATAACATCTTTACAATGTTACTTATTGACACTCAGTGTAAAATGTTGCAATTATTTCATTGTTTGGACTTGTATTCTGCTTTTCTATGTTTACTTGCGCATGAGAGTGAGTTAAGCTCATTTGGAGCTTTTCCATTTGTTTCTTCTGCCACATGATATAAACTTAAAAAAGTGAACATAACATCTTTACAATGTTACTTCTGGACACTCAGTGTAAAATTTTGCAATTATTTCATTGTTTGGACTTGTTTTCTGTTTTTTTTCTATGTTTACTTGCGTGAGTTAAGCTCATTTGGAGATTTTCCATTTTTTTCTCCTGCCACATGATATAAACCTTAAAAAGTGAACACAACATCTTTACAATGTTACTTCTGAACACTCAGTGTAAAATGTTGCAATTATTTCATTGTTTGGACTTGTATTCTGCTTTTCTATGTTTACTTTCGCATTGGAGTGAGTTAAGCTCATTTGATTTTCCATTTTTTTCTCCTGCCACATGATATAAACCTTAAAAAGTGAACATAACATCTTTACAATGTTACTTCTGGACACTCAGTGTACAATTTTGCAATTATTTCGTTGTTTGGACTTGTTTTCTGCTTTTCTATGTTTATGTGTACATTAGAGTGAGTTAAGCTCATTTGGAGATTTTCCATTTTTTTCTCCTGCCACATGATATAAACCTTAAAAAGTGAACATAACATCTTTACAATGCTACTTCTGGACACTCAGTGTACAATTTTGCAAATATTTCATTGTTTGGACTTGTTTTCTGTTGTTCTATGTTTATGTGTACATTAGAGTGAGTTAAGCTCATTTGGAGATTTTCCATTTTTTTCTCCTGCCACATGATATAAACCTTAAAAAGTGAACATAACATCTTTACAATGTTACTTATTGACACTCAGTGTAAAATTTTGCAATTATTTCATTGTTTGGACTTGTATTCTTCTTTTCTATGTTTACTTGCGCATGAGAGTGAGTTAAGCTCATTTGGAGCTTTTCCATTTGTTTCTTCTGCCACATGATATAAACTTAAAAAAGTGAACATAACATCTTTACAATGTTACTTCTGGACACTCAGTGTAAACTTTTGCAATTATTTCATTGTTTGGACTTGTTTTCTGCTTTTCTATGTTTATGTGTTCATTAGAGTGAGTTAAGCTCATTTGGAGATGTTCCATTTTTTTCTCCTACCACATAATATAAACCTTGAAAAGTGACCATAATATCTTTACAATGTTACTTCTGAACACTCAGTGTAAAATGTTGCAATTATTTCATTGTTTGGACTTGTTTTTTCTGTTTTTCTATGTTTACTTGCGCATTAGAGTGAGTTAAGCTCATTTGGAGATGTTCCATTTGTTTCTCCTGCCACATGATATAAACTTGAAAAAGTGAACATAACATCTTTACAATGTTACTTCTGGACACTCAGTGTAAAATTATGCAATTATTTCATTGTTTGAAATTGTTTTCTGTTTTTCTATGTTTAATTGCGCATTGGAGTGAGTTAA